>NC_048437.1:22585396-22900633 GCF_004353265.1 Vitis riparia
GAAAATTGCATAAATGTGCAAGGACAAAATGGCAGTGGTATTAAGACTGGTTTTGTTAACTAGGGCATTTCTGGGGTTATTTATGGGAATCGATACCAATAAAAACTATAGGTAACTAGTTCAAATCACAAGAACTTAATGCCTAGAGATGGCTGTATCAATGGCTGTCTATGTCAATCTAAAACCCTACATCCAACGTAGCACAACCCTATTACGTAGAATGAGGTCACTTAAATAACACTCAAGACAAAGAAAAAATCACTTGTTCATCATTTGCATATTCAAAACTTTAGGTCAATACCATACAATTCTGTCCAACATTCAGGTCTAAGTTTTGGTTAGACATGCATTCTTGTGATTAAATATAAAGAACGCAGGCAGCACAAACGTTTAAATTTATTTCAATGCCTCCTTATTTTACCTAAAATATAAGACATGCAATTAGAATTACACTGAATCTAAATCAGAAAGATGAAGATTTGAACTACACGAACCTGGTAGTTCCGGAACCATATATGATCATCAGCAAGTGAGAAAGCAAAGACATGATCATGATAAGGTTTAGCTTTCCTGTGCTCCTTCGGAGTTCCAAATATCTAACCAAAAAAAACCCCTGTCAACTTATCAAGAGGATAAAACTTATATATAGGCAAATAGATGAGCAAGATAATCTTAGAAGGTGACTAGCAAATAAAACTTCTATAAATAAATTCCATAGCATCACACGATTGACAAGAATAATCTTGGACTGAAACAAAAAAAGCCAAAAATCACTTTCTAGGGAATGGAAATCAAAGATAGTATACGGGTAGAATCATCAGTTTTTTTTTTTTTTTTTTTTTGTTAGGCAATATCATCGAGTTCTTCATTTTAGAGTAAGAAGTCAAGACTATTTTTCTGGCACACATTGCAGAGAGCATGCAAAAGGCATGCCATTGGGCGTGAATACTTGCTCAATGTTCTCAAAGACAATTGAGTGTATTCTTAAGATACATGAAGATTTCAAAATGAGGTAAGTTTCCATGAAAAACATGGCATTGCACATAGACCTATCATTTCATCCCAGGTATAAAAGATGTTTGGAAAACTTGATAGATTATTTGTGTTCCTCTGTCCTATAATTAGGTCATACAAATTTGGCAACAAGACACACTTCTTGAACCGTGCATCAGCACCCAAGCCAAAAGATTATAATCTATATATAAATTCAATATTTACTCTTCCATCTGTGAACGATAACAGCTAAAAAGAATTAGTGCTTGACCAGAGAATTGAAATAGATATACCTGTGTGATCATCTCCTTGAGAAGTTTCCAGTGGGGGTCCTTATTAAAATTAGTTGAGAAAGTCAAAAGAGGACGTGATCCTTTTAGATGATTCCCAGTAAGCTTCAACTCTTCCATTGTGTGCACTAAAATAAACAAAACATGTCTCATTAATTAGCTGTTCTTCCTTAAAATCTTAAGAAAAAGGATAGCAGAAAATTACCAGCATCAACCATAAATTTTACAGATGGACCATTGGGGCATTTGGCCATCCATAAATATAGATCTTTCTGTTTCCTGCACTGAAGTAGAGAAAAGAAAATGTATTAATTATCACAGAAAACGGCTAGAACAAAGTTCCATTTCTCTGCTCTTAATAACCCAATGTGTTTTAATCACCAAACAGCCATTTAGAAATCATGTGGTTACCTGGTAAAATCACAAAATCAGCCATATGCTTCATATGAAGAAAAGAAAATTCATAAGAAAGCACAGAATCTAATGATTCAGCAATAAAGAACTATTAACTCATTTGATTTCTTGAATCACTACTCGCCAGTTATAGAAAGGCCCCCACAATCCACCAGAATGGCATCTTACAAATTCAAACTAGAGATAATGTATCCAAGTGAAATAACCAAACTAACAAAAAGAACCCCACATCACAACTCAGCCAAATGATCATGGCAAACAAAAATGCACCTTCAAAAAACATAATTCTAGAGGGAAGCCCATTTTGCTTCCCATTTTTCCTTTTCTCCCTGATTTATTTATTTATTGCACTTTGTGTAAAAGAAGTATCATCCTACTTAGGCTTATTTTATTCTGGTTCCTATAGAAAACAGTCAAATCCAATGTTTATCAATAGGGAATTAGATTCTCATAGGAATGAACTTGTTCTTAGTATAAATGGACAAGAAAACACAAACCCTTCACAATAGTCTATACAAATTCAAACACAAAACGCAAAGTCAGAGACCACAACATGGAATTCATCAAAATCAACACAAGAAACAAAAGAAAACTAAAAACTGACCTCAAAAAACAAACAGGAAGAACAATTCTTGAGCTCAACGAGCTCATTCAAAGTGGCGCCTTTACTCTCCTTGGACTCCACCTTGTTGTCCTTCTTGGCATGAGGGAGAAGCGAAACTATACTCAGCATCAAATGGCGATACCTATGAAGAACAGAGCCACAACAAGCCCAGTAAATTGAATGAAAGTTATTTAAAAAAAGGGGGGGTGGAAAGCTGAGAAGAGAGGAAATACTGAAGACCTGTAGCTGATGCGGCGAGAGCAAGTGACCAACACCTTCTCTTTGTTGCGGAAAATGGGAGAAGAAGATTCAGCTTCTTTAGTTTCGGTTAGGGTGGGGTCTTTCCAGCCGAGAAGCGTCCGTTTCGGCCTCTCCGGGGCGTCGGAATCCTTCTTCGGCGGCTCTGCAACATTGGCTTCGCTGTGCTTTCGCTTCTTCCCCATCTTTCCCTTCTCTTCGACTAGGGCAAAACTCTCTTCCCTTATACGGCTACACAGTTGCGCCTCCATGTTCCCTCTTCTACTCAACCGGGCCTTCTGGCCCGCCATTCAACTGGGCCGCTCGTGCCCTCCTCACAACATGGCCCAACACAGTTTTTTTTTTTGTTTTTAAAAACAATTTTTTGTTGTTAAAAACACAAAACTATTCTCCAAACACTTTTGATAATTTTTTAATATAAAAACAGTTTCTTTACAACTTATTCTATAATTAGGGCATTTTCTAAGAATATTTTTTTTTTCTCACCTATTTTCATTTGTTTTCTAAGTATTATTTTAAAAAATAATTATATAAATACGAAGAAAAATTGAAAATAAAATAAATTTATTTTTAATAAATATTTAAAACAATGAAAATATTTTTTTTTCAATATCAAATAATTATTTTTAAAATTTATTCTCAAAAACTATTTTTAAAAACGTTTTCAAAAGTTTCCCAAGTGAAAACTCAAACTCTTTTATAAAAATTTTATTTATTTTAAAAATAAAAATAGTTGTAGAATATGATTTTGTAAAATATTTTTAAAATTTTAATGGATTATATTTTTCAGTTTGGTCGAAATTAATCTACTGAAAATTAATTTGATAAATAATAAAGATAATGACATAATTTGTTACAAAATAAGAATTGAAACTCTTATATGGTACATTAATTATGTTGAATGATATTTAATAAAGATTAATGAGAATTAGATATGAATGAAAATAAATTATAATAAAAATAATTATTTGAAACTTAAATTGATCGATATATTTGAAAAGCATGCTTGAAATTAACTTTTTATAAAAGATAAAAATAGTGACCTAATTACAATTACTAAATTACAATTATATATTTTAATTTTAAGCATAAATATCTATTTAAATATTTTATTAAAAAGGTATTATTATAATATTTAAATAAGTACTTTTCTCAACTCAAATTGATTTAAAAAATGAAATCAAATTCCATTACATGAGAATGGAAACTCGTTATTTCTGTTAGTCAAAGGGTTCTCTTAATTAAGTTTTAATGGTTACAAAATAAAATTAAGTTCATTAATATTTGAAATTAAGTAAAATTTTCAGGTTTCAATGAAAATTTCCAAAGAAAGCTCAAACAACCATAAAAGAAAATCAGTGGCATGAAAATTTAGATCTCTAAAAGATTTGAAGTGTCTAAGGAAATCCATAAGATGGTACTTTATGGTGCACTTAGGTGTAAAACTCTTTTTCATGCACTTTAAAGCTAATTTCTTCATCCTTACTATTAAAAACAAGGTTGTTAACCCAAGGGTTCTCCTGATCAAGTTTTGATAATAACAAACTATAGTTTAGTTACTAATTAGTTTGAATTCTAAAGAATTTCATGTATTAATTTGAAATTCCATCAAAGGACCTAATGGATGCAAGATCAAGACTTTTGGAAGACTGTTAATCATAGGAAACAAATGTAAGATGAATGAATGGGTGCACTTAGGATTTACATATCATTTCATGTATCTTTGAAAAACTCGGTTTATTCTTTAAAGTTACAATTTCATCAAAACCCGAGTTTTATCAAATGAACCTTAGGCAAATCACTTCAAAATTGACATATTAATTTACCTAAAGACCTTACCTAAGTGTTAGAAGAGAAAAAAAAAAAAAAAAAGATAGGTTTTCGGGTCAAAAATTGTGAACCAGTTGAGGCACTGACCAACCAGCTCAACCGACTAGGGGTTCCGGTCAACCGGCTCCCTTTTCCCAATCGAGGTCCGATCGATGAGTGAAAAAAGCACTTTCTCTCTTCTAGTAGCCTTCCCTTCCCAATCGAGGTATTTGTCTTCCCGGTCGAGGTCCAGTTGAAGGTAACGGTCACCTACCAAGCATTAAATGCTTTAATGGCTAGTGAATCGGTCAACCCCCAACTCGACCGGTTAAGGCTGCTTTTTGGTTTTCTTGGCTCCTGAAGTTAGAAGCCTATAAATACAGAGCTCTACTTCATTTATGAGTAAGAGAACACCTGCATTTATTTGTCTACCCACTTGTTTTTGCCTTAAAAGCTCTCATTCCTTTTTTGGTGCATTAAATCTTTATTTGCATATCATTTAGTGCACCTTTGTGATTCATCCTAACCTTGAGTTGTATTTGAGTCTTTGTTGAGCTAGGTTGAGAGATTCTTATTTGTTAATTGAGTGTTAAAGTTTTCAAGTGAGTTGAAACTTAAAGAGATTGTGTAAGAGCCCATTGGAGCCGGAATCCAAGTGTAAAGGTGATTGGAAGCTTGGTTGAAGCTTCAAGTTAGTGGAACCCTCACTCGGTTAGGAGCTTAAGGAGAGTGGACGTCGGTAAGGAAGTGTTGAACCATTATAAAATCTAAGTTTGATTTCTCTAACTTTATCTCATTTTATTTGCTCATCTTGTGCTTAAACTTGTTATGTTTAATTTTTTTTTTTTTAGTCCTAATTCACCTTCCCCCCCCCCCCCCCCCCCCCCCTCTCCCCCCTCTTGGGTGTTTTCTCTTTTAAAGGTTAGCATTTATTTTCTCAATTGGTATCAGAGTTAGGCCTCTTGTTTAAGACTTAATCGGGGTAAGCGAATTTGACATGCAAAGAATCCCAGTTAATCTGGGCAATTCAATTAATCTCTTACAAATGTCGGTCTATAAGCAAATGAGATACTTGTCATATACCTTAGAGAATCTAGGACGTCTGTTGTCCAGATTTAATGGAACTACAACAATCTACCTGGGCGATGTTGTGTTACCTTTCCAAGTCGGTTTGGTCACATTAAGCGTGCAATTCTCGGTGACCAACGATCTATCTCCCTATAATGTCATTATGGGACATACATGGATTCACAAAATGAAAGTCATTCCTTCTACGTACCATCAAATGGTGAGTTACCTCACGGAAGCAGGGCAAGTCAACCTTCTTGGTAGCCAGCTAGCCGTGCGATAATGCTATCAAGTGGCGCTAGAGTCTAGACATCCGACCAAAGAGGAAGCCCATGCGAAGCCATCAAATACAAGAAAACAATAACAGGTACTGAGTCCAATGGAGAAAGATTCATCTACGGTTGATCCGCTCAAACCACTACTCCTTTCACGCGACACAGATCAAATCACCTACACCAGTTCCTTGCTTGCACATGCTGAACTTGAACTAATAAGGAATATGCTTCAATGCAATAAGGACATCTTTGTCTAGACTCACTCGGACATGTTGGGAATCCATCTAGTCGTGGCCCCCCACAAGCTCAAGGTCTCATATCTGACAAAAGATCCAACATTTTCATTCGAACAGATAAAAAATCATCCAAATTAAAATTGACAAACTATTGGCAATTGGATTCATCAAAAAAGTCAAATATCCGGATTGGTTAGCGAACGTGATGGTAGTCCCAAAGAAAGATGGAAGGTGGTGAGTCTACGTTGATTACACCAACCTGAATGACACTTGTCTAAAAGATAGTTTTCTCTTATCTTGGATAGATCAGATAGTCGACGTCACTGCCAGGCATGAGATGCTCTCCTTTTTAGACGCCCTTTTTGGATACCACCAGATCCCTATTTCTAGCCAGGCGAGAAGAAAACAACCTTTGTCACACCACAAGGGTTGTACTGTTATAGAGTTATGTCATTTAGACTCAAGAATATTGGTGTTACCTACCAGAGACTAATGACAAAAATCTTCATGCCCCTGATCAACTGAACTGTGGAAGTCTACATTGACACCATATTTGTAAAGAGCAAAACCTGAGCTAAGCACATCCAATACCTGGAATAAGCATTCCATATAATACGTGCATACAACATGAAGCTCAATTTGGCTAAGTATGCCTTCGACGTCAATGGAAGGAAGTTTCTAGGGTTTTTGGTAACTCAAAGAGGAATTGAAATCAATTCAGCTCAAGTGAAAGTCGTCCTCGAAACACTCACTCCAAACAGCAAAAAGGAATTGTAACGCCTCACAAGCTGTCTCACAGCTTTGAGTCATTTCAAAGCTCGTTACAACAATAAGCTACGACATTTTTTCCTCAACCTTAAAGGGGAAAACATGTTAGGCTAGACAAATGAGTGTAAGCAGGTATTTGAAGTAGTCAAACGCTACCTCACTAAACCACTCATTCTAAGCAGCCCCAAGTCCGGTGAAAAACTCTACATGTATCTGGTCGTATCTGACTGAGTTGTCAGCACCATCCTATTCGGTATATACAAGACAAGGAGCGAAAACACATTTATTATGTGAGCAAAGTAATGGTGGATGCTGAGACTCAGTATTCCCAAGTATAGCATACTACTTTGGCACTAACGAGTCCTGCTTGAAAGCTCCGCCCATACTTCCAAGCTCATTAAGTGATTGTACTTATAAACCAGCCGCTCTGAATCACCTTACATAAGTCGGACCTATCCGGATGAATGTTGAAATTTCAAAAAAGCACGTACAGTACTTTTTTGTTTACGAGCCAAAGTTCGAGCACAAGAAAGTCGAAGTTCAAGTTGAGTGAGTATGGGATCAAGTATCAGTCGCGGTTATCCTTAAAGGGACAGGGTATGGCTGACTTTAAAGCTAAACTCCCTAAAAAACAAACACATCCAGTCAACCACCCTAGAGAGCAATGGTGGACACTTCATGTAGATGAAGCGTCCAAGGTATTTGGATCTGGAGTAAGTCTGGTCCCGTAGTCATCAACCGAGGAACTAATAGAGCAAGCTATCCATATCAACTTCTTGTCCTCCAACAACGAGGTAAAATATGAAGTTGTGCTAGCTAGGCTAGATCTCACTCTAATGTTAGTCGTAACCAAGCTGGAAATCAGGAGCGACTCTCAACTAATTGTCGGGTAGATTCAACAAGAGTACGAAGCAAATGATGAACGTATGACTCAATACCTCACCATGGTGGAAGAATGCTTAAAATAGCAAGACGAGTGGATCATCAGACGAGTGTCATAAGAGAAGAATGGAAAGGTTGACGCACTAACTGGAATAACTGTCACTCTCCCCATAAATGAGACGATAATGCTACCCATCTACCTCAAAGTTGCGCCTTCAATCACTCCCGAGCTAGTATGCAATACCAGTCAAACAGACTTAGGATGGATGCTCAACATCATAAAATACCTCTAGACAGGGAATGTACTAAAAGACGAGAAGCAAGCACACAAACTCCACATACAAGCAACACACTTCACTTTAATTAATGATCAACTTTATAAACGATCATTCAAAGGCCTATACCTAAAGTTTTTGAGCGAGCCAGAGGCCAAGTATGTCCTAGCCAAACTCCATGAGGGTGTATGCATCAATTACCTAGGTGAACGAACTTTGGCACACCATATCTACACGCAAAGATACTATTGGCCCACCATGAAGCGGGACATTGAAAGCTATGTCAAAATATGTGATTAGTGTCAATGACACGCTCCCATTCCTCGTGTACCTTTAGAAACCCTCAACTTGGTCGCAAGTCCTTGGTCGTTTATGCAGTAGGGGGTGGGCATAGTCAAGCCCTTGTCCACTGGAGCAACATAAAATAAGTTTTTGCTCGTTGCAAACAACTAATTCAGCAAATGGGTTGAAGCAGAAGCCTATGCCAGTATCAAAGACAAAGATGTCTCCAAGTTCGTCTAGAAAAGCATCATATGTCGATTCAAAATTCCACGAGCAATTATTACCGATAATGAGTCTCAATTTGACAGCGCCATCTTTCGAACATTTTTCTCAAAGCTAAACATCAAGAATTTGTACTTAACACCCCGTTATCCATAAAGTAACAGACAAACAAAGGTGACAAACAAAACCCTGTTGAATGTATTGAAGAAAATATTGGAATGAGCAAAAGGAAAATGGGTAGACGAGTTGCCTAGAGTGTTATGGGCCTACCGGATAACATCCAGACAACCAAGGGAAGCCACTCCCTTCACCCTTGCTTATGGGATGGAAGTTATCATTCCAACCGAAATTGGCATCTCTACTGCCAAAATAGTCATGCAATATCAAAGGGACAACAATGAAGAACTCATAAAGCAACTGGATTGGGCTGACGAAAAGCAAGAAGCTACAACTATTCAGATAGTTTTTTACCATCAAAAGGCAATCGTTGAGTACAACAAAAGGGTACGACCATGATTTTTCCGGCTAGGATCTTTGGTACTCAAAAGAGTCTTCAAAAACATTGTTGAAGTGGGAGTTGGAAAGCTACAAGCTAATTGGGAGGGACCTTATGTTGTAATTAAGGTAGGAAACTCAGGGGCATACCATCTCCAGACACTAGACGACATGCCTTTGTTTCGTCCATGGAACGTAACCAACTTAAAGCAATATTATTAATAAAAGTTACTTATGAAAATACTGTAGCAAGAACAAGTAACTAAAGAAAGCATACTTGAAGAAAAATTATTAAGTACAATCATATTGAAGAAAAAAAACTCAAAAGAGCATGCATTGTATGTACAAGTATGAAAGCCTAGGCCACAACCGACCAAAGTAAATAAATGAAAAAAAAGTCAAGTCCACTCATCATGGGAATCATCTTCAATGGAAGGTCTGCCTCTTAAAGCATGTCTGTCTCTTGGCACAGGTCTGTCTCCTCGGGCAGGGCCACCCAAAAACTCATCATCTTCATCATCAGAAGGGAAGTTGGGAGTATCGTTGGCAATGCCATGCTTCTTCATACAACACTAATAGTCATAGAAGAACATGTCATCTACCTACTTTTGATAGTTCGCTTCCAAATCCTCATTTTGAGCAGCAAACCCTGCCTGGAGATCTTATAGTTCCCACATCAATCAGACAGACTCTTTTTCAGCCTTTTCCTTCTCAGCTGCCATAGTTGTCTTTTCCTCATCCAGTCGGCAAGCCTTGGCCTAGAACGCTTCTTTCTCCTCCTCAACCATCCTCAACAGACAAACATCTTCCTCAGCCAACTTCCGGAGAGCAACAGTTCATTCCTTGTCGTCTCTAAGCTAGTTAGGAGCTCCTCATTTTCATCCATGTTATGGGCAATGTATGTCCTCATTGTTTTGATTGCTTCTAGTTGTTGGAAGAAATGCGCTCCTTGTCATATGAGGTTACGAACTCCAGCTATCACCTAGGGGTAACAAAGATTGTTATGAAACAATAGACTAAAGGAAAAATGAGAAAAGTCACAAGTGCAAAGGAGGAGGAGGACCTACCACTTCTGTTGTCTAAAAAACAGAGTAGTCATTCATATGAATGATGCAAGCAATGACAGTGTCCGGAGTACAGTAAAGAAGTCATGCCATGAAAAATTGGCTAGGGTCTTCGTCTACTTCAACCAAAATTCGCTACGTAGCTGAAAAGAACACCCCCATGTCTTGCATTGGAGGTTTCTTTTTGGTGAAGGAGGGGATATGTCTTAGAAGCTCAAACACTTCCTCCCAACTGGAGACATAGGCTGGCTTCAGGCGGAGAGGAGAAGAGTTCGAACGCTCGAATGAATCCTCACTAATGTTTCCTAAGACGACAAAGGGCTTTCTCATCTCGTGATAGAAAATGTCATCAACAGATGAAGGTTTTTCATCTAGGCTCGAAGCTACGACTGTAGTAGAGTCGGCGGTGTTGGCTTGGATGGAGAGTCTGGACCAGGTGTTGAACGAGTTTTCTTTGAAGAAGAAAGGTCAATAACAATAGATTCAAACATGTCCTTACGCTATCTCTTGTAGAATCCGACTCTTAAGTTGGAGGCCATCTCCCATTATTCCTCTTCCTCACAAATAATAGGGAGCACCAGCCGATTCACCCCTACTTCTATTTTGTTGTTGAAAGATGAAGAGCATAGAGAATATGAAGGAGATGAAGTAGATGATGAAGACAGGGTAGTAGGAGGCAAAGTTCTCGCCTTCTAGATGAGACGAGCCGCAAGTTTCTTCTTTTAGGCAGGAGGAGGGACAACGGAATTGGAAGTCGAACGGCTAGCTACTGAAGCTTACCTTAATGTTTCCTCATGGTGGTTCTTCTTCCGTTCCTCTAGATGAGCCTAACATGCTTTAGAATCCTCCAAATGAGCAACCTCATAGAAAGATAAATCATTCAGCATGAAAAGTTTGTCGGGTTCCAAAGATGGAGGAGCTTGTTGGGGAAACACAGGGATGATAAACGACTTAGGATTTTTTATTAGCACCTGTAGGTTCTTGTCCAACAGGAGAACGTTGTGAGCCCATTCAACAACATCTATTTCGAACAACTTGTTAAGATGGGTGAATGAAGTCTTCTCTACCCACTCTACAAGGCGTTCTCACCTCTCCTTACCTGCATTAGACGAACATAAAGATCATGATTAGATTGGCAACAAGGAGGATATAACAACAAGACAAAATGAAAGTGATAAAAGCATAGTTTACTTGGAATCTCCAACGAGATTCCATTCGAACCCTTAGACGAACTGCTCCAAGGGTTGGACACCAAAACATGCCCTTTGGCCCAACTTTTGCTCGAGTCCGGAAGATTGGTCACAAACTAGAAAGAAGGAATGTGAGCAAACAAGTTGAACCTCTCTTTTTGGCTCATCTTGATATTGTAAATGAACAAGACTTCCAGTAGGAAGATATCTAACTGGAAGAGCATGTCCAACATACTGCACCTCATCAGTATCCAGACAACGTTCAGATGAAGGAAAACAGGTGGAATTTGGGTGAAATGAAGAAATTGCTTGAGAATGGACAAAAGGGAGAGACGCAGCTCTGCAACAAACTGCTCTTTAGTAAAGTATATCATGTTATTTGGAAGGTCGACTGACGATAAAGCTTCATCATCTGTTAACTAAATCAAGATGGTGTCCGAAATACGAAAACAAGCCCAGAACTACCGCTCAGACAAGTCCACAACTGGGCGATTCAGCCTCGAGCACCCGACTCTATCATTTTTCCGTCCACCTTGCTGAGGCCTTTCGCTAGAAAAAAGTAACTCATTTTCTGTCCATTAGATCAAACAAGGTCTGGGCTGTGTGGAAACTTGCACATATCAATGCAGTTCTCATAACCAATCACCCGGTCCGTCCGTTGTTCGATGTTGCCCTAATGACGGACACCTAAACCTAAATGAACTATAATCCGAATCTAAACGAATTTGGCTACGGAAACTTATAGAAAAAGCTTATTCACCAATGACAAATGAAGAATTGCACACATCGCACCGTCGTAGTGGCAATAAAAGCGTAAGATGATAACACAAATACAATGACAACATAGAAGCAAACAAGAAGTCTAAAACGCCCTAGATCTGGATACCAATACGTACACTCCAAACAAGTAGAAGGAGCGAGCAGGGAAACCAAAGGACCCCAAATCTGGACATTGATGTGTTCATTTTCTCTCCAAACAAACAGCACCAACACAATTGGAAAAGCAAAAACAAACACAACAAAGGAACGAATCGACGACAAAAAACTTACCAAAGTCAAGACAGAAATGCTCTCTGGCGAGAAAGAGATCCTCCAGTAGCAAACCAGGTGTTGACGATAATGAAGTCAAAAGGGAACAACTGATGGTAAACATAGTGACAGTGAAGGAGCAACGTAGACAAGAGAGTATTAAACAGGAGAAAGCTAAAAGGTGAACCAAATGGGTGGAACCTTACTAATTACATGGAACGAAAACCTAAGTGGCCTAAGAGACACGCCGCCTGACAGCCAACCTTGGTCGATGTGACCCATCATTAAAGCATCAAATGACACACATCCCTTGGCACCCAAAAACTTGAAAAAGCATACAATTCGTCCTATCCTAGCCCATCAACAACCCTACCGAACAGAGGTAGATAGATTAAGGGGTATTGTGTGAAGCTTCCCTCCACGTGTCTTTCCTAAGCTCAAGACCCTTTCGTCGTCCAAGGTAAGCTGATAATCCGTTTGGAAGCAATCCATTTGGACTAAGACAAACTCCGTTTGGCGTAAAAGGAAAGATAGATTTCTTTCTTCTTAATGCCATACAGAATAGATATACTAAGTCGACTGGGACTTTCAGATGGATAAACCAACCCAACTAGAAACTCCAGACATCAGATAGATGATTAATCACACCCAACGGTTGAGCTACAATCTAGATGGCATTTACACCTAAAAATCAATGGCAATCAGTCATTACACGCAATCAACGACATTGAAAAATGTAAATGTACAATCAATGATGTGGTTTGAGATTCTTGCATGACAACCAACAAATGACACCAATCAACAACTCTTGTTTGATATTGTGAAACCAAGGTTTGGTTAATCTCGATTTTGATGATAACAAAACAAGGTTTAGAATTAATGATTATATTTCAAGTGTGATTAGGAAAGACGATTTCCAAAGTGGCAATCACAAAGATAAATCAAGCCAAAGAGAAATCATTGAAAAAAAAAAGACCTCAAAGAGAAGTGTTTTTCAAGACCCAAGCTTCATAAGATCTCTTTGTTTAATTAACTAGGATTTTCATGCATTACATTCTTTACTTATGCACCAAAATCATTCAAGAGTTTTTTCATTTTAAATCATTTAAAATTGGATGATTTCATGTTTTCAACTAAAACCTTATGTCAAATATTTTCCAAACTTGTTTAAAAAGTTTTAAATTGAAAAAATTGGTTATTGAGCCAAAAATGGCTCAACTAGTTGAACTGGATGAGGAACCGGTTGACCCCCAACTCAACCGATTGAGGAGTGTAGAAAAACCTTTTTTTTTTCTAGAACAGTTGTTCAATCGGTTAAGGTTGAACCTCAACTTGTCGATCCCCACCTCAACTAGTCGATGTCCAATAAAGGGACAGTCAAGGTCCAACAGTCATCTTCCAAGCATTAAATGTTAATGGCTAGTCAACCGATCGACCCCTAACTCGACAGGTGGAACCCCTAATAGCTAGTTTGACATTTTTCCTCTATAAAAAGCTTCAATCTTCATTGTTTCTAAAGCTTAACCTTCTTAAATTTTTCTTGAATATATTTGAGCCTTGAGAAAGTATATTTTAGCGCACCATTATTCCAAAGCTTGCATATCATTAGTGCACCATTCAATCCTAGTTTTCTTGTATTATTTGAGCCTTAGGATTTTGTGAGATCCTTTATTATCTTTATTTGTAAATCTTTAAGAGGAAGAATCTAAGTGTGAGATATCACTTAGGGATTCTCAAGTGTGGGGTATCACTTAAGGGGTTATTCAAGAGTGAGGTATCTCTTGAGGTTTGTAAAGGGTGCTTGGAGCCAAAAGTTTAAGAGGGTGGATTGGAACCATAATCCAATTGTATTGCTTGAAGGCTTGGTTTGGAAGCCTTAAATTAGTGAAACCTCAAGCTTAGGATGCAAGTTAGAGGAGAGTGGATGTGGGTCAGGTTGCATCGAACCACTATAAAAATATTGTGTTTGCATTCTCACTTCCTTACTATTTTACTTTATATGCAATTATTTTTATATTATTTTATTATATATTGTATATAATTGTCTCTTGCATTTATACAATTTAAATTTGCAAAAAGAGACCATTACCCTATTCACCCCCCTCTTAAGGTGATTACCTTAGATTGGACTATCCTATTTTTTCTAACAGGTATGATTGCCTAATCCATGCTAAGATGATGGTAGTTGACTACCTTATTAAGGCATAGTATCCACTACAATGGTGATCATTAGAGCAAGAAAGGCATGAATGCACAATCAACGTTGTGACAATGACGCCATATGTTCTATAAAAACCCCTCCAAAAGCATGAAAACAGTACGCATGCACATAGCCATTCAAAAAAATTGAATTCACTCTTGCTAAATTCTAACTTAAGCTTTGGAAGGGCATGCTTGGACCACTTGTCTGGATATCCTTTTGTGTAGAGAAGAAGTCCATATGACTCCAGTGAAGCTAGATGGACCTATATCCAGTTGGCACAACACCAACAATTCCCGCATGGTTATAGCTAATAAGGATCGTGGTATAACAATTTCAACTTTTTTTATTAAATAAATAAGAAAAACAAAATTGAAATAGTAGCCATCATCTTTTATTTATTTTTATTATTGATTTCACATCTCATATGCTCATCAATGTGATATATAATGCAAAGAAACACTTGAGTTAGTTTCCCTACTGTCCAATGATGGCTTCAAGTGTGAGCTTCTTAATCTCACAGTCGCACACATGATGGATGCATTTACAGGGAGGGCAAGTTGGACAAAGAAATTTGCAGTCGTCAGGAACACTACAACGCCATGAGACTACTCTTCTTGCTTCACCTCCCATTGGAAAGCCTGGCACCATATGCTTAATTTCATCACATACACTATACCCAAATGTAATGTAAAACAATTAACCAAATATTAATATACGAAGAGGAAAAAAACTAACATGAAGCAATGATTAAGAGAGCAACCAAGAAAACAAACTTAGTTGAAGCTTTCTCTATATCTATATATTGATTTGTGAGTATAGTGTTGGCCTTGTTTGTAGTAGAATAAGATGGGTTTTTCAATCACACATATTTATAGGTGAAACTATAAGATTATTTATTGTAAAAAAATCTCTCGTACATTATTTCTTGCACTATTCTCTTCTAGATGCATTTTTCATTTGCTTGACAAGACTGACTTGAATGCCCAAGAAAGATGTTTCCTAAGCCTCTGAACCTGAGTGAATTTATTGGACGTAAGTCTCATGGTACCAACAATCTCCCCATTTCTAGTCGTACACCAACAGGTAGATGTATTAGAAATCGAGATTGGGATTGAGTGGGAACTACTCTTTTTCATTTTTTAAAATTCTCCACATTTAATGCTTGTCATGATGCTCATTCCATGTGGCGACTTTGCATAATTAGTTGCCTCTTCACCACTGCTTCCTCGCGCTAGTTGTCCTATTAGTTTCATCAAGCAAGGTGAGTTACTAGAGTGGTTAGTGTCTACCTTTATCTTTCATCACCTTACTATTGCATCTCTTTGTTCCACGTGAGTCTTTCCTTACTTGTGATTTCTCCTAGCGAAACTTTGGCTTTGGTTTTGGTATCTTCTTCGACAATAGGAAATCGACTGCGCACTTCACTCTAAAGGCCAAATGTTGGACTTTTCTACACTCAACAAGGTCAATATTTCATTATTCCTCCATTGTATACTTTTTCCTTGTGCTTTTGATAGTGACCTAAGGTTTATTTGTGTCTAGATGGGACATAACCTAGTTTCCTTGATTCCTATATTTTCTCTTATGGAGTATTCTCCATCCCCAACTTTTTTGCAACTTATTTATGTCACTAGGGCTTAATTAACATGGATTGATAAGCCCTAATTTTGCTATTCTTGATTTTTACCTTATGCTTTTGGCTCTTTACCCAAGATCCCATTTCATTATATTAGAACCTAACTAGCTTTAACTTCTAAGTTAATGGAGAAATGAAAGGATCCCTCAGCAAAAAGAAAACCTAGAGTGACCTCGAGTGCTATTATACGACCTCGTGTTGGCATAGTGGATGATTTTTCTATTGATGAATTTTGATCTTCATTTCTAATGTTGGACGATGTCTATGTTGTTCTAACTCAGAATAAGGTCACGAGTGATTGCTTTTTGCACTCGATGTGTTTCTCTCGAGAGTAGTTTAATGTCAGGCTTAGGCTTTTACTTTAGTGAGACAATTCCTTGATTTTTTCCTAAATTCCTCTTGCTCACAACCACTCAAACACTATTCACATTCTAATGAGGTTTATTGTTCTAAACCATATATCTTTTCAATTTGGAGCTTTCATTGTTGGAGATTTTGTTTATCTATATATGAAACAAAACAAATGAAGAAAATTTCTACTCTTAGCTCATAGACGATTTTCTAAATGGTGACAAGTTTGTCGAACTCCAACAAAGGTTGGGTTCTCGAGCATGTCATTGTGTCCAAAAATTGGGAGTCCTCAACAAATGACTCTCAACAACATTATGCTTTGAACCATACTATGGATCTTCTGAGTACGTTATCGCTATAGTGATTTTTTCTTTTAATTTCTTTTTCAATTGCTTACACGGGTGCTTTTTTTCACCTAATTGAGTAGAGTTAGGCCATCAAGTTGAGTGGATAGAGAAAGCCTCGGCTCAACTACTTATACACTATTAGCATAATTAAATAGTTATACACTTTCTTACTTTTTGAATCGAATTTGAGAGTTGTTCTCACTTGAGCTGACCCATTTATACCGCAAGTTCTCCCTTGCATCACTTCAAACCCATTAGTATCCATTGTGCATTTCTTTATGAAATATCTTCATTAATATGAGGTTGCCCACATAGTGGATCTCGAGGCAAGGGTTGTTTTGCGCGTCGAGAGAGAAAAAAAAGTGTAAAGGTACTTTGCATTAGACTTGAGCCAACAAAGCAATTGGAGAAATTTCTTAGGCATCGAAATCGAGATCTTGCTGTCAACCTACCCTTTCTAAGTCTAAGATAGATTCATCCCTTCATTCTTTTGAGCGTATTCAAGGAGCTCACATTAGCTAGTTTTTTTGTTCCAATCGTCCTGCCCCTATAATTTTTTAATATCTAGAATAGATGGAAGATGAGACTCCCAATTTGGTTGCTACCTACAAAATTTGGGCAGGTAAGGGAAAGGAGACTAAGACTTCATCCTCCTTTGCTAACCAAACCCCAATTGGTACTCTCTCTGCCATCTCGGCTTCTCTTACTCCATAGGGGACTGGTGCACCTTCTCTTCTTCAAGCAACCTAAGGCAAAGTTATGGTGTCTAACCTTCACCCCTATGCACCTCCGAAGCTCCCACCTAGTAGGGATTTATCTTCAAATGATATGAACAAGATTCTAAATCAATTCCCCTCTTTTACTGCCCCAGATGTTCCACTTTCTAATGTTAAGGTGTTATTCCTTCCGACGGAGTGAGTTAAGGTGGAAGCCCTCGAGCATCCAGAATTGAATATATCCTCTAATGTCCCCGTGGGCACTCTGGTGCGCATGGTTCAATTAATCGCAGTGATTGAGGGTCTAGATGGTGACCAGATCACTGAGATGGTAATTATCTACTTTGAGTTTCTAAGTGGCCTTTTTACTAACATCGTTATATCATTTTATCAAAAAAAAAAAAAAAAATTGTTAGATGTAGGAAATTGTTATGATACATGATTTAAATTGGTTTCGATTGCTCCTTATTGACAAATTGAAAGCGACAAATAAGTTAAGAATTTACACACCTCAAGTAAGGGAAAAATAACAAGCATTGGACGTTGCATTAGAGTCGATGCGCCAGAAGAATATCAAAACTGACAAGGAAATAAGGCTCTTCAAGCATTTGTATGCACCTTCGTGTTGAGTGTGAAAATCTGAAAACAAAACGTGAAAAACTTCTCACTACCTAACAAAAAAGCCTTGAAGAGTTGGCTTAAGCTTGGATTGAGTTGGAGTAGACGAAAGTTGCCACACTAAACCAAAAAATGAATCTGACCATAGATTTCACTAAGCGGGTGGATGAGATGTACAAATATGTTTATTGACATTGTAAGAAAAAGCATAAAATCCTTATAGACTTCGACACCAATGAAGACTTCATAATAATAAGTAAGGAATTTGATCAAGAAGAAGTTTCCTCAGACCCGCTTGCTTTTGAGACGATCATCATAGTTAGGACAGATGTTCTCGATGCCTAGACAATCACTCCAAATACAAAGGTGGAAAATGAACTGATGCTTGGACACCAAGAAGTTGTCCTGACTTTGGGGGTGACAAGTAAGACAAAGGGCATACTAGATCCTACTGATGGTGGGGTTGAGAAGACCCCGATTGATGAAATTGATGTTTGGCTACTCATCTATTTTTTTTTCAAACAATTTTTATGTTTTTCTTATCGTGCTTTATATTCACCTTTATTTTTTGTTTTTCAATGCGACGTTACATTTTTTTTTTAATGTCATTTTATTGAAAATATGGTTGGCCCTTGGTTTTTTTATCCAAGACTTTAGCTTTCCTCAACCAGATTTAATGTTGGGGTTTTTAATGCATTTAGCCTGAAACTCTTTGGCAACTTTTTCATTTTGGCAATTTTCATCTTTCTGGGCTTCCTCAATGCCTTTGGCCAATGGCTTTGTTACTGCTATAAATCTAAGATATGTACACATTGCTATCATTATTCACTTCTCAAATTTCGATAAATCACCTTTTATTTACTAATAGTATTTTTTTTATATTAGAAATATTCCAAGGTCGAGGAATGAGTTCCCTACTCAAACTTCTTAAATAATATGACCCATTCTGACCAACTTCTCTCACCACATGTGGACCTTCCTAGTGGGCTTAGAGCTCTCTTGTCCTTGGATTGGTTGTGTTTTCGAATACCCACCACAGGACCATGTCACTGGGTCTTAAGATCCATGGTCTTGCTTTCTTATTGTAATAGGCAGCCAACCACTTGCTACTTGTATGCCTCTGCTTTGATCAAGGCGTCCTCTCGTAATCATTAACCTAATCTAGGTTAGCTTTCAAAGATTCCCTATTTGAATCTTGCACAACCATGGAGGTTCATATAGTTTGCAATCCTATCTCAATTGGGATCACAACTTTCATCCTGAATACCAAGTTGAAAGGTGTTTCCCTAATCGAGCTTTTTTGCATTGTTCGATGTGCCCACATCACTCTAGGCAATTTCTCGACCCATTTTCCTATCGCTCCAGATAACCATTGCTTTAGGGCATATATTAGTGACTCATTGGTTGCCTCTATTTGACCATTGGATTGAGGGTACCTTGGACTAGAATAAATACTTTTTATTTTCATTTCTTTGCAAAAATCCTTATAAACTAGACTATCAAATTGAGGTCCGTTATCGGACACTATCATTTGTGTAATCTCGAATCGACACACAATGTTCTTTCAAATGAATTTTATGACATCTCCATCTTTTATGGTAGAATACACTTCAACTTCAACCCACTTGCTAAATAATTTGTTACAACGAGAAGCAACTTTCTTTATGCGGGTGTCATCAGGAGTGGCCTTACAATGTTAATGTCGCACTAGGCAAATGACCAAGGGCTGCTTAGAGGAGTCAAGTTCTCTAATAGGAGACGGGGTATCCAAGCATGTCTTTGGCATCTATCACATTCTCACACCATTATTAGTTAGTAGTACCCTTGGGAACAAGCTTGATGGGCTAACGTTCGTTCCTTGGATGGGTTTCGCACACACTTTCATGCAGTTTTGACAAAACATATTGGTTTTGCTAGGTCTTAACACTTCAGATAAATGCCTCAAAATGACCATCAATACAACTCTCCTTGTATGATGTTATACAAAGTTATGATGATGCACATCTGATAAACGAGATGTCCATCTTTGAGCAGCTTGTCACGTAATAAATAACAATTCTACTATTAGGTCCATCCAACATAGGCTACAACTTCCAACCTGACTAATTTGCTTCCTAAATGGAATAAGGGAGAAAGAGACAAGATGAATTGGCCTAGTAATACATAGGGAGAAATATCATTTAGAGAATGCGTATTGCTACTGCGATTCTAACAAATGTGTTTACCCAAGAGTTATCTTCTTTGGGCACTCAAATGATGCACCACTCCTTGATTTTGGCATGTACCCACTTTACCTTTTTGAGGTAGTGCATCATCTGCTCATCTCTTGCCTTGTATTCCTTCTATACTTTATTCACAATGAGCTATGAGTTATTGTTTATGACTAGCCATTCTATGAAGAGGGTTATGACTAACTCTAGCTCAATTATGAGCACTTCATATTTGGTTTCATTATTCGAAGCCGAGAAGCCTAGTTGCACTGTCTACTCCACTCAATCCCTCGTGGTGATTGCAAAATGAGCCCATGTCTTTTCTACATACAAAACCACCATGGCGCTTTCAATGCTTGGGTTTCTGTCTTGAATTCTTGCCATTCTATGAAGAAGTAGGCCAAAACCTATTCCTTGATTGAAAGTTATAAGAGAAAATGAATTCCAATTCACTTAGCTTTATAGACCACTTAACCATCTATCTTAACAAATTCGACTTGTATAAATTCGCCTTGAATGGAAATTTTGTCAACACATTTACCAGATGTGCTTAGAAATATAGGTGTAACTTCTTCGTATCCATTTGTAGTGCTAAGGTGATTTTTCTATTAAAGTGTACATTTCTTCTGCTTGAACCAAAGTCTTTCTCGCATAATAGACTAGCTATTGTTGTCCTTGCTCGCTGATTCTAAATAGCGTTGTGGTGACTGCTACCTATGAGGTGACTAAATACAAATACAGTTCTTCCCTTGCTTGTGGACTATTAAGCATCGATTGAGAGACCATGTATTGTTTGATTGTGAGGAATGTTGTTTCACACTTGTCGGTCCACTCATTTGATTTCATGTTACGTAGGACTTAAAAAAATGGCTAAAGTCGATTAATGAAATGGGAGATGAACCATCTTAGTGCTACAAGCTTTCCAATCAATCGTTGCACCTTCTTAATGCCTCTTATTTGCTTGGGATCCACTTTTATCTCCTTTCCACTCACGAGGAAGCCTGGGAACCTACCTACCCCCACCCTAAAGTCGCACTTGTGGGGGTTCACTTTTATTCTAAACTATCGCAACAACTTGAATGCTTCCTCTAGGTCATGATATGATTGGTGCACTTATTGCTCTTAATTAGTACATCATCACTATAGACTTTTGTTGTACTTCACAAGATTGGCTTGAATGTCCTAGTAATTAAACAATGGTATGTTGCCCTTGCATTTATTAGCCCAAAGGGCATTATGTTGTAACAATACAACCCCTAAAGAGTTATGAATGTCATCTTCTCTTAATTAGGGAAATACCATAAAATTTAATAGCCTAAAAAAGTATCCATGAAGGAAAGCTGCTCATGTTCGAAAGTAGAATCAACTATTTGATTGATGCAAGGAATGAGGAAGTTATC
This sequence comes from Vitis riparia, assembly GCF_004353265.1. NCBI lineage: Eukaryota > Viridiplantae > Streptophyta > Magnoliopsida > Vitales > Vitaceae > Vitis > Vitis riparia. Next base: position 22,607,032 of record NC_048437.1, read on the forward strand.
TTTTGGACATGCTTCATTCAAGTTGATAAAATCGACGCACATGCACCATTTTCCTCCTAGATACCCAATCCAAGTAAAGCACTTCAAGGATGAACTCGACTTCCAAAAGTCTTTTTACTTCTTTCTAGATTATTTTCTACTGCTCAGGTTGGAACTTCCTTACCTTCTATTTTTAAAGTTTTGCACCATGCCAGATTCCAAGCTTATCACACATCACGTCTGGGAAGATTCTTGACATATCAGTCATTTCCCATGCAAAAACATCTATGTTTCTCCTAAGGAATTTTGCAATTCGACCTCTTTCTTCTAGGTAGAGATTTGCCCCAACAAATGTGAATTTATTTAAGGTTCAAAATGAAAAAGGTTTTGCAATTACTTGTATAAGAAATGATCATGGGAGAGAATTCGAAAATATTGATTTTTAAGAGTATTGCAATGAGAATGGAATTGACCACTATTTTTCGGCTCCTAATACTCCTTAACAAAATGGGATAATTGAAAGGAAAAAAAAAAAAACTTTTCAAGAGATGGCAAGAACCATGCTAAATGAAAACAACTTACCAAAATATTTTTGGGCCGAAGTGGTTAACACTTCTTGTTATGTTTTAAATAGAATATTATTGAGGCCAATTCTTAAGAAAACTCCATATGAGCTTGGAAAAACAAGAAACCCAACATTAGCTATTTCAATGTCTTTGGATGCAAATGTTTTATATTAAACACCAAAAACAATCTTGGAAAATTTGATGCAAAATCAGATATTGGAATTTTCCTTGGTTACTCAACTTCAAGTAAAACTTTAAAGTTTTTAACAAAAGAACTATGGTTGTAGAGGAGTCCATCCATATTATTTTTTATGAATCTAATAATTTTTTCCAAAAAAAGAGAGAGTTTTGATGATGATTTCGGTTTGAAGACCTCCATGGGAAGATTGCAAATTGAATATAGAAGACAATAAGAAAAAATTTGAGAGGATCCCAAGAAAGAAGGATCACCATTGGCACTACCCCCTCCTCAACAAGTGCAAGGTCAATCAAGCTAAGACCTTCCTAAATAATGGAAGTTTGTCATCAATCACCCACAAGATCAAATTATAGGTAATCCATCTAGTGGGGTAAGAACTAGATCTTCTCTTAGAAACATTTACAATAATCTAGCTTTTATCTCTAAAATTGAGCTTAAAAATATAAATGGTGCTTTAGATGATGAAAATTGGATGATTGCTATACAAGAAGAGTTAAATCAATTTGAAAGAAGTGAAGTATGAGAATTAGTACCAAGACCTTCAAATCAAAGTGTTATTGGAACTAGATGGGTCTTTAGAAATAAAATGGATGAAAATGGCATAATTGTTAGAAATAAAGCAAGATTGGTAGCCCAAGGTTTTAATCAAGAAGAAGAGATAGATTATAAAGAAACCTTTGCCCCCGTAGCTAGGTTGGAAGCCATTAGGATGTTATTTGCCTTTGCATGTTTAAAGACTTTATTTTATATCAAATGGATGTGAAAAGTTCTTTTTTAAATGGTTTTATAAATGAAAAAGTATATGTTGAACAACCACCCGACTTTCAAAGTTTCAACTTCCCTAAACATGTTTTTAAACTTAAAAAGGCTCTTTATGGTTTGAAACAAGCACCTAGAGCATGGTGTGAAATATTGAGTAAATTTCTTTTGAAAAAGGGTTTTAAAATGGGAAAAATTGACACAACTCTTTTCATAAAAACCAAAGAAAATGATATGCTCTTAGTTCAAATATATGTTGTTGATATCATTTTTTATGCTACTAATGTCTCTCTTTGTGAAGAATTTTCTAAGTGCATGCATAGTGAGTTTGAAATAAGCATGATAGGATAACTCAACTTCTTCCTTGGACTTCAAATCAAGCAACTAAAGGAATGAACTTTCATCAATCAAACAAAGTATATAAGAGATCTTCTCAAGAGGTTCAACATGGAAGAAGCCAAAACAATGAAGACTCCAATGAGCTCATCCATTAAGCTTGATAAGAATGAAAAAGGTAAATCCATTGACTCTACTATGTATAGAGGCATGATAGGTTCTTTGCTATATTTGACCGCTAGTAGACCCGAAATTATGTATAATGTATGCTTGTGTGCTAGATTTCAATCTTGTTCTAAAGAATCTCACTTAAGTGCTGTAAAAAGAATCCTCAAATATTTGAAAGGGACAATGGACATATGCTTATGGTATCCAAAGAGTGATAACTTTGAATTAATTGGTTTTTCGGATGCCAATTTTTCCAGTTGTAAGGTTGAAAGAAAAAGCACTAGTGGTACTTGTCATTTCTTAGGACACTCACCTGTCTCATGGAATAGCAAGAAGCAAAATTCGGTAGCTTTGTCAACGGTGGAAGCCGAATACATAGAAGTCGGTTTATGTTGTGCACAAATCCTTTGGATGAAACAAACACTTAGGTGGTATTTGTTTTTTTGACTTTTTGCTGAAAGCAATTTGTTTTCAGAATTTAGGTTGTTTGTTTTTCTACTTTTTCATGACTTATTATAAAATTTTTACTAAATAGAAAAAACCAAAATATGTAACTTTTTTCTAAATAGAAAAAATAACATATTGGTTTTTCATTACTTTTTAATACTTAATAGAAATAAAATACTACAAAAACAAACAACCTAATATTTAACACTATTAAGCATTAAGGTTCTATTTATAATTAAGTAAAAAAACAAACACCACCTTAGTGATTTTGATTTATCTTTTGAACACGTTCCTGTTAAATGTGATAATACTAGTGCCAGTTAGGGTTTCTCTGATTGAAGGCTTTGGATTGGATTTTTGGGAAGATTGGAGGCTAGGGTTTTGGATTTGGGCCACCTTCTCTTCCTCCCGCATGTCACAGTCAGGTTCCTCTCTATTTTCATGCACCTAGGGTTTCAGTTGTGAGCGTCTCTCTCTTTACCAGCCACTACTCCCTTGTTTTTTCTTTCACATGGCTCTTAGGCGAGAGTCGGCTGCTTCTAGGGTATAGGGCAAGCGCCCAACTAAGCTGTCTCAGCCGGAGGCTTGCCAAAATGCGAGGTTTGACACCACCTTGTTCAATTCTGTGGAGGACTACCAACAGTACAAGCAACACTTTGCTCAAAGACTATTAATTTTCCCCAACTTTAGCATTTCAGATTCAAAGGCATTTTCACTAAGATGGGTTGGCTACCCGTGGTGACTATTTCAAAGCCGATTTTTCCTATTTTTGTGCGAGCATTTTATTCAAGGGTGACTTATGGCATAGGTGGCCCTATCATTTCTACCGTCAGAGGAGTCAAGATCTGTCTGGACCAAGAGAGCATCTACCACATTGTCGATATTACTCCAGTTGGACTCAGAGTGTATGAGTCTAAGATTTGACCCACTGTGCCGGGATTTGAGCCTAAAGAGGCCATTAAGAGGATTTGTGGTCTTCAAGACACCCAGGGAATGGGCAAACCCTCGATCCACAGCTTGATCGTCATTAGTAGAGTGCTACATCATATGATATGCTTATCATTCTACCACGGGGCGAACACCGAGATAAGATCTCTTATTATGAGACATTCCTCATTGAGCCTATTCTAATAGGGAAACAAATCCACTTGGGTTACTTGATGATGATGCACATGATCTCATGTTGCGAGAGCACAACCTGCGTACTCCCCTATAGTCGCTTCCTCACCAGAGTGTTCAAGGATGTTGACATTGACTTGATCAAAGAGACAGACTTTGAGGCCCCCAACGCTTATGATACTTATGATGATCAATCCATGGGGCGGATGAAATTTGAGAAAGCCCAAGATGGTTATTGGGTAAGGAAAGCAAAGAAAGCACCTGCATGAGCTCGATGACAGGGACAGACACATCCCGGAGTTGAGAAGGAGGCCGAGATACAAGAGATGGAGGGTGGAGTAGACCCTCAGAGTGGCTATCAGCAGAGAGAACCCGAGCTTGACATTCTTTCACTTCAGTCAGAGGGTGTTCAGTTTGAGGCTACTTTCTCTGAGCCGATGATGTCTAAGCCAACTTATATAGTGGGACCATCTACTCAATCATCATTCACTGAGTCTTCCTCTGAACCTGCTTTCACTGAGCCTCATTACATTGAGATACCACCTCATCAGGCACCTCTTGCTCCTGACCATGCTCTTTGGATTGATCTATCTACTTAGATTAGCTTTCTAGGCACTCGCATGAAGGAGCTTGCTATAGTCAGTGATACTCGGTTCTACTCCATGGAGGATCGCATGGATCGGTATCAGGCTGGTTTCACCTCACAATTTGAGCATTTCTAGTAGAGGATTGAGCGTATTGAGGATCGCTTAGAGAGTCAGCATAAAGAGATAATGGCTTACCTACGCTTTATGTTTCCACTTCCTCAGCCTTGATTTCGTAGAGACCCTCTTTGTTCTTTTTTTATGTAGCCAAAATGGGGAGATATTTAGGATCTAGGAGTCTATAGGAGACTTACATGCATATCTTTGTCATATCATTGTTTGGATTGTAAATTTGACTTATATATGATATGCCTATATGTTTGATGACTTAAATTGTTTCTTATTGCAAGTTCTCTCTAGCATGTCTTGATTATCTTGTTTTTAACTTTGTAAATTTTGATTGTTGATCCATCATTGGTTTAAGGGGGAGATTCTTCTTCTCCTAGATAACCAAGGTTTGTCATCATAAAAAATGGGGAGATTGTTACCCCAAGGGTTCTCCTAATCAAGTTTTGATGATAACAAACCATGGTTTAGTTACTAATTGGTTGGAATGATAAGGAATTTCAGGTATTAATTTGGAATTTCATTAAAGGACCTAATGAATGCAAGATCAAGACTTTTGGAAGACCGTTAATCATAGGAAACAAATGTAAGATGAATGCATGGGTGCATTTAGGATTTACATATCATTTCATGCATCTTTGAAAAACTCGGTTTATTCTTTAAAGTTATAGTTTCATCAAAACCCGAGTTTTATCAAATGAACCTTAGGCAAATCACTTAAAAATTGGCATATTAATTTACCTAAAGAACTTGCCTAAGTGTTAGAAGAGAAAAGACAATATATATATATATATATATATATATGTTTTCGAGCCAAAAATAGTGAACCGGTCGAGGCATTGGCCAACCGGCTCAACCGGCTAGGGGTTCCGGTAAACCGATTCCCTCTTCCCGATCGAGGAGTGCAAAAAGCATTCTCTTTCTTCCAATAGTCTTCCCTTCCCAATCCAGCTATTTGCCTTCCCGGTCGACCTCCGATCGAGGTCCGGTCGAAGATAACGGTCTCCAGCCAACATTAAATACTCCAATGGCTAGTGAACCAGTTGACCCCCAGCTCGACCGGTTGAGGCTGTTTTTTGGTTCTTTTGGCTCCTGAGGTTAGAAACCTATAAATAAAGAGCTCCACTTCATTTATGAGTAAGAGAACACCTGTATTTATTTGTCTATCCACTTATTATTGCCTTAAAAGCTCTCATTCCTTCCTTGGTGCATTAAATCTTCAATTACATATCCTTCAGTACACCTTTGTAATTCATCCTAGCCTTAAGTTGTATTTGAGTCTTTGTTGAGCTAGGTTGAGAGATTTTTATTTGTTAATTGAGTGTTAAAGCCTTCAAGTGAGTTGAAACTTGAAGAGATTGTGTAAGAGCCCATTGGAGCTAGAATTTAAGTGTAAAGGTGATTGGAAGCTTGGTTGAAGCTTCAAGTTAGTGGAACCCTCACTCGGTTAAGAGCTTGAGGAGAGTATAAGTAGGCAAGGAAGTGTTGAACCACTATAAAATCTGAGTTTGATTTCTCTAACTTTATTTTCTTTTATTCGCTTATCTTGTGCTTAAACTTGTTGTGTTTAAAAAGTTTTTTTTTTAATCCCAATTCACCCCTCTTCTTGGGTATTTTCTCTTTTAAAGATTAGTCTTTATTTTCTCAGAAGTTTTATTATAAAATTGGATGAATCCTTATTTTAATTCAAAACTTTGAGCCAAATCCTTTCTAAATTGGCTTGAAAATGTTTTTAAAAAAGAATTAAACAAATTGTTGGAAGGTTGGAACCTTAAATCGGAAGTTGTTATGCACTTTTGGGTGCAACTAGTTAAGGGTGACCTAAACTAGTCGAATTGGCTAGGGTACCAACTCAACTGGTTTGGGTCTAACTAGTCAGGGACCAGTTAAGAGTGCAGTTTTTTGCTCTCTCCCAATAGTTAGTGTTACTGGTTGAGGTTTTGGATCATCTAATCAAGATCTAGTCAATAGTCGATTAAACCTTAAAACTTCAGGAAAACATTAAATGCCTTAATGGCTAGTCAACCAATGATATTGGAGGGTGCAATCGGTTGTTAGAAGGTTGGAACCTCAAATCGAAAGTTGTTATGTACTTTTAGGTGCAATAGGTTGATAGTGACCTGAACTAGTCGAACCAACTAGGGAACCGACTCAACTAGTTAGGCTTAACCAGTTGAGGACTAGTTGAGGGTGCACATTTTTCTTCTCTCTTTTCCAATAGTTAGTGCGCTACTAGTTAAGATTTTGGATCGTTCTATAAAAATTTGGTCAATGGTCGATCAAACCTTAAAAATATCAACGATTATTTGCAAAACATTAAATGTTTCAATGGCTAGTCAACCAGTCAAATCGAAACTTGACAAGTCAATGGTACTTTTTATGTTTTTGGAGAATTTCAAACTTACTTTCTAGAAATTAAAGAGTTGTATTTATTAAGTAAAAACCACTTGCATTGAATTACGAAACATTTACTTTCTCATGCATTAAATTTCAATTTACACATTCTTAAGTACACCTCAAAATACAACATATTTTTCTCTTGTTTTATGAGTTATATTTATTCTAAAATTGGAAACATTAGAACCTTTATTACTTATTCATTTTGAACAAAGAGACTTCAAGTTAGTAGAATACTTTAAAGGATTGTAGTGCTCATTGAAGTCAGTAAATTCAATTCTAAAGTTTGAAGGCTTGTGCTTGAAGTTTTAATAGCGGAATCCTCGCTCAAACAAGAACTTGACATAGGCAAAGTATTGAAATCTCTTCTTCCTTTCTTTAACCTCGCTATTATCTAACTTATTAATCATTTGTTATTTGCTTTTAGATAAATATTTTTGAAAAGTTTTTATCACATCCCTCTCCTTATCAGGTGATTTTTTTTAATCTAAGTAGCCATTTTTTCACACTTCCAATTTAAGAAATGGGTTTTCCCAAAATGAGGTGGATCCCACATTTTACTTTAGTTTCAAGTGAAAGTCATTTGATTCTCATTGAATCAAGTAAGTGCATTGTTCCATTAAAAAAATAATAAAAAAAGGAAAAAAAAAAACGCACATTCATGCTACGATATCATCTATGAAGGTGAGATTGTTAAAATTGACTCATATTAAAGAGTATTGTTATAATCCAAACAACAACCATTTTGTTATATTTATCCCCTGAATTATATATAAAAAAAATGTCATTAAATATTTTTGTCCAATTTAATAAATATAAGAGAAAAAATATAAAGAAGTAAAAGTAAAGAAAATAAAAATATATATAAAATTATTTTTAAAATATTAAAAATACAAAAAAAACATAAATATAAACAAATGTTGGGAGAGTTATTTGGTACTTGAAGAAGCCGTCACTTTTAAAAGACGGTTAATGCCCGCCTTTAATTTCAGAGCCTTCACATTCTCCCTTTCAAGCAATCTGTATTGTCGTCGGTTCCATGTTCACCGATTCAAACCGCAAATCCCATTATCCGGTACCCATTACTCCAAACTCAGATTTGATGATTCCCAGATCCTCGAATGCCTCTCCCAGCAGCGACTTCGAGAAGCACGGCATATGCTCGATGAAATGCCTAACAGAGGCGTCCTGGATCGTGTTGTCTGTTGGACCTCGTTGCTCTCAAAGTTCTCAAAAAATGGTTTCATTGATGAAGCGCGAGCTCTGTTTGAGATCATGCCCGAGAGAAATGTTGTCACCTATAATGCGATGCTGTCAGGTTATGTGCAATGTGGGAGATTGAGTGATGCTTGCCGGTTTTTTGAAGAGATGCCAGAGCGGAACGTTGTGTCATGGACTTCACTGCTTTGTGGATTAGCAAATGCAGGGAGGATTGGTGAGGCGAGGGAGTTGTTCAATGTGATGCCAGAGAGGAATGTTGTTTCTTGGAATTCAATGCTTGTTGGGTTGATTAGGAGTGGGCAATTGGAGGAAGCTAGGCGGGTTTTCAATGAAATGCCAGTCAAGAGTCAAGTTTCTTGGAATGTGATGATTGCAGGGTATGCTGAGCATAGTAGAATGGAAGAAGCCAGAGTTTTATTTGATGGAATGGGAGATCGAAATGTAGTTACTTGGACTAGCATGATTTCTGGTTATTGTAGGGCTGGTAATGTTCAAGAGGGGTATTGTTTGTTTCAGAAGATGCCTGAGAGAAATGTTGTCTCTTGGACGGCCATGATTGGTGGTTTTGCTTGGAATGGATTCTACAAAGTGGCCTTGTTGCTTTTCCTTGAAATGAAAGGTAATTATGACATGAAACCAAATGATGAGACCTTTATTTCACTGGCTTATGCATGTGCTGGAATAGGTTTTCCTCATCTTGGCATGCAGTTACATGCTCATTTGATAATTAACTGTTGGGACTATGATGACTACGATGGAAGGCTATTTAAGAGCTTGATCCACATGTACTCAATGTTTGGCTTCATGGACTTTGCATGGTATATATTTTTCAGGAACTCAATGAGCTATAATACTCAATCTTGTAATTCTATGATTAATGGATATATTCGAATTGGACAGTTGGAGAAGGCCCAAAGCTTGTTTGACACAATACCCGTCCGAGACAAGATTTCCTGGACTTCTATGATCAATGGTTATTTTAATGTTGGTCAAATAGCAAAGGCATGTTATCTGTTTAATAACATGCCTGATAGAGATGCTGTCGCGTGGACAGTAATGGTATCAGGGCATGTTCAAAATGAGCTATTTGCAGAAGCTACCTACTTATTTTCAGAAATGCGGGTTAAGGGGGTTTCACCTCTCAATTCTACATTTTCTATTCTGCTTGGAGCTGCAGGTGCAATGGCCTATCTTGATCAAGGCAGGCAGTTCCATTGCCTGCTGATGAAAACACAATTTGAATTCGACTTGATTCTTCAGAATTCCTTGATCTCAATGTATGCAAAATGTGGGGAGATAGGTGATGCATATAGCATTTTCTCAAAAATGATTTCCCGGGATTTGATCTCTTGGAATTCCATGATAATGGGGTTTTCACATCATGGGCTAACAAGTGAAGCTCTAAAGGTCTTTGAAGCAATGTTGACATCTGGGACACACCCAAATTCTGTTACCTTTTTGGGCATTCTGTCAGCATGTAGCCATGCAGGTCTACTTAACCAAGGGTGGGAGCTATTTGATGCTATGAGTGATGTGTTTGCAATTCAACCTCAATTGGAGCACTATGTTTGTATGGTTAATCTTTTGGGCCGAGCAGGGAAAGTGGAGGAAGCAGAAGAGTTCATTTTGAAGCTGCCTTTTGAGCCAGACCTTACTATTTGGGGGGCATTGCTTGGTGTATGTGGGTTTGGTATGATAAATACAGGGGTTGCCAGACGTGCAGCCAAACGACTCCTTGAATTGGATCCTTTAAATGCACCAGCCCATGTAGTGCTCTGCAACATACATGCTTCAATTGGTCAACGTGCTGAAGAGGGACAGTTGAGAAAGGAAATGGGATTGAAGGGGGTGAGGAAGGTTCCTGGATGTAGTTGGATTTTGCTGAAAGGGGAACCTTACGTGTTCTTGTCAGGAGATAGAATACACCCACAAGCTGATGAGATGTTGTCACTCTTATTTGGGACTGAAGATGAATCACGCTGAATGCAGCACGAGCCTTTATTGTTTGACTGCAAAAATTTTGGTGACATTGCCAAAAGTAGACCATAACCCCCATCATTGATGTTGGTTGGAGTTGGAAGGGCTCTATAATTGAGAGTTTCCCTTTTATCTTTAGACTAGAAAGTCACATACTGCACAAATGCATAGCTCTCCTGTGGTTATGGAGAAGAAAGGTTATGATAAAACATCTTTTTTGAAGATTCATATCTTTAATTATCAGCAGATGGTTTGCCCATGCAGAACGAAGAACAATGACTATCAGTCAGAGAAAGCAATATAGTTCAAATTCTGGAAGAAATGCATGTCTAAATGGAAGCTGTTTTGGTTGTAGAATATTACTATTTAAAGAACAAGCTTCCTCCATGGTGAGAAGAATGGCATCCCAGTCTACCAGTGCAGTCTTTCAAATTCAAGAACTATGATGCTATCTGCTTCTCTCTCTTCTTTGTTGGGCTTATGATTTCAACATCAACATGTAGGATATAGGTAATTTTAGTGCTTGATGTATTTCGAAAGTCCTTTTCTACAACTCAACCCAATGATTTCTCTTCTCTCTTCCAAAAAGGGTTGATTTTGAAATGCAAATCTTTTATCATATGGCTTAGTTAGGCCCAACAACTTTCTTTTCTGCCATGGGGGGTAAACTTCCTTTTTCCATTCAAACAGCCAGATTTATCCAGTTTTGTCTCTTTGTTCAACCTACTGAACAGATTTATTCAGATAAGTCTTCGTCATTCTCCTTTCTTAATGATGTTTATTTTATAAACCATGGCAGATTTGCTTCTCTCAACATTCCAAGAAGGCCTTTGGAGGAGAGGACGGCTGTTTCTCTTCCTGATTCAGATGACATAGTTCTGGGCCCGTTGTATCAGAAGAACATTTCCATAAGCCTTTAGATACTCATGCTCTCAGGGATTTGGATGAATCAGTTGAACTTCGAAGACAAAGGTAATGCTTCTTAGTGCTTACAATACTAATGAAGCTTCATTTCTCATTAGCTTTTAGCTTAAGGGTAATCCATGTCTTGGTAGGTATGGTATAATTAGTATTGTAATCTAACATGGAAATAAAGAAAGCTCTGGTCTTCCCCATTGTTAATAAAACTAAAGAATCTAATCTTTTGAGTAATTGATAATTTTATTGAAAGAAGTTAAAGACGTCTTGTTTGGCCACATGATTTAAAAACATAAACAAAAAATTGTTTTTAAAAAATTATAGTACTTTTTGGTAATTGTTCTCATTGTTCTTATATAACAATTTTAAAAATAAAGTGAAAGAAGAATAGTTTTAGAATAAGTAGAAGTTTCTTTCACTTTTTAAAAAAAACAAAAAAAAAAAATGGAGAATAATTAAAAAAAAACCATGAAAATTGAATAAATAAGGACATGAATTCTTTCTTCATTTGTTCTTTCTCCTCCAATCAATGCCAAAAATCTTTAAATGTGATCTCTTTTTTAATTATATATAGGATTTATTACACTTTACCTCCCTAACTTATAACGTGTTTTGCACATTGCCCTCTCGAATTTAAAACTGAGCAATGTACCCCTCATGCCTTATAATTGCATGCAATGTGCATTTTTTAAGTGATAGTGTTATCTTAATTGGACAGAAGGCGCATATGCTCTCCACGTGACCTATTTAAGTGAGGGCAAAAGTGTCATTTCAATTAAAAACCCTAACCGAGTCCTCTCTCTTATACCTTCGTTCTCCTCCTCTTCCTTATTTCTTCCTCCCAAATTGCAATCGAAGCATAGCTAAATCCCCAAATTGCAACCAAAGCATATTAGAGAGTGAAAATTGCAAGAAAATGGTGATGATGTGACATTTTTCTAAACTTTTCTTTTCCTCATCTTATTTTTTTTCTTCTTCTCTCTTTACTCTTTCTTTCCCCTCCACTTTCTACTGAAAATTACACGTTATAAAAGTATGGGTTGATGCTTTAGGGTTTTTTTCAAAAAGCTTGATTTTTTCCCTAAAATTTCTTCAAAATTTCCCCCAATTTTCTGAAACATCAAAACGAAACCTTAACCCTAAAACAAAATCATAACATAAAAACGAAACCCAACCCTAACCCTAACTCTATGTTGTATACATGTATCGTGTGATTTGGTTGTTGTGTTAGATTTGTTTGATTGTTGTTGTTTTTGTGAATTTTTGCACTTTGTTTGGTTGACGAGAAAATCAAACGATTTTTTTCCTTCATAAATTTTGAATTTGAGACTATTTGAATTAGTTGAAGTGTTTTTTTAACAATATTTTTATTTTTTTGGTAAAATTTTTTGAGTTTGATTTCAATCACCATAAGATTTGTAATCTTGTTCATTGGAATTCTAGTTTCTTAGACCGAAATTCTAGGAAAATTCCAGTCAGCTATCGAATGAGGAAGAAAAGGGTTAGGTTGGGGATTTGGGTGTTTTGAAATGAAATGATTGTTTTTCCCTTGAACAGACGGAGAACGCATGTTTTTCCGTCCAAAAAAAATTAACATCGTCTCTCAAAAAATGCACATTTCATACAATTATAAATAATGGAAGGTGCATTACTCGATTTTGAACTCGATGGAACAATGTGCAAAACATAATATAGGTTGAGCGGTAAAATGTAATAAACCCTTATATATATTCATATATTTAAAAATTTTCTTTTAACTTGTTTGAATTTTTTCTTTCATTAAGCTAATAGATTCCAAATCAAACAATGCTTGGTACTATTAGGAATATCGAATCATGTCATTCCCTATCCCAGATCAATAGAGTGCATGCAATATAACCCTAAGCTTCCCTAAATCTAACTATAATGGGAGCATGACATTCAAAAACCAATATGATAAACAGATCTAGAGAATATAGAAACCATACTTGGATCTGGATGTTCCTAGATTGATTCTAAGTCAATGAGGTTCTCGAAAACACTGTAAAGCTCATTTACCTAATGTTCTTCCACCTGATCTCTCCTCACATGGGTCTAGGCATGAAAAAAGTGGTTTTTCCTCTTTTGTGGCTCTTTGGAAGACAAAATGACAAAGGTTTAAACCATAAACCCTTAAAGGGGTTACATAAGGCTCCTTATGGACTTGAGTGACTTGAGTCCACATTTGGCTTGAGTTACCTAATTCAGTCCACCTGAATCCTAATTAATTAATTAACCTTATTGGGCTTCAATTAATTAATTACTCAAATCTAGAAAGTTAATTCATAAAATCTAGTGCAACCTTGCACTTATTACAAAAATACCCATATGTACACTTCTGAACCAGAAACCCAAATCACTCAAATAAAATGTGTCTCCATAAATTAGTAGCTCAAGCGGGGACCATTGGGACCCATAGGAAAAGGATCTCTCTCTTAGAATCTAATTCTAAAGTTTATTCAATATTTTACTAAAGATAGTCGATTGCACTTTAGTATCTATGAAATTACAATGAAGCGAAACTTGGGTCTGTGACCTACTATCCACTACATGTAAATTCCCCATGAATTGGTGTTTGTAATCTAATAAGGTAATGTTATCAACCTACTAAAATTACATTTCTAATCCTTGAGTTACAAATCCACCTATTATGTGATTAATTGATATATTCTAGCTCCAATGAGCATATGTCAAAATCCATTAAAGAAATTGCAATGATCATAGTCTTTTTTATCACATGTCTTTTGGATTAAATAAGAGGACACACTATTTCAATCTTGTGAGATATCATAATGCCTCTATTAAGAATAGTTGTTGTCACCAACCTCCATCAATAGTGATCCAATTTGTAGGGATATATGACCATATTAAGGTCTCACTCATAGGTTAAAATCTCTTGTTAATTTTGGCATAGGTTTAATATCCTTTCAAGGTTGAGAGTTCATACAGTGTAATAGTTTGGTGAATCATGACAACCAATTGTCTTACGTCATATGATTCATCGTAAGTTTTGTTCAATGTGTAACCATATACACTAGTGCACTCACTATAGAAACCTCATCCCAATAGATAAGATAAGTCATCCTTCTAATTAGGAAGTAGTATATTATAATTTTTACTGGATTGCCTGAATTCATGAATCAATTGTAAATAACTCATCATTTTGTAAGGAACTTGTGACTTATATCATCTGTGCAACTTCTAATGCATCAAAATCATGTACAATGTAAGTAATATAGACATGTATACTCAGATAATTAATTAATGCAAATGAGATATTAAAAGGAATTAGATACATAAATAAATAAATTTATTAATGAATCCAAAACTGTTATATTATGGTATGCTTTCTAAGGCCTTTTCCCAACAAACTCCCTATAGTATGCTAAAGATATATCTAACACCAAAGTTATCCCTATGACCATCAAATACTCTAGTAGATAAAATCTTCGTGAAGGGATTTAGCAAGTTCTGTGTAGAAGCAATATTCTTCATAACCACATCTCCTCTCATTACTATCTTGTGTATCAAGTGATATTTACTCTATATGTGTTTACTCTTTCAATGGTTTCTTGGTTCTTTAAATTGTGTCACTGCCCAACAGTTATCATAAAATAGTACCAAGGGTGATGCAACCAAGGGTATTACTCCAAGTCCCATTAGGAATTTTTGAAGCCAAACAACTTCCTTTGTTGTTTCAAACGCAACAACATATCCCGCTTCCATAGTGGAACCAACAATATTGGATTGGTTCACACTTCTCCAACTAACAACCCCACCACCTAGAGTGAATACAAACCCGAAGGTAAACTTGTGATAGTCTCAATCAGACTGAAAGTCTGAATTCGTCTACCTAAGAGGTAACAACGCATCACACTAATACACTAATATATAATCTCTTGTTCTCCAAAGATACCTGAGTATATATTTTATTGTCATTCAATGCTTTATACCCAAGTTGGACTGATATTTACACACCATCTATACAATAAAGCAAATATCTAATCTAGTACATAAAATTGCATACATATGACTATTCACTACTGATGCATAAAGTACTACCTTCATACAACATTTCTCCTCAGTTGTCTTAGGACAATGATCCTAAGAAAGAAGTACTCTATGCTTGAAAAGTTACATACCTTTCGTGGAGTCTTGTATCACATACTTATATTGCATTCCAATATTTTCTATTTAAAAAAAATATGAAATTTCTTTTATGTTTAACAATATTCATGATTAAAATATTTAAACTTCATAAATAATTTTTTTTATATTATATTATTCTACATATAAAAATAATTTTTATATATAACAATATATTTATTAATATTATTTTACAATATATTTTGTAAATAATTTTTTTAACAACACATTTAATTTTATAATAAAAAAGTTTTATTTTGCAAAATAAGTAATATTAAAAAATAAAAATCGATAAAAATAAATAAATTTATGATACATGTGATATGTATATATTACATCTTAACTTAGGATTAACATATCATATATAGACATAATATAAAAATAAGAGTGGACAATATATCCTATCATTTATCATATTTCATATTTGGTAGTACATATGATATGATAAGTGATTATATATATATATATATATATATATATATATATATATATATATATATATATATAATATTTTCAAGGAGATATGATGTCCTTGAATATCATATCCAATGCAATAAAATATGTTATATCATAGTTGTATTCGGTTTGTAACATGAATAAAAAGATAAAATGAAATACATATTATTTTTCAATTTTAGATATATATTTAAAATAAAAAGTATTTTGCATTTAAATATTTGAAATAAAAAAAAATATGAAATTTCTCTTACATTTAATGTTATTTAGAAATTGTTCAATAATTTAAAATTTAATAAATATTTTTTTAGATTTGCTAATAATATAATATTTAAAAATTATGAATAAAAAATTTATATCATGTTATTCAATATATAAAAATAATTTATATATTGCTATTATTTTACATTATATTTTATTAAAAAAATTAGAAATTTAATTTTTTAATTGATTTTTTTTATTTTGAAAAATAAGTAATACAAAAAATAATAATAAAGAACTGATAAAAATAAATAAATTTATATGGGATATCCTATAATTTAACTTATGATTAATCGTATTTTATGTTGAATGGATATGAAAAATAAGGTGAATTATATATTTCATAACTTATCTTATCTCATATTTTGTTGAACATAAAATATAATATGATAAGTGATCATTACAAGCCACATATAGGATATGATACGGTATCCCTTCTCGTATCATATCTCATACTCTATCTAATCAACTAAACAAGACTTAAGACTATATTTCATTATAAGGATAAGATATGAATATCATAACGTATTTCATTATATAAGAATGTACATGTTAAGATATAATTTTCAAGAGGATATGATATTTTAAGATAGTATTTTTTAATGTAATATGTTAGGTTATACTTATATTTAGTTTTTAAAATAAATAAAAAATAAAATAAAATGGAATATATAATATTATTCAATGTTTAAAATGAAAATTATATTGCAGTTCAATATTTTCTATTTTAAAAAAATGAAATTTCTTTTTTATTTAATAATATTCATGAATAAAATATTTAAACTTTGTAAACAATTTTATTATTATTATGTTATCCAATATATATATTAATATTATTTTATAAATATTTTTTGGTTGCTTTTTTTACTACAAATTTAATTTTATTTAATTTTATTTTTCAAAATAAGTAATATAAAAAAAATTCCATGGATAATATATCACATAATTTATTTTATCTTATGTTTGATTAAATCCATCACCAACCTATGTTTTCTCTTCTTTTTTTTTATCCTATCCTATAACGTATCCAACTGATCAAATATAGGTTAAGGGTATAAAAAATAATAAATTTTTTTCGAGAAAGAAACCAACACTGAGTCTAATAAATCAAAGCAAATAATAATTAGAAAACATAATAATTTAATGTTTGCTTTCATGTGAAACATTTTCAAGTACAAAAAGGTTATTATTGGGATTCTAGCATGACTTCAAAGATGGCAAGGAGGTGTCTTTGAGATGGTTTCCGAGCTACTCTTATAGTTTATTCAAAATAATTCTCATCCTCGTTTTATCATAAAAATTAAATTAGAAGGATATGAGAAATTTCTATACCCGTCTTAGCCCGTTTAACATTAAAATAAATATATTTTATAAATAATTAAATTATTATATTTTTATAACTTATTTTATTGAAAAATATTTTATTATTTTTATTATTATCTATATATTACAAATAAGAAAATAAAAATTAAATTAAATTAAATTAATTTTTTATATAATCAGAGTTGGACAAAACAATACTAAAATATATCCTGAATTTAAAAATTAAAAAAAAAAATCTCAAACACATTCTAAACCTATTTATTTAAATTTCAAATTTACTACGAATATCAAAAAAACGTTCAATTGTCATCCTTAATGACTATGAAATATATATATATATATATATATATATATATATATATATATATATATATATATATATATTATATCTAACTAAAAACTACAATAATGTTAAAAAAGATAATATCAATTAGATAATGTTATATATGTAATTCCTATCATATTATATTATACTCAAGTTTGATTCATTTATACGACTTAATTCATCTTATTATACTTCGATGTCATTAATAATCTCATTTGTTTGTAGTTGGTGCTATGTATTCATATTTTTATTGAATGACTTATATTTTATTTGTATATTTTGAATGGGTCGTATTGAAAGTTGCATTTGTACCAATTCAATGTATAGTATTTTTTCTTTTATTTTAACTTTTGCGTGGAGGCTTGGTGGGGAAGGTAAGGTTGAAAACAATAATGAAAACACTTCTCGAAAAAGGTGGCAAAAAGCATGTGGATGTGGGAAGTGGGAAGGATGTCCGCATTAACTGCCTACTTCAATGCTTTGCTCCACGGCCCTCCTTTGACTTTGCGCCAATCTCACCTTTGCCTCTCCTATAACCCAACCCTAATCTTACTCCATAATCTTTTCTTTTGTCAACTTAATAAAAAATTATGTTGGAGTGCCTATTTTTATTGAAGTGTTTTTAATAAAAGTGTTTTTTTTAAATAATATTTTTTTAGGAAAATCGATTAGTGTTTATGATTTTTTAATATTAAAAGCGATTTTTTAAATTTTTATAAATGTTTTCTAAGTTTTATTAAATATCTAATTTTATTTTCAAAAAATATTTTTTTGGGTTAAAAATGCTTCTTAAAATCATGCCAAATAAAATTTTAATAAAATTATCCAATTGCGCTAAAAAATTAATAAGTTATAATAATAAAAATGCTATTGATTAAGCATAAATTAACAAAAAAAATTAACGGGAGAGTAGGTTGCTAAGATCATC
Source organism: Vitis riparia (assembly GCF_004353265.1). Taxonomy (NCBI): domain Eukaryota; kingdom Viridiplantae; phylum Streptophyta; class Magnoliopsida; order Vitales; family Vitaceae; genus Vitis; species Vitis riparia. The sequence goes on from NC_048437.1 coordinate 22,625,285, forward strand.
AATTATTTGGAAAAGAGTTACTCAGCCTCTATACTATAACTTTTTTTTTTTTTTTTCTAAAATAGTTTTTGATAATGACTTTTGATAATCATAATTTAATATTTTTTATAACAAAAGTCTATTTGGCAAGTTGAAATGTTTTTAACCCATTTTAAATACTTTTAAATATATTTTAAAAATAATTTTTATATTTAATACTTTATTTTTAATCATTTTATATATTTATATAATTATTTTATAAAATAATCCTAAGAAAATAAGTGAAAATAATAAAAAATAACTAAAAGATGTTATTTAAAAATAATTTATTTTATGTTTTTAATAATAAAAAATAGAAAACGAAGATGTTTTTTGTTTTTTTGTTTTTGTGTTATGAAAAACAAAAATATGCTCTCGAAAATAGTTACCAAATAAATACTTAATTAAAATGATAATTAAAAACTCAAATTTAAAAATCTTACCCTTCATTAATTTTAATCTCCATAAAAAAACAATTTTCTTCATTATATACAAATAATTAAAATGGTGAGGGATATTTATCAATTTTTGTCATAAATGGAGTTAAATTTATATATTTGAGAATTACTTATTATTTTTAAGCCATTAACTATTCGGAACACCACTATAAAGTAATTCAACGATCGAGATCGAGGAGACATACACATCAGACGCGTGGGACATTCCTGGCAGTGGACCCCACAGATTTAATGGTTGATAAGTGGCTATGTGGATTACGCTGCAAGCGTTGCATTGAATTTCAAAGTCAAAGCACTTTCTCGTTAATGGAAGTTATTTGTACTATATATTTTTATTTGGTTGCATTGAATATCATGAATACCCTCGACATTTTGCTTAATATCATTGACCCCCCTACTTTTTTATTTATTATTCTATCCTTCCAATTAAGGCTTTAATATTGTTTGGAAGTAATTCTATGGAATTATTTTTATTAGTAATTTTTTTATTAAAAACACTTTTAAAGAAAATCATTAGATGTTTGTTTATAAATCAAAAAAAGGGTTTTCGTAACGCTACAATTATATATTATATATTTTTCAAAGAATCACTTATCAAGTGTATTAGAGTTTAGTGACTCGAATTCTATTTGATCTAACCCGATAAGAATTCACGATATAACATATGTGGTAAAACTATAATTATGAAAAATGATGGTAGTGGAGAGATTAGGCCGATATGGGGTAGAATTTCGCCTCTATATATATGATGTATAATTTTAGATTTATGATGATTATACTTTTACAATAATCGTTTGCAACACTTTTATCTTGTACCAATATTTGATATAATAGATTTCCTTATCTTTTACCCATAATTTTTCCTGGTTTTTCATGTATATATATATATATATTTTTCTATTGTCTAGTTATTGTGTAACAAAGTGATTATCTATAAGTTATTTGAAATAATTGTTCAAATTTAAAAAAATTTCCAAATATCCAATTATTAAAAAAAAAACTTTTAAGTATTAGGAATTACCTTTAGTTATTTTCAAAATCAATACCAAATGAACTTAATTTTTTAAGAAAAATGAAAATTATTTTCTAGAAAATTAAAAATTAAAAATAGAATAAAATCCAACAAATTTTTTTTTTTTACAAGAATACTAAGATTATAGATATTTATATAAATAAAACATTATCTTTTAAATGGAAAGGTGCTTTGAAGGTATATATTGGTAATAGTGTATTAAAAATGAAAATGTTTTTCTGTTTTAGAAAATAGAAAAAATGTAAATATTTTATAACACCAAAAATTTCATATTTTAGAAATAAAAAATGAAAAATTACAGTATGGTGAGATGAACAAATAGGGCTCATAGTGAGAATTTTAAGATATGTATAGTAATTATTTTTGAAAATAGTTATAAAAAATTATAAAGATAGGTTTTAAAAATTGTTTAAAACAAAAATCTATTTTTAAATGTGTTTTTGAAATAGTTTTTATATTTAGTATTTTTTTTAATTATAGCACGTATTTGTACCATTATTTCTTAAACATTCATCTAAAAATAAGTGAAAAAAAATTAAAAGAAACACTCTATTTAAAAAAAAAAAAATTTAATTACCAAATATGTTTTCTATATTTTTTTTAGCGGTTAAATTACAATCTTAAAAAAAAAAAAAATTTAATTACCAAATATGTTTTTTATATATTTTTTTAGCGGTTAACTTACAATCTTATGTATTTGAGGTGAGGAGTAAATAGATATTTGAGAAACTACAGTTGGGTACAGTGACATTTACCATAATTGCCAGGGGGTTTTCTGATATTGAGCATTACTTCCATTGCCTTTTTTCCGTTTTTGTTTCAAGAAGGCATACTGTAGATTCATGTGCAACCTCTCCTCTCATCCCATCACCACCCTTCTATTTTTAGGACATTTCTCTGAAACCCTAGAATCCCAAACCAGGTACCTCTATTTCTCTTCTTCTCACATTCTTCTCATTTTGCTTTTGTTATCTTCATTTTTGTCCTTATAGTTTGCGTCTTCACATCCTTGTGATCATATTGATATGCCATTCACGATGTTTGTGCAATGCTTGGGTCTTAAATTTGATTTTTTTATTGGTTTATTGGGATTAATGGGGCGGTTACATTCAGTTTTGTTCCCGGGAAAAGAATGACGGGAAGGGAAAGAAAGGAAAATGTTGAATCTGTTCTTGTAAGCATTACTGTTGATGATCTTCTCCTCGTCCTCGTCGTTGTTGTTGCATTGTTTGAGGTTATATTGGAAAATTTAGCGTTTCTGAATATATATATATTTTTTGTTTTGTTTGCATTCAAGCAGGATGCATCTGAATTATGGATAGTTTTTAAGATGACTTGAATGCGGTTGAATTTCTTTAGGAAATGGGTACCTGCGCATTTTGAATGTCTTTGTGATTTGGGTATGGGTGGGATTGAGAATTGGCAATCATAATAAAGAAATTTAATTCGAGGTTTGTTTATGTGGGTAATTTAAATTTGGTTGATGTTTGGAGAATGAGCTGAAATTGGTTACATAGTGCAGATGTTAATCTGGTGTGGAATAGGAGTTCATGTTGTAAAATTTTGTGGAAGGTGTGATTAAATTGTGAATAAGCATGGAAGATGAGCTAAGGGTTGATAAAATGGAAAGAACAGAAGATGCTGGTGAGCTAAGTGGTGTTAAAATGGAAAGAAAAGACGATGCCAATGAACTACAGGGTGTTAAAATGAAAATAAAAGAAGATGCTGAAGCACCGGATGACCATTCATCATCAACATATCGGGTCTTGCAGCATATTTCAGAGGAAGCAGTTAGAGTGGCTGGTGGAGCAATATATAGTGTTTACCCAGGCAGTTCAAACATGCCGCCGCCAGCTTTGGGTCCGGGGCACAAACGAAGTCAAAGTGAAGTTGTGACTGGTAAGCACAGGCGAAGTAATAGTTTCCATAGATGGAAGTCTCATATGCAGAGGGCTTTGCGATGGGGTAGCAATCCACAAGATCAAGGTTCCCAGTCAACATTCAATCCTGAAATATTGGCTAACCAGAAGCGTCAGTGGTATCAGCTTCATTCTAAAACTCCGGTATGCTGTCTAACTTTTAATTGATTGCATTATTTATTTATGCTGGGTTTGTGAAAACTGTCAATTTATAGGGTGTTAGGTTAGAGAAACAATGATAAAATTTGCTGCATAATTTTGTCCTGTTGATGATATTTCTAGAACTGCTATTTTCATAAGCAAATACCAATATATGAAATATTCTTTACCAAAAGAAATGTCGGCCAAGTAGGAATTTTAGTGACTTTCCAACCATCTTCACCTTCACTCAAATTGCATTAAGTTAGTCTTTCATCTTATTGTGACAGACACCTCCACTATACACTTCTTCTCTGCACATACCTTTAGTTGTGTACACGATTTCTCTAATATGCCAATATCAAGGTAGTCAGTTCCATATTCATCAGAAATTTAGGTTTTAAGTTAAGGAATACAGAATGAGCATCCATTGTCTCTAATCCTATGTTCACGACACTTGATCTTTCAAATCCTTAATTCATGCCACTAGTTTCTTGTGCCTTACGGGCCCCCCTGGTGTGTCATCATTGCCTCATGTACCAAGGGCCCTCGTGCACCATGATCTCTCATGTGCCACAAATATTCCTTGTTTGCTTTCTAGTAGATCTCCATTGATTCAAACTTTCCATCTACTTTTACTGCTTCCACCTCACAGAATTCAGTAAATGTATGGGGGGATCACGCTTCTTCTAGATCCATTGGATACATTTCATGTATTAGATGCTTATTAGAGAACGAATGAATCAAGATGCAACTAATTTTTTTTTTCCAATCTTCTTGTGTATTTCAAATCTTCTATACTATCTCTATCTTCAACCTAAATATTTTCACTAGCTCTTCCAATAATCTTCACCTTATAATTAGTATTATTTAGAATTGAATTAGGATTAGTATTTATTAGAGCCAAATTAGGATTAACTAATTAGGTTATAAGACAATTATATTTAAAGTCATAATATGTTATTGGAATCCTAGTAGACTTTAGATTTCTTAGAGAAGTCTATAAATAAGGTCAATCAATGTAAATTAAAGCAATTGATTAATGATTAATAATATTATGTTATTTTGCATATTTTGCAAATTTCAATGGTGAGACTTCATTGATTTTCTTTTAAGTGAGACTCTTAGAAGGCTACAGTGAGAGTCTAAGGTTTTTATCTTTTCTTCTTCTTATCTTCTTTCTCTCTATTTTATTTTATTTTATTTTGCTACCATAAATTTTATCCTATGTTCCTCTCCTTAAACCTTGGAAAAAAAAAATCCTAGCCCACCTAATTGATTGTAGGCAACCATTCTGGGGTTGTCCTACATTAGTTTTGATATTAAAGTAAAATTTCTTAGCTTAAAGGCATATGTAATCGAAGAGCGGAGCAACTTATGCAAGCATGAGTTCTAACAATATTGCAAACAATCAAGATGCCGCTACAATACTCTTAGTGGAAATTTTAATCACACAACAATCCCATCAAGATGCTATAATACAACTAAGTAGCAAACTTGATGAGATCATGAAGTTATTAGAAAAGAGTCAAGAAAAACACCAATTGAAGATGAGATTGCAAACCATCAATTTAGACAATTGTCAAGTAGATCACGTGAAGACCAAGACAATTTTATGATGAGGAATAAAAAGGGGCAAACTCTTTGAATAAGATGATGATGTGAGAAAAAAGGTATGCCTTGAAGTTGCTGAATTTTATGGAAAATTAATCCAACAAATTTTCTTGATTGGATTATGTCAATGGAAAATAACATTGATTGGTATGCAATGCTTGAAAATAGAAAAGTTCATTTTGTGAAGACAAAGTTGAAAGGGGTAGCATGTCTATGGTGGCATGATATTGGGAATCAACTTTATAGAACTGACAACACCTGTAGAGACATGGGATGAGGTGGAGTTGAAGATGAAGGAGCACTTTCTCCCAAATGATTATGAAAAACTCATTTACACAAAATTGTTTTTCTTTGAACAAGTTACTAAGTCCGTTGAAGAATATATTAAAGAATTCCTTGAGTTGAGCATTTAGAGTCAAGTTCGGGAAAGTGATACTCAACTTGTAGTCCATTATAAAGCTGGAATTTGCATGAAGATTCAGCTTGAGATGATAGCTTCACACACTTATATAGTAGATAATGTCTATCAACTAGCCCTTAAAATAGAAGAAGGCCTCAAGTTTCGGGTTTCCGGACATCCAGGTTCCCAAATTGGGAGCACTTTCTCCAATTGGACAATAAGTAAACCTTTAAGCACAACAAGCTTTAGAATTTCTAATCATGCGAATGGTGGGGGCAACAATCAACATACTTTGAATGTGGCAAGTAGACATGGTAATAAAGGTAAAACTTTAATGAGTATTAGAGATAGAAAAGTAGATGTGACTCCTTTATGCTTTAAGTGTGGTGGGCATAGTCATTATACTATTGTGTGCCCAAGCAAAGGTTGAAGAAATTTGAGAGAGAAAAAAATGCTTCTCTTATTTTTCACTCAACTTCAAACTGATTCTTGCATCAATATTTATGCATGACTGACTAAGTTCATTTGCCTTAGGAAAAAAAAATCTAATCCTTGACTTTAGGAGAGTCTCTCATAAAATCAAGAAATAAAATTAGAATAGGAAACAATAGTATGCAATACAGTTGTGCGGTATAGCCGGTGGTACAATTGTGTGGTACAACCTTTTAGATTTCCACACTCCCCCTCAAGCTAGGTTATAGATGTTGATCATTCCTAGCTTGGATCTCAAGTCTTCAAGTTGGCTCTAGAAAGTGCCTTGGTAAGAATGTTTACTATCTAGAGAGTTGTTGGAGTGTAAACTAATGTAATTGTTCCTTCTTCTATCTTCTCCTTAATAAAATGACGGTCTGTTTTCACATCATTTATTCGATCATGATGAATCGGGTTCTTAGCGATACTTATGGAAGCTTGATTGTCACATAACATCTTCATATAATCTTTTACTAAAATTTTCAGCTCATTTACGAGTCTCTTTAGGCACACTCCTTCATAAATTCCATATGTCATAGCTTTAAATTCTGTTTTTGCATTGCTCTGAGCTACAATAGATTGTTTCTTGCTTCGCCAAGTAACCAGATTCCCCTATACATAGGTGCAATATCCTGAGGTTGATCTTCGGTTAATTATGAAGCCAACTTAGTCTGCATTTGAAAAAATTTCAATGGTTTATCTTCTATGTTCTTTTGAAGTAGAGTCCCTTTCCTGGAGTCATTTTAAGATACCTTAAAATATGATACACAACTTTCATAAGTTTCTCGGTTGGATTGTTCATGAATTGGCTAACCATGCTAACTGAAAAAACAATGTTTGGTCTTGTGTGAGAAAGATAGATGAGTTTCTCCACAAGTCTTTGACATCTCCCTTTATCCACTAGAGCACTTACTTTGACTATTCCTAGTTTAGTAGTGTAGTCCATATGTGTGTTTGCAGGTTTACGAACAAGTATCCCGGTCTTCTTTAGCAAGTCTAGGACGTACTTACGTTGGGAGACCGCAAGACGCTTTTTTCATCTAGCAATTTCCATCCCAAGAAAATATTTAAGATTCCTTGGATCTTTAATTTCGAACTCATGGGTAAGAAAACTCTTGAGCTTGCCTATTTCTTCATCATGATCTCTAATCAAGATTATGTCATTCACATAAACAATGATAATGACAATTCTTCCCTCAGCAGTGTGTTTTACAAATAGAGTGTGGTTAGACTGACACTTGAAGTAACCAAACCTCTTTACAACCTTGGTAAAATGATCAAACCAAGCTTGAGGAGATTGCTTGAGAGCATATAGGGATTTTTTTAGTCTGCAGAGTTTGTTGATGTTTGTCTCAATCTCAAGACTTGAAGGAATTTCTATGTAAACTTCTTCTTTGAAGTCATCATTGAGGAAGACGTTCTTGATGTCCAGTTGATGAAAAGGCCAATCTCGGTTAACAACTAACGACAACAGAACATGAATTATGTTTAATTTGGCAACTGGAACAAAGGTTCTCAGTAGTCAATTCCGTAGGACTACGTAAATCCTTTAGTAACTAGCTGAGCTTTGTATACGTCAACACTCCCATTTGCTTTGTATTTGACTGTGAAGATCCACTTACTTCCAACCGAATTCTTTTCTTTTGGAAGTTCAACAAGTTCCCATGTCCCATTCTTTTCAAGAGTTTGAATCCCTTTCTTAATGGTTGCCTTCCATTCAGGTATTTGTAGGGCTTCTTAGATATTGTTAGAAATCCAAATAACTGTAAGGCTGGTAACAAAAGCCTAATAACCTAGTGACAAACTCTTATAGGAGATAAAGTGATGTAGGACAACCCTATGATGGTTGCCCACACTCAAAAGTAGGTGGGCAATGGTTTTTATTTTTGGGGTGTAAGGAGAAGAATAAAAAATAAAGTTTATGGTAGAGAAAAAGTAAAATAAAATAAATAGAGAGAAAGAAGAAACGATGAAGAAAAGATGGAAACCTTAGGGTTTCACTAAGGCCTTTTAGGAGTCTTACTTAGAAGAAAATCGATGGAGTCTCACCATTGAGTACTGCAACATTTACAATAAAAAACATAATGTTATTAATATCAATCGATTCATCCTATTGATTTACATCAATTAACTTTATATATAGGCTTCTCTAAGAAATCCAAAGTCTACTAGGACTCTAATAACTTATTATGACTCTAATTCTAATTATTACATCCAAAGTCTATTAGGATTCTAATAACCTACTATGACTCAAATTCTAATTATATTAAACTGAACTAGCTAATCCTAATTTGACTCCAACAAATACTAATTCTAATTAATATTTATCCTACTTAAAGTTTATTTATGTCTTCCCTTTCCTCTTTGAATAGACTTTAAAGGAATTTCCCCCATCAATTCCCCCGGCTTGAAAGAACTCAGCTCCAACGAGTTAGATGCTTCATATAATTCATAGAGATTGGGACCTATCAAAAAAAAAAAAATAATAATTCATAGAGATTGGGGTTGAGCTTCTGAAAATTCTTTGGTGTAATTCATGTATTTTCAAAGTGTGGTTTGCCTTGGCATTTCACAAAAAAATTTTGGTATCCACCTTATTGAGTAGACACACGTTGATCATCAAGAACATGCTTGATCTCAAGATGTGGGCTAAGATTAGGTGGTAATTGAAGATTCAAATCTTCCACATTAAATATTGGATTAAAATGCAATTTTGAAGGAAGCTATAATAAATATGCATTTTCACCCAACTGCTTTAGTACCCAAAGTAGACCAATTTTCTTAGCTTGAAGCTTTTGATATGTGCTCGGATGAAATCTTTCTGGACGTAGATGAACCATTACTAGATCACCTTCCTGAAACTGGATATATCATTGATATGCATCTGTGGCCTTTTTTATAGTTCTCATTGTTGATTTTGATTTTTTCTCATACCCTTTCATGTATATCTCGTATGTGACATGCAAATACATCACCATCTTAGCTGGTGTGGATAGAAGTAGGTAATGGTATAAGTTCTACAAGTTGCTTAGGTTTCAACCCATATGCCACTTCAAAAGGTGAATACCCAGTAATGCGATTGGTGGAACTGTTGAAAGCAAACTTAACTCGTGGCAAGACATTGTCTTAATTTCTCAACTAATTTCTCACAATGCATCTCAAAAGATTACCAAGGTTACGATTGACAACTTCCGCTTATCCATCAGTTTGATGATGAAAAGGACTTGAAAATTTTAATTTAGTACCTAACTTGGCCCACAAGGTTTTCTAAAAATAGCTCATAAATTTGACATCATAATAAAAAACAATGGATTGTGGTAATCCATGCAACTGAACTACTTCTTTAAAAAACAAGGCAACAATATAAGGAGCATTCGAAACCTTCTTACGTGGGATAAAATGTGCCATTTTGAAAAATCTGTCAACCACAACAAATATAGAATCAAAGCCTCGTTGTGTCCTTGATAATCCAAGTACAAAATCCATGCTTAGGTTTTCTCAAGGTTTGGATGGAATTGGTAATGGTGTATATAACCCTATATTTTGCTTTGAACCTTTTCCTACTTGACATGCTTGACATTGCTTGATAACCTTCCAAACATCCTTCTTCAAACTAGGCTAAAGAAGGGATCTTTCACCAAAGAAATGGTCTTATCTCATCCAAAATGTCCACCCAATGCCTCCATGAAGTTCCCATATGACATGATCATGTAAGGACGTCCTTGGCAAGCATAAATGATTTTTATAGAATAGGTACCCTACTAAAATTTGGAAATCAACATGTGTTGCTTTTGAACCACTCAAAAGCGAGAAGTAAACATCTCCAAAATCAGCATCATTGCCATAGTAATGCTTTAATTCTTCAAATCCAATGGTAGTGGCTGACATGTTTACTAAGAGAAGGGCCTTCTTACTAAGGGCATCGACTACTTATCAAAATCCTCTAGAAGCTTTTACCCAACCTTTGGCTTTACCATTTACTAGAATTGCAAAAGAGATGGAGGATAAACAACCTCTCGTCCAAGTCCTCCATATAGGACTAAAACCCTTCCTTTCAAGTACATGGTCTAGAAAGCCTCAATCCATGTGATCATAAGCCTTTTAAAATCAATCTTGAAAACTACCCGTTTTGCTCAAGACCGTCTTTTCTCATCCACTATCTCATTGGCTATCAAAATAATGTCTAAAATTTTCCTTTCTTGAACAAAAGCTCCTTGTGTGATATGGATAGTTTCATCGAGAACACTTGTGTAACCGCCCTGATAAGACTGTGGCTATGACCTTATACAAACAAGTGACTAGGTTGATAGGTCTAAAATTAGACATCCTTTTGGTTTGACTCTTTTTAGGCACTAAGGCAATGAAGGTGGCATTCGTGCTCTGATTAACTACCCCACTTCTATGAAATTCTGAGAACACCCTCATTCAATCCTCCTTAATCTCATCCTAACACGGTTGAAAATAGCAACAACAAAGCCATCAAGGCTAGGAGCTTTAACCTTATCTAACTGAAATATGACTTGATGAATCTTTTCTTCAATAAAAGCATATTCCAACCTAGTTGCACTCTTTGTCGAAATGGGTGACCAATCTAACCCTTATAACTTCCAAGATTTTCTAGGGGACTCACATATAGCTTCTTAAAAAATTGCAAAATCTCCACTAAAATGCTATTAATGTTATCTAGAATTGCTCTTTCTTCATTTTCCAAGGTCTTTATATACTTCTTGTTACGCTTATCATTAGCCACCTATGGAAAAATTTAGAACTACAATACCCTTCTTTTACCTACATCACCCTAGATTTTTGCCTCCAATGTACCTCCTCCCTTAATAGTAGCTTCCCCAACTCCCCTTTTCAAATGGCTCTTCGCTCGGAAAGCTTTGACGAAAGATTCCCTTCTTGCTTTAAAGCATCAATATTAGCAATATTAGTAAGGATGTTTTTCTTCCTTTCTTTTAACTCTCCAAAAGTCACCTCATTCCATTCTGTCAATTTGGATTTAACAAATTGTAACTTTCTCATAAACTTATGCCCTTCCCACCCATCGCACTAGAATTCTCTCTGTACTAGTAAAATAACCTTTGAATTCTTGACGGAGCAAACACATGTTTTCAAATCTAAAAGGAGTTGGTCCCCACTTGAATGGGTTGGTGTCTAAGACAATTGGGCAATGGTCCGACGTTAATCTAGGAAAAGCTTTTTGTAAACTCTGCGGAGAATTTTACTCCTACTCATTTGAGAAAAGGAATCTATCCAATTTCTTACACATCGAGACTTCTTGCATATTTGACCAAGTAAAAGAAACATTCCTTAAAGGGGAATCACTTAACTCACATTCTCTTATGAAGTCATCAAAATGTCTCATACTAGGTGTTAACCTAGAGTCACCCAATTTCTTTGAACTTCTCCTTATGACATTAAAATTCCGCCACAAATACCAATTCGAGTAAGTCAAACAAAAAAGATCCAATAGCTCTTGCCAAAAGTCTCTCCTAAGAGTGGTGTTGTTTGGTCCATAAATAGAAGTAAGCGAAAAAGACCTTGCTTCATCTCTCAAGAACCTAATTGTAATTGAAAATAAGCCTAATACTACCTCTTCACCATTAAACTTTCTTGAATCCCAAACTATCAAAACCCCACTTGAAGCCCCACAAGCTGCAAGGAAGGCCTAAACCTTATTCCTAACTGACCAAACACTCCCCACAAACCTCCTATCACAAACCCCCTTTTTTGTTTTCTGAAGCATCACAATTTCCGGATTCTCTTTCCTAAAAAGAATCTATAATCACCCTTCTCTTATTTCTGGGACCCAAACCTCAAATATTCTAATTGATAATCCTCATAACAAGACTTCTTTATCCCCAACCTCCTAGTTACCAAGGAAGGCCTGTACTTTCACTTAACATACACCTTATCTGTCACTGTTGTTCTATTATTCCCTGAAGGTGTAATGTTTTGATGGCACTAAACTAACTTGACATTCATAGAGGACAGAATTGAGAGAGCCTTTGCCATTTTAATAAGGGAAAGGCCCTCTAAGAAAAAACCTTCTCTAGCTGGGCAGTCTGATTCTGGGATACGAGACTTATCAGGGACGTTAGTTGCAGTCTTAAAGAAGGCAGTACCCTCAGGCACTTGGTTTCATCAAGCTAAGTGGGACTCCACAACTTTAGGATTGGGATTGCCAACAACACACCCGTGTGACACTCCATCCCCATTTTTTCTTTAAATTCACAACAGGTGAGAGTGGGAGAACAAATAGAGGCTGAGAATGTTGCATTGAATTGGGTAGAGACTTGAGGATATAAGACAAATAAAGAGGATGTAAGAAAAGGGGGAAGGGACCAAAAACAAAGGAATGAGGGAAATGAGCCAAACCACAAACCCCGTTCGAAGTTAGCCCCTCTGCTTTGGAAAGTGACCTAGAAGAAGAGGCCAAGACAAAGGAACCATTTTGATAAGATCCTCCACTTCCCTCCACCTCACCTCTGTCTAAAGTGTTAGAATCAAGGCCAACATCCACCTTCCCTCCTTGTTTGATAACTTCCTTTGCTAAGGTCTTTCGCCGATTAGGACTTTAGCTCATACCCACGCATGGTTTGTTGACATTGCACCACCTTCTAAAAGAATCTGTGAAGCCCTGTGGTCAATTTCTTGGTGTGGAAAAGAGCCTTTAATCGTTTTAGGCAAGCTTCTACTTCTAAGCCCTTGTCGTCATCCATGCTTAGAAGGGTAAGTGCTCAATCCTTGATGTAGCACCTTCTTCAACTTGGAAAAAGGATCGTGGTCTTCAAGTAGAGATGGAGAAGTTCTTTCAAGGCTCAGAAAATGTATTGAGCCCAATTTGTCTTCAGGTAAGCTTTCAACCCGTTTAAGGTCCACATCAAGGGAAAAACCCCCTTTGGTTCCACCACTAATTTTAGCTTGGTCCAAACATGTGTCCACCACAACCTTGGAGTCAAGAACTAAGTTGGCCTGATCCTCCCTCCCAATCGTTCTAGCCCATGACCTTTCCTTAGAGCAGAATTGGGCCTTATCCCCTAATAGGCCTCTTGCATATGAACCCTCATGGACATGAGCCCAGTCTGTAACATCATTTGAATTCAAATTCAAAAGGGGAGAGTGTGGATAGCAATTGTTCTCCACACAACTCCTTTTGCCATGTGTCTCCTTCACTGCTTCCGTTTGCAGCATTTGTTCCCCTAGAAAACTGCCACGTGAGTCACTCTGAAGCGACTTGCTGCTAATAAGAAGCAACCTGCAGCTTGTACTTGAGGAAGACTTGTTCCTCTTCTGAGTCAACTCATCCCATCCAACCCGCTTTTCTGTGTCATCTTCAACTACTGCAACTAAAACAATAAACATCCACCCCCCATCCTCCACCTCAATCAATCCTGGCAAAACAATATGCACCTTCATTTCTACTCTAACCCTTGCCTTTAAGAGATCAAACAACTTCAATGTTCGCTAGTCTATCTCTACCACCGTTCCCCAAGACTCCAAAATTTTCTTCAAGTGCTCCTCGGACCACAAATGGAAAGGCAAACCCCATAACTTAACCCACCCTCTTCTGAATTTATCCAAAACCACTGAGTTTTCCCTCAGGAACCGTCTTCTAAGAGAAATTGAAGGTCCACCTTTTATCCTTAGTGCATCTAAATCATGTAAGAATGGAGCCTACTCAACTTTTTCAACAAAAAATAATCATTTCCTATTCGTGAAAGGAGATATGGACACCATACCTTTCTGGCCCAACAATCTAGCTATAGAATGCCTCACCTCAGCCCAATCAACAATAGAACAAGGGCATTCGCATATCACTTCTCTCGCCCATCTCCTAACTGGAACAACACCTTTTCTCCTTGGCCCTTCATTTTTTACTACGCTCACAAAGGATTGGTTCAAAGGGCCCACCTTGCTAAAAAAGGTAGAACAAAGTTACCTTTCTTTAATGCTTTAACTTCTTTGGTGGTACCTCCATTAAGGATAAGATCACCTATTTTAACTTATCCCAATCTTTGCCTCTTTCACCCTTAGGGATTATCAAGAAAGTCATCTTTCTGTGAGAAGCAAACTCCGAAATTATGAGAAATCTACCACAATTATTGAAACTCACTTCCAAAATATGAACCCTGGTCTTTCCTCTATATTTCTTATTGAAGCCCATGCAACATTCCAACTCAATATCTTTTCCTAGATGCTTGAGTAACCATCTAACCTCTTTGTTCTCAAAGCTTAAGGAAAAAATAGCACCTCTGCATAATTCTGACATCGAGATCCAAGTTCTTCCAAGCTCACATTCCAAATTTACCTAGAAGGATTTCCTTTCCACCCTACACAACCCTATTTTTATGGAGAATCTAGGTTTGCTTAGCTAATTTTTGTTCCGCCATCAATTTGTATTTAGTAATCAAAGCTATTACCATGGAATTCATCATTATAGAGATTATAAAGGCTAGAAAGCCTTTCTTGTGGCATATCATGCATGGTTGTAGCATTCCACCATGAAAATTCTAGGAAACCAATGAACCCATTTATCCACTCCCTTAAATTCTAATTAATTCATATTATTAACTTATCACACATTTAGTATACTTTTCAGGCAAGGGAATAGAAGGAATTAGAATCAGAATTAGGAATTCCATTGAAGTGTTTAGAAAACTATTATAAAACAGAATGAATATGATTCCCTTTGAACTGTTTACTACCCATGAAAGAAGCAAAAGAAACTATATAATTGCACCATACCGCTCTTGTATATATATATATATATATTTTTTTTTTTTTTTAGATTTATAATTGTAGAGAAAGAATATATTAAGTGGATGTGTAAAAGTATCAAACCCCTTTTGAACTTACTGTATTTTTCTTTTATAATTTTCTTTAATTAAATAGATTTTGGGTAAAAAGACTTCTCTACTTAATTTAAAATATGTAACTATTTGTGAAACTAAAGAAATTTAATTTATTTTCCCTTAATTATTAATAAAATATATTAAAAACCAAATATAAAAGTATATCCATTTTTATTAATAAAGAATAGAATTTTATTTAGGACACAAATCAACATAGGTTTAATTTTATTTTTTCTAGTGAGATCTTTTCTTTCCATTCTTTATTTTTTTTATTGGAAACGATGATTCATTGAAAGTGAATTAAAAGAAGAAACTAGGATGGGCAATATGTCATAGGAAAGTACTAAACAGAAAACACTAGGGAAAGAAAACGTTAAACTAACAAAAGCTATGGGGGCTTTGTTTTATATCTTTATTTAAACTCCATTTTGCACCCAAACGGAAATTGAATATTGTTTATATCAAGCATTCAACAACATGCCTGAATCACTAGATAGGGAACCAACCTGAATCTATTATGCGCTTGATGAAGAGGTATGGATCTTCTTAGGCTGTAGAGGGGTATCCACCTTTCTTAGTCTCTCTGACGATGGGAACGAGAGAGAACGGATTCTGTTCTTATTCAAAAGATGTGATCTCAAGAACAGACACTTAGCCTTATATTTATACCCTCTATGCCTTAGGGACCATACCCTTTGGACTATTGGGCCTTGCGAGTCTTAGTCCCATCATCTAAGACCCGTTATGGCTTTGGGCTCTACACATGAGGTGGCCCATACTCTAGATCAAATAGAAATCATATATATATATGGATAGCTAAATCCTAAACAATGGTTAATATGATGTGGTCCACATTTATTCTAACAGGCCTTACAAGGATCCTTAGAACATTTAAACTCAAAGAGGCATGAAATCCCCTAAGAAACTTCTACAAACAAGACACATTGGTTAGCCTACTAATTTGCTATTTGGTTAACCAATGGGGAATTCCATGTACTGATTTGAGTCTTGGTATTGAATTTTCTTATTATTGCAACTAGAATGGAAGAATAGATTGCTGGCTTTTTTCCCTATGCATGTGATCATATTCCTTGTAATGCTCTAATAGAGTTCCAAGTTATGTTTTATTCATGAATAAATTGCTTTAAAGCTTTTTTTATTATTAATGATTCAAAAAATTGATCATATATTCTTACCTTGTATGCTTCAATTCTCATTTAAAGTATACATATGAGTTGCTACTCATAAAAAAAAAACATAAATATGAGTTGCTATTTTTAAGTTTTAAAATTGATATTGCTTGTTCTTATCATGCTTTCTTCTAGTTATATTTTTTGGGCTTATTTTTTAGCTTTAAAATTGATATTTCTTGTTCTCATTATTCTTTTTTCTAATTATATTTTTTGGGCTTATTATTTGACTCAAATTATAAGAAAGATACCAAGCGATATATTTAATTTTGCTTATTCAAATAACTCATGTGAGAATCCTATTGTAGGATAATACAAACTATCAGGAGCCTACGTCACTTTTTGAGCACTTTATTATTGTGGGTCTTCATTCAGATGCTAACCTCAACATTGTGGAGGATGCATTTGCCAAAAGGAAGAAGTGGGAGTCAGATATGGCACAATCTGAAGTAGATTTGAAAGAGCAATGGGGGCCTTCAATTCCAACACTAGAGCCTCAGGTTGATTGCTTGATTAAGTGAATTCTTTTCTTGTATAGGTTGATGCTTTGATTCTTTCAAAGTCATCCTCATCTACTTTGATGCAAATATACATTAAGTTGGTTTTTTACTTTTTTAGAGTTTTCCTTATGGGTCTCCCTCATCTATTTGTTTGTTATTTCTCTTTAGAGTTTTCTTAATTAATATTTCAACAGATTTTAGTTTGCTTCCAAATCTCTTTTTAACTATAAAATTTATGGATGATTCACTTTTGATTGAAAATAAAGGCTCTACTATATTGTAGTATGGAAGGTTTTT
Organism: Vitis riparia; assembly: GCF_004353265.1. Lineage (NCBI taxonomy): Eukaryota > Viridiplantae > Streptophyta > Magnoliopsida > Vitales > Vitaceae > Vitis > Vitis riparia. The sequence continues at coordinate 22,642,181 of NC_048437.1, forward strand.
CTTTCATATTTTTTTGTTCCAAATTTTAGTGATATTTTGACTTAGAGCATTGGTAGAGTGCTTGTGTGTTTGCTTCACTAGACTTGTGGATTATGCATCAATAGATTTACTTAAAGTTCCCTTGTTTTCTTGGTCGAGATTGATAATGTTATGAATATTTTTCTTCTTTTGTGGTCCTCTTTTATGTGGCTCCTACATTATTGTTATTGATTTTTTATTTATTTTTTGTTTCCTTTCTTTTTTCCCATCTACAGATACTTTTTAAATATCCTCCTGGGAAGAAGTTAGCTCTCCGTATGAAGGATTTAGCTGCCTTCTGTTTTCCTGGAGGCATCAAGGTTTAATGCTTCCACTTCCTTGTGATACTATGATCATTTACAATTCTAGATTACATTTATTGTGGTTTCTGTCGTATTCCTGTTACACAAATTAAAAATAAAATGGGAGCTTCTACTTCTTATGCACAATGTTTGAAAATTTTTGTTTTTTTCCTGAAATTTAAGTCAAAATTAGGATTTTGGCCACCTTGAAAAGGAGATTGTGGGAATTATTTTATTGTCAAATAATTGTTAAAATATTGGATAATATCGTCTAAACATCAACATTATATCAATGTCAAATTATAAACATGTGATTTCATCATTTTGTTGTGATATATTGCAGATATTTACGTAATTTTCCCTTGATTTTAATGATTTTTGTGTAATTTTCTCCTTAAAAATTGTTAGTTTTTGGGCTGAAAAATGGTGCGCATAAGTAGAGTCGAATCCATGCCTTTTACAAAATAAGAAGAGACTATGATACCATGCCAAATTTGAACTAATATATAATTTTTCCCTAAAATATATGATGAAAAACAATTTCCTGTATTCTTTACATTCTGTTTTACAATATATATATATACACAAAGAATGACTTACAAGATGCCTTAAATTAGGCTACCTATAAAAAGAGAATCCTTAAAATCAAGCAATCTGATTGCAAGAGTCCTATATGGAATTTACCCAAGGTTCCTATATGGAATTTACTTAGATTCTTGGTACAAGAATCATGGGTTAGATTTTACAATAAAGGAAAAATATGTAGGAGAAATTAGATATATATGGAAGAAAATTAATTATTAATTTCTTGGCCTATTCTTCTCACTCCCCCTCAAGATGATGAGAAAAAGTTTTGCATTCTCAACTTATCTAAGATTGTATAAAAAGTTGAACTTGGTAGGTCCTTAGTTAATATATTTGCCAACTGTTTAGAAGAGGGAGGGGACATATAGAATGCAAATCAATTCGTTGTTAAGTTTTTCTTTGATTAAATGCGGATCTATCTCCACATGCTTGGTTTGATCATGATGAACAAAGTTATGGGATATATTTATAGGAGTTTGGTTATCACAATATAACTTTATGGGTCCTTTCAAAGTGATGCCAAGGTTAGTGAGAATGATCTTTATTTGGAGTAGTTCACAAATCCCTTGAGCTATGGCCTTAAACTTAGCTTCTGCACTAGATCTAGCCTCCATTGGTTGCTTTTTGCTTCTCCAGGTAACTAGATTTTCTCTTAAGAAGGTTCAATATCTAGTAGTTAACCTTCCATCGACAATTGATTCAGTCTAATCAGCATCACTATAAGTTTCCAATTCCATATTTCCTATCTTCTAAAATAAGATTCACTTGCCTAGTGTAAACTTTAGGTAACATAGGATTCTATATATTGCCTCCATGTGAGATTCATGTAGTGAATGCATGAATGGGCTTACCATAGCTACAACATATGCAATGTTTGGTCAAGTGTGAGATAAATAAATTAATTTTCTTGCCAATATTTGATAGAGGTTGCGGTCTACCATGTTATCCTCTATTTTTCCTTTTAATTTATGATTTTGCTCAATCAGAGTCTCTACTAGTTTGCATCCAAACATTCGTGTTTCCCTTAGCAAATCAAGGATATATTTTTGTTGGGAAATAAATATTCCCCCTTTTGAACGAGCCACTTCAATCCTGAGGAAATATTGTAAACTCCTTAAACCCTTCATTTCAAATTCATTAGATAGATAAGTTTTTAGGCTTTGAATTTCCCCCTCATCATTTCCAATAATAATAATGTTATTCGCATAAACTATCAAAGGAATCAATTTACAAGAGGAGTTTTGTTTGATAAACAATGTGTGGTCCCCTTGGTTTTGATGGTAGTTTATTTTTATCATTGATTCTGTAAATCTCGCAAATCATGCTCTTGGAGATTGTTTAAGTCTATAAAGAGACTTCTTAAGTTTGTAGACTTTGTTCTTCTAAGCCTTGTCACCAAACCCTAGTGGAGTGTCCATGTATACCTCTTGTTCTAATTCACCATATAAGAAAGCATTCTTCACATCAAATTGCTGCAAGGGCCAATTAAGATTAGCGGCTAAAGATAATAGAATACAAATAGTGTTCATTTTTGCTTCTGGTGCAAAGGTCTCTTGGTAGTCAATACCCTAAGTTTGGATGAATCCCTTATCTACCAATCTAGACTTATACCTTCCTATTATCTCATCAGCCTTGTATTTAATTGTGAAAATCCACTTATAACCTACTATTTTCTTCCCTTTGTGATCTCAACCATATTCCAAGTCTCATTTTTTTTTCAAGGCTTGCATCTCCTCATTAATTGCTTTCCTCCAATTCTCATCTCTAAATGCCTCTTGGATTGTGTTTGGAATTTCAATGAAAGACATTTGGGTAGTAAAGGCTCGGTATGTAGATGATAAATGATGTAATAAGGTAAAATTTGAAATAGGATGCTGAGTGCATTTTCTAGTGCTTTTCCTCAATGCGGTGTGCCAATACAAATCATTATAAACACTAGAATGAGTATTTTCATTACCTAATTCAAGATTAGATGATGGGATATGAGAGGATACTATAGATTTTCCTTCCTTGCATACACTTTTAGTTTGGAGGTATTTGTTGGCAGCATGTGTTCCCTTTCTTTGAGCTGATTCTCAGGTTCATTGGCTGGAATTTCAGTGAGCAAATTTTCTACAATTAACTCTTCATTGGAAATCTATTGGAATTTCTTATGTTCACTAGCTGATTCATTAGAGGAATCCAAGGCTGGAACATTTGAAACAATAGGGAGTGTTGGTGCAAAATCTAAAAATTCTGGGGCTGAAACATCTTGGACAGTAGGGGAACTTGATGTGTTTGAGGTAGAGACATTTAACACATTAATCGGTTGTGGAAGGACACCCCTACCATTCTCATCATTCCTAGGAAAAATTCTTGACAGCTTATTTTCCATTCCTCCAATCTCTCCTTGAAGATAAGTGTGTGTGAAATATGGTTAACTCTCAAAGAAGGTAACATCCATGGTGATATATGACCTTTTTATGGGTGGCTGGTAGCATTTATATCCCTTTTGATTGGAAGAATATCCAGGGAAGACACGCCTAAGAGCTCTTGGGTCAAGTTTGTCTCTAGATTGCTTGGGAATGTGAATGAAAGATACAAGCCCAAATATTTTGGAAGGAGGTGTTCTAATACCCTTAAAGTTAGGAAAAGACTTTGAAAGTACATCAACAGGGTATTTAAAGTCTAAGACTTGAGAAGACATTCAATTTGTTAAAAATGTAGCATTCAAAACGGCTTCCCCCCAACATGTTTTTGAGACATTCATTTGAAAAAGTAAAGACCTAGTAACTTCCAAGAGATGTCCGTTTTTCCTCTTTGCTACCCCCTTTTTTTGTGGGGTGTCTACACATGAAGATTGATGTACAATACCTTAATTTTGGAGATAGGTGACAAGATTATGGTTAAGTATTCCCTCCCATTATCTGATCTTAAGGTATGAATTTTGGTTCCAAATTGAAAAATGGAATTAACTTCCGATTTGGATTTTAAAAGATAAACCCAAGTAGTATGAGTGCAGTCATCGACGAAGGTAACAAACCATCTAAAACCCAAAATGTTTGGAATTGTAGAGGGTCCCCAAACATCAGTATGCATTAAACTAAAAGGAGAGGTTGCCTTTTTATTTCTTATTGGAAATGGCACACGATGATGTTTTGTAAGCTCACAAACCTCATAATGAGGATCATGGGATTTAGTTTTACCAAAAAAATGTGGGAAACATTTTTTCCAAGATGAAGAAAGGTGGGTGTCCCAACTGTTAGCCATATTTGATAAACCTTTTAGGGATTGTAGGTGGTAATAAGAGCTTGTGGGATAGAATCACCAATCTTTCAATGTGTATTGAGGTAGTAGAGTCCACCTTTCTTCTCACCATGCCTAATCATCCTCCCCGTTATCTGGTCATGAAAAACACAATGGAAAGGGGTAAATGTTACAAAATAATTCAATCTTTAGTGATTTTACTGACAGAAAAAAGATTACACGACAAGTTTGGAACATGTAACACATTTTGCAAAGTCAAAGAAGTAGTGATAGAGGCTATCCCTTGACCAATTATGGAAGAAAAAGTGCCATCAACAACCTTTACTTTTGGCCTACTTGAAATATTGTATAATTGGGAAAAAAAAAATGGAGTGATTGGTCATATGGTTAGTAGCATCAGAATCATTGATCCAAATGCTTGATAAACAATCCTTGAAGGCACTTAAAGCTTTGATATTACCTGTTTGGACGAAAAAGCATGAGGCAGTTTTTGCAGTGGGAATTTCAACATGTGTGTTAAGTTGGTCAAGAAGTGTTTTCAGCTTTTCATGATGCTCCTTGCTGAGTAAAATAGGTTCTTGTTCAGTGGCAGGGATATTTTCAAGAGGGAGATCAATGGTGGCAACTTGATGCACCTGTCCAGATCTTGTGACAGGTTTTCCTCAACTGCTCCCCCCTTTACCTCCTAACTGAGGCTTGCCATGGAGTTTCCAGCAAGATTCACGTGTATGTTTTGGTTGTGACAATAATTACACCAAAGTGAATCTTTATCATCCGGTTTTCTTCCTTCTACTTCGGATCCCATCGACTTGAAATTTCCAGCAGTAGTTAGTGTTGAATTTCCTGGAGTATAGCCTCCTAGCATCATAACACGATGACTTTATTCTCCAATCACAAAGGCACAAACCTCCCAGAGGGGTGGAAGAGGTTCTTTCCCCAATGTTTGTACTCTTACTTGCTCTAATTCAAGATTAAGACCAACCAAGAATTGAAATACTCTCTCTTGCTCCATTATCTTCTTCAATCTAGTAGTGTCTTCAGCAATTACCATTTCTATGTGCTGGTAATGATCTAATTCCAGTCGTAGGCTTCACAATTTATTGTAATAGTTAGTCACAGACCAAGTGGGTATTTAGTAAACCAACTTAATAACTTAAAGTGATTTAACAACTTAATTTAAGTCATTAAGTAAATTAAATATGTTTGATAAAATAACTTAATGATACAACTTAAAGTAAAAAAACAACTTAAAGTAAAAAATAAAAACAATTAACTTATTTTTAAGTTCACATCTTCATTTTACCTTTTTACCTCCATTTGCCCTAGTTACTTCCATGATCTTCTTTGCTACTCCATAATCTTCGTTGTTACTTGTCCTCCTTTACCCTAGTTATAATTTATGAGGATAAATATGTCAATTTGATGATTTAGAAGAAGTTTTAAGTTAATTTTATCAAACAACCTTAATACTTAAAGTAAGAATTAAGTAATAAGTTTTAAGTCAACAACTTAAGTATAATTTAACTTAAAGTTAATTTAAGTCATTAAGTAATAAGTATTAAGTTTTACCAAACACCTTTCAACTCATATACTTGTGCTATTATTCCAATCTTGGAATAAGTTTGATTGATAGCATCCTAAATCTCTTTGGCGGTGGAGAGAAACAAGTATATTTGGCTAATCTTCGGCTGCATGGAGTGTAGTAGCGAAGACATCACCATGAAATTTTCCTCATCTCGTAACTTATATCATGGATCATTGGGATTAGGTTCTAATTTGACACCTATAATATAACCCATCCTCTCTTTACTTTCAATGAAAAGTTTGGCTGATTGGGACCATTGTAGGAATTTTTGACCATTGAGTTTTTGAGTGGTGATTTGGAGTGTAAGGCTGTCATTATGAGGGGTAGATAAATGTGGTAAGGTTTGGAGTGTAGAGGAGGGGTTAGAGGGTAAGGTTGTTTGAGAGGATGGTGTCTTTTCACTAGTTTCAGACATTTTAGGGAAAAGACAACAAGGTTTCTATTTTATTTTATTTTTTTTGTTGCAAACAAGAGATGAACTTAAGGGAATTATAATGGGAACTAAGGGACCAAAAATAAAGGCTAGTTAAAAAGAGGGAACAAACTACAATAATGAAAGTTGTATGTAATTGAGCAATGAAACATAGAGTGTAAAGAATACGAGAGATTTGTATGTAATTGAGCAATGAAAGCTCTATGGATCTTAGCAAAGTCAAACTTCCTGCTCTGATACCACGATGAAAAATAATCTCTCGTATTCTTTACATTCTATTTTACAATATAATATATGTATGTATGTATGTATGTATACATACACACAAAGAATGACTGATAAGATCCCTTAAATTAGGCTATCTATTAAAAAGAATCCCTAAAATTAAACAATCTGATTGCAAGAGTCCTATATGGAATTTATCCAAGGTTCTTGTATGGAATTTGCCTAAATTTTAGTATAAGAATCATGGGTAAGCTTTTACAAGAAAGGAAATATATATAGGAGAAATCAGATATATATGGAGGAAAATTAGTTATTGATTTCTTGACCTATTCTTCTAACAATTTATGTCAGATCATGAGAGCCTTTTTGATTTTACTAATGATTTCGGCAATGCATAAAAAATTAATTAAAAAAAATTTATACCATAAAAATAATAAATAAATAAATCTTAATCATCATGAATCTCCTCACTATAGCAATTAAGTTCAAGTGAAGTATAAAATTGTAAACAAAATCAAACATTTTTTAAAAATTTATTATGTTATAAAGGAAAAGAAAATAATACGTATATTATCATTTTTCTTATTTCCTAAATGATATTCAAATTACATAGACCATTAAACATAACATAATGTATTTTTAAATATTGAAATTCGACAATCTCCATATTTGTATTTGGTATTTATTTTCAAAATCATATTTGTTATTAGTACCTCATTCTTTTGTTGAAAAATATCACTGATTTCATCATACATATATATTCTCTTGAAAAAACTAGTTTGGTATATGCATTATTGCTTGTTTTGATCATTTCTCAAAGTTTCATCCAAATTTTTCTAATTTTTTTCAATTTCCATAATTTTTCTAATTTTTATGGAAATTTCCATCGATATTCCCGTAAATCTAGCCATTGATATTGATATTTTCAACATTGCCTATACATATATTCTTTTAGATTTAAAATTTTAGAAATTCCTAGTTTTTAAAGCTTGCTTATAACTACTAATTTTTCCTTGTTTTTAATATTCAAAACAAGTATTTTTGTGTTTTACATTTGCTTCTTTATTTATGCAACACTTTCCTTGTAAGTCTTTTCTTAACTATGCTAATGTTTTTCTCGTAAATTTTTTCCTTTCGTTTTTTTATTTTATTTTTATTTTATTTTTTATTTTTATGAGAAACGATAATATAATATATTAAATAAGCATTAAAAGGTACTAAGGAAGGACAAAAAATCCTCCCAAAACAAAGAACTAAACGGTTGGGCCTCCAAAATATTAATTAAAGCTATACACCGTAAGGAAAGTACATACAACAACCTCTCCTTGTAAGCCCACACCTTTGGACCTACACACCGACAAACAATCAAGTTTTCTTTACTATGCTTTGCAGGATAGCTCATTTGTTTTGTACCTTTTATTTCTTTTTATAATTCAGTTTAATGTTTGTTTCTTATAGAAAAAAGACAAATAAGCCCCCTTTAATTTAGATGGCACAAATAAATACATCAAATTCTAAGAATTGTAAAGAGAAGGTTTTTCCTTTTAGGTAGAGAAGTGGATGTAAAGTAGAAAGAAATATTTGAAATGTTTATTGCCCTTGCGATCTGGCTCAAGTGGTAAAGGGATGGGGTGGGTTTGTGGGAGGTTCTAGGTTCAAGTCCTAATGGGGACAAAAATTTACCTATAAAAAAAAAAAAAGTACTTTTAAGACCACAATGCAATAATTTTTTTTGAAAAAAATAAAAATTTCTTAAAAATGCACAACATAATCTTGGAGTGTAGATATCAATATTGTGTAAATATTATATATCTTAAATTGCATATGTGTTATATAATCAGATCTAAGAAATATAGGCAACATATATTGTTTTGTGTATACATTGCTACCATGATTATATCGTTGAGAGCTTGTGCTGTCCAATAATTCTTGGCAAGATGGGGTTAGGGCAAAAATGGATAAGTTGGATAAAATAGTGTATCTCTTTTTAGCCATTTTCTCTATTTTAAATAATGGCTTTTCTATAGGATTTTTTCAAAGCTAGAGGAGATTGAGACAAAGGGATCCTATCTCCCTCTTCTTATTTGTGATTGCTATGGAGGTTCTTAGTAGATTGCTCTTGGAAGCTCGGGATAATGGTTTTATTTTGAGGTTCAAGGTTGGGGGAAGAGGGGGTGGGGGTGAGGAGATCTCTCATCTCCTTTTTGTTGATGACACCAGTGTTTGTGAGGCCTCTAAGGAGCAAGTCACTTTCTTGTATTGGCTACTCATGTGGTTTGAAACCATGTTGGCATTGAAGATTAACTTGGAGAAGAGAGAGATGATTCTAGTTGGAGAGGTGGACAGTTTGGAAGAGTTGGCTTGTGAAATTGGGTGTAAGGTGGGAAAGTTGTCTTCTTCTTGCCTAGGGCTTCCCTTAGGGGTCTCATACAAGTCTATGGTAGTTTGGGATGGGGTAAAAGAACGGTTTCGTAAGAGGCTCTCTTTATGGAAGAGACAACACCTCTCAAATGGGAGAAGACTCACTTTACATCGTAGTACTCTAGCTAGTTTATAAATTTATTTTATGTCTTTGTTCACCATCCCAAAACTTGTAAGATTGACATTAAAGAAGATTCAAAGGGATTTTTTGCGGGGAGGAGGGGCCTTAGAGAATAAAATACACTTAGCCAAGTGGTCTTCCGTTTGTAAAGCAAAGTTGAAAAGGGGACTAGGTGTTCGTTCTCTTTCTTTGCTTAATAAGGCCCTTTTTTGCAAATTGTGTTATGGCTTCTCTAGTGAAAGAGATCTGTTGTGGAAGAAAATCACAAAGGGAAAGTTTGGAGAGAAAGAAGGGGGTTGGAGGTCAAAAGTGATGAGAGATTCTTGTAGGTCAGGATTTGGAAAGAGATTGGGAAGCAATGAGATTTTTTTAATAAAAATATTTTCTTTGCGGTGAGTAATAGGAGTAGAGTGAAGTTTTGAAAAGACAAGTGATGCAATGAGGAGCCCTTATATGAGACTTTCTCCTCCTTGTTTGCCCTTTCTGATTTGAAGGAGGCATGAGTAACTAATTTTTGGAAGCAACGTGGGGAAGGAGGAAATTGAAACTTTCATTTTGTTTAGGAATCTGAATGATTGGGAGTTGGGTGTCATGGAGCGGTTCTTTTCTAAGCTCCAAGGACAGACAATGAAGGAAGACAAAATAGTATGGAAGGAAGATAACAAAGGGGTATTCTTTGTAAGAGGGTTTTACTTTTTGTTAGAGATAGATTACACCACCCTTTTCGCTTTAAAGATAATATGGAACTCATAGATTCCTTTGAAGGTGGGTTTTTTCACTTAGGAGGCTTGCTGGGAAATGGTACCGACTTTGGATTAGCTTCAAAGGAGAGAGTGGATGTTGACTAATAGGTATGCATTGTGTAAAAGGGAGTTGGAGGCCATTGATCATATCCTCTTTCATTGTGACAGGGCAAGAATTTTATGGTAGTTGGTGTTCTCCATTTTTGGTATTTTGTGGGTTTTATTTGAGTCGATTAAGGAGACTCTCTTAGGGTGGCATGACTCTTTTGTATATAGAAGGTGTATTGCAGCTTGGAGAGTCGCTCCTCTTTATATTTTTTGGATGATCTAGTAAGAAAGAAATAGGAGATTCTTTGAATGTGAGGAATTGTTAGATTGAAGGCTAAAAAATATTCTCTTTAACAATTTCTCTATGTGGGTTAGGGTGTATATAGGTAGTGGATATACGCATACGGCTGATTTCTTAGATTAATTAGGGTTTTGATGAGGGAGGGAGTATTTTTTTGTGTATTTCCTCTTTCTTATTTTTTTTGTCTAGTGTCCCTTATATACGTCTTGTGTACTTTTGTGTGCTTTATGCATTTATTAATACATTCTCTTACTTGTTAAGAGAAAAAAAAATCTTATTGCAATTGTAGAATCCTACTGATAGTTTGTAGGATCACAGGCTGATTCGTTCCCAATTGGTGTCTCAGCTGATTCATGTCCAGCTGGTGTTCCTTGATTGTGGTCCTCAGAAGGGAGTAATCAACAAAATTGATAACCTATATCACCATGCATTAGGATAGCTTTAGCTAATATAGCATAATGGCTCTAGGATCGTTCACTAGGAAGGGTTTTCAACTTACAACTGATACCAATTCAAAGTTAAATTGGTGTTTTTTCATTTCAAGGTTAGCTTAAAAAGAAAACATAAAATTTGGTTGAAAAAGGTTTTGTTTTAAGCTAACTAAAAAGAAAGTAATGGAAATTACTTATGAAGAAAAACATTCCTTGGAGTTTTAGGTTCACAGGGGAGGCTCCTCATGCAAAAACAGAGCTCCGGTCACCTGGTTCTTTTCCTCGCATTAGAGAATTAACATATAGTTAATTCTCTAACCGGTGTTGTACAGATGCTTCCCTTTAATGGATTTCAGTACTAATTTTCTCTCACTGATGCAACTTGCAATGGCTCGTGCCTCTCACCTAGCATTTGCCATTCAAGGTGATCATTAACCTTGGACTTCCCTTCTCAAGCTCATAAGAGATAACTAATGGATGTCTCCTTCGAGTCCAAAAGCTTGCCAAGTGTTGGCAATTCTAGAAAATCCTACCTTCAAGTCACCTCCCAAAAGCTCGCAAGAGATAAACTAGTGCATCTCCATGGACGGAGATCACTTGCCTTACCAAGTGTTGGCACAGGTGAATTGAAGGTGTTTTAAGTTAACTAAAAACATAGAAATCATTAATGGGTCACACTTTCTCTTCATTAATGGCTGAAACAACAAAACTACCAATTCTTGCATTTGGGGCCTTACCCGGCAACCTTAGCTCCAAGGAACTAAAAGCCTAGCCACTCATTCTCTGAGGAAACATCCTCAGAGCTTGTTTGGATCGTAAGAAAAATTAAATAAATATATACAATCAAAACGAGAAGGTAAGGCAGAGTAAAGGCTCTGTAGTTTACTTCCTTGCAAAACTATACAAAGGATGTCTGAGAACAAGCTCCCCACCTCCCGTGTAATGGAAAATTACAAACAATATATATCAGAGGCTATTTACCCTTTGTTCTTGCTTAAAGACTAAGGAATTCTATGATAGGTGAATTACAAGGAGAGTTTGGGGATTTAGACATCAAATATCTAAAGCAAAAAATCTCAAAATGTCGGTCGCAAATATCGGGAAGCTTCAAGAGAATTTCACAGCCGTGCAAGATGGCTGCGAAATTTCGCAGCATGAAGGACACCATTTCGCAGCCAAAGGCTGATTTTGCAGCCCGCGAAATTGGCCTTCAGCTTTGTGTGATCGGCTTCCAATGGCTGTAACTCCTTCATTTCAACTCCGAATCGCGCACCGTTTGAAGCGTTGGATTGCTAACTTCCCGAGCTTCGAAACGACATACAGTATGCATAAATTGAGCTCCAGGAAGTGCTCCAAAAGTGGCTGACATTGACTGTCCTTTTGAATGCTTCATGGTGGATTTCTCTCTTTGCTTTCCCTCCTTGCATTCCGGATTTGCTTATGGCAAAGGACTATAAAGCTTCAAAGCTTTGGTTCTTCATGTTTCTGAGCTTCCCATTGCTTTGCCATGGATTCCAAAGAACTCTCCTCAATCTTGGATTGCTTTGGTGATCAAATTACTAACAAAAACACCAAAACTTACACAATTTGATTAGAAATGATTGCAAAGGTCCTTAATATGTTAATTGGGTTAAAAGGTAATAACTACTACTCAAAAGTGTTTAAAAGAGTTAATTACAAGGTACCAAATAACACTTTTTGAGTAGTAATCACAGCTTCAAGGCACATTAAGCAAGGGGTTTCAGATATTGCTTTTCTTTGTGAAAAATTGGCTATAGTAAATTTCTTGCAACCTAAGCTGGATATTTGGTTTCAGGTTTAAGTGTGATTTTTCACCATGAAGATATCTTTGAGATGGTTTTTTTAATGTTGGGACCCATTTTGACCGTGGGTGATCATTCCCAGCCTAATGGCGTTTTTATGATTTTTACAAGTTTGGACAATTTGGTTAGAAATTGGGGTTCACTTCAAATAGTGGAGAGAATTAAAATTGGGCTTATATGTAGTGTAACAAGGTTTTAGTATGATATTAACGTAAATAGCCATCTAAACATTGCATATTTTGTTTGAGCCTGCATATTTTTATTTATAGTAAACTCCTTATTTTTTATGATAGTGTTCTTACTCGATTTCCTATTGTTTGATAATATTTATTTTTTTGACCTACTTCTTTTACCTCCTCTATTTTGGGTGTGGAGATCTTATCTGTTAAACATTTATTTTTAATTATGGATTGTCTTAACTATAGCTTGTCTTTACTTGTAGGCACGTGTATTGGAGAGAACTCCCTCACTAAGTGATCTAAATGAACTTGTTTATGGACAGGTTTGCTAAACCAACTTTAACCTTGGTCCTAATGTTTTAATTCTCCCCTTTGTGATTTAGATAAGTTGTTTGTTGGAAGTATTTGTTTGTAGCTATTACTTTTTATAATTAGCAACGCTTACTGTTAGTGCAAGTAAATAGTGAAGGAAGACGAATTATTGATACTCATTTGATAGCATATCTTTTAATTGGTTACATAATAAATTCCATGTTTTGGCAACCTAAACCTAGTACTGTAGGCACCATAACCATCATAAAGGATTTTTTCGGTTAAAGGACATTTGTTCCTGGAAGGATTTGGAGCCTTTTGTTGCTAGTAGGGTTTAATGATTTAGAATATTTATATGAAAAGTAGGTTAAGCTTCAATTCATTGTAAAATAGCAAATAATTGTTCACACTTCCATTGCTGTGAACTTGTGAGGATGTATTGGTCATTTTTGGGGTTTCTTTCAGTTAGGTTTAAATTAGAGGTTAAGATTAGTTCGGATTGAGTGGCCCTTGAGGCCTGGCTCAAGTGGTAAAGGGATGGGGTTAAAGGTGATATATGGTTATTTTTTAATGGATGAAAATATTTAATTTTTTTTAAAAATATTTAATTTAAAAAATTTATTATAAAAAATTCTTTTTTTACTAGTTTTATTTAATATTTAATAGGTGTTTGGTAAACCAACTTAACAACTTAGAATGATTTAATAACTTAATTTGAGTAATTAAGTATGTTTGGTAAAATAACTTAATGATATGACTTAAAGTAAAAAATAACTTTAAGTAATAAATAAAAACAATTAACTTATTCTTAAATCCATATCTTCATTTTACCTTTTTATCTCTATTTAGCCCAATTATCTCTACGATCTTCTTTGCTACTCCACGAGCTTTTCTGTTGCTCGACCTTCTTTGTTTAGTTATAATTTATGAGGATAAATATGTGAATTTGAAGATTTAGAATAAGTTTTAAGTTAATCTTATTAAACAACCTTGATACTTAAAGTAAAAATTAAGTAATAAGTTTTAAGTCAACGACTTAACTATAATTTAACTTAAAGTCAACTTAAGTCATTAAGTAATAAGTATTAAGTTTTATCAAACACCCCTTTAGTGAGTGTTTGGTAAATCAACTTAATAATTTAAAGTGACTTAATAGCTTAATTTAAGTCATTAAGTAAATTAAGTATGTTTGGTAAAATAACGTAATAGTATGACTTAAAGTAAAAAACAACTTTAAGTAATAAGTAAAAACAATTAACTTATTCTTAAGTCCACATCTTCATTTTACCTGTTTACTCTTATTTGCCCTAGTTTTCTCCATGATCTCCTTTACTTCTCCACAATCTCCTTTGCTACTCCACGACCTCTATTATTACTTGACTTCCTTTGCCCTAATTATAATTTATGAGGATGAATATATCAATTTGATAATTTAGAATAAGTTTTAAGTTAATTTTTTCAAACAACCTTAATACTTAAAACAAGAATTAAGTAATAAGTTTTAAATCAACAACTGTAAGTATAATTTAACTTAAATTCAAATTAAGTTATTAAGTAATAAGAATTAAGTTTTACTAAATACTCCCTTAGTATGGGGTGATTAATAAAAAAGTTTTAAATCCATGCTTTTATCATTGTATGGATAATGTCCTTTATATATTTATTAGTTTTTTTAATCTTTGTGATTATATTTATTTTTATAATAATTTTAATAATTCTCTTAAAAATTTTGGAGTTCTTAAATGAACATATTTGCGTATCGATTGATACTGATCTAAGATATAGAGACTAATTTGCCTCGAGACCTTCTAAGTCAATGACCTCTGTGACTTTGAACCATGATTTTTACTCATTTTTTTGTTGCTGAATACCCTACAAAAACATATTTGAGAGTAGGTGGATTGAGTTTAAGGCAGTATTGAGCATGGATATGAACAAAGGACACACAACCAAACACTTTAGGAGGTAGTTTGCAAAATCCATGAAAGTTGGGAAAAAAACTTAGAGAAACCTGTCATTGGACTTTTGTGGTCTACGACCTTAGAGGGAAGTTGGTTTATTAAGTAGGCAGTAGGCAAAACTACCTCTCCCCAATATGACTTTGGAATATTTTTCTAAAACAACCGAGTGACTTCTAACTGGTGTCATTTTTTCTGTTTAGCAAAGTCATTTTGTTGTAGGATATCTGTGCAAGAGGACTAGTGAACAATGCCCTCATCTTAAAGGAATGGGATGGTATTTGATTGAAGTATTTCCTTCAATTATCAAACCTAATAGTTTAATTTGGACCCTAAATTGGTTGCTAATCATTTTGTGAAAAATGGGAAACACATTGCTCACATCATTTTTTATTTTCAGAAGAAAAAGCCAAGTCACTCTAGAACAATCATCAATAAAGGACACAAACCACTGTGCCCCTGAAATATTTGGAATTCGACAAGGCCCCCAAATATGAGTATGAATTAATGCAAAAGGGTAGAAGACTGTCTATTACATATAAGAAAGGACACATGATGGTGTTTGGCCAATTCACAAGTCTCACAATGAAAACTGTTAACATCCAAATGTGTAAATAATGAAGGAAACATTTTCTTTAATAAAGAACAAGGTAGATGCCCTAAAAATGGAAATGGTGAAGCCAAATTTGGTCTTTATTAGGTGAAGATGTCGCTAAAAGATGAGAAAGAGGTGATCGATCACCATTTCCACTTCTAGTTTCAAGGAAGTAGAGCCCCTCCCATTCCTTAGCATTTTTGATCATCCTCCCTGTAATTCGGTATTGAAAACACAATAGGAGGAAAAAATTTTACACTACAATTCAAGTCTGGTGTTATTTGATGAATAGACAATAGGCTTATTGAAAGTTTAGGAACATGTAATATAGATTTGAGTGTAAGAGAGGGTGTGAGATTAATGGTTCCTTGTCCAGCAGTGGCTGCAAGCGTGCTATCAGCAACCTTGATTTTTTGTTGTCTAGAACATGGGTTATATGTTGTGAAATGGGGTGGTGGAGTGGGTCATGTGGTCTATGGCACCTAAATCGATGATCCAAAGCTTAGAAAAACAATCTTTTGAGACATTAAGAGAATGAGAAATGAGATACTTACTTGACTGTCAATTTGTCTGAATGACCTTCACGTCTTTAGACCTTTTGTATATATATAAACTATACAACCAAATTTCACAGCGTTTCCGCTAATTACAATAGAGATTTTCTCCCAATCCCCTAGCTGTACATGCTATTCCTATATGGAAAACCCAACTGTACAAAATAAAGATAATAGAGATTTTCTCCCAATCCCCTAGCTGTACATGCTACTCCTATATGGAAAACTCAACTGTACAAAATAAAGATAATAAAAGACCTTTTTCAAAGAAAATCACATTTTAGGATACATGAAGTTTGTTAGCAGCAACATCATAACAAACAAAACCTTTTTGAGCATTACTATAGCCCATCAAAGCACATCGTGTGGATTGAGCAGTAAATTTGTGACGTTCAGTGGGTGGGAGCATGAAGGGACTGATACTTAGGATGATTACCAAACAAGCAGAGATAAGGAGAGTCATACAGCAAGGTCTGCATAGGCAAGTGATTAATCAAGTAGACAACATTAGACAAGGCTTCAACCCAAAATTTAGATGGACCAGAGGATTCAATTAACAAAGTGCGAACAACATCCAAGAGATGCCAATTCTTGCGCTCAGCCACCCTATGTTGCTGTAGGGTGTAGGGGCAAGAGCATTGGGAAAGGATCCCCTTCTGCTGTAAGTAGTTCTGAAAATTGTGAGACATACTCTCCCCCTGAATCAAAACGCAAGACCTTAATACAAGCTGAAAATTGTGTTTCAATTAGAGCAACAAAGGTTTGAGACACAGAGAACACATTTGCCTTAGATCGAAGAAAGTAGACCCAGGTGAAACGACTATAATCGTTGATGAAAGTTACAAAATACTTGTACTGAGCATGTGAAATAACCAGACTAACACCCCAAACATTAGAATGAATGATCTCAAAGCATTTTGTAGTTAGCGATCTCCAATTCCAATTGGAACCTTCTTGCATTGTTGTCTTGATTGTAGATACACCTTAGATACTCCCACATCTCTTTAGCAGTGGTGAAGCAATGAAGGTTATTCACCATGTGAAGCTCAATAGACACCAACAACCAAGAAACATTTCTTACGTCCTTGTTGTCCCATTGAGCAAGATCTGTTATGCCGGCAGGAACTTTGCTCTTGCCATCTATATGGCTCCATAACTCTTTCCCTTTCATAAACATCTTATATTGGAACTCCCATGCCAAGTAATTTTTTCCATTAAAACACACAATAGTGTTTTCTCCTGACATCATGCAAAAGTATTGACTTCTAATGGACAGAAACTCCAAAAACGAATTCAGGCAATCCGCAACACACTAAATTACCCTTTGCAGATCAAAAAGAAACCCAGAAAACTCCCAAGAACCTCCAGAAATCCTCCAAGAGAACACACCACCGAGACCCACAAGAATGATTAAAAAACCAAAGAGCCCGAAGGGCTAAACCAAGAGATTATGAGAGATTGAGACAACAAAGAGTTCTAGTTCAGAAAGTAGCTCTGATACCATGTCAATTTGTCTGAATGACCTTCACGTCTTTAGACCTTTCATATATGTAGGAACTATACAACAAGATTTCACAGCGTTTCCGCTACTTACAATAGAGATTTTCTCCCAATCCCTTAGTTGTACATGCTACTCTTATATGGAAACCCAACTGTACAAAATAAAGATAATAGAGATTTTCTCCCAATCCCCTAGTTGTACATGCTACTCCTATATGAAAAACTCAACTATACTAAATAAAGAAAATAAAGGCCTGCCGCATATAGAGAAAAATAGGTTGCCGCACATCCTATTAACATTTACTGTGTCAAAGAGTAGGAGGCACTCGACTTGCCTAGTGAAGAGAGAAGGGTTCAAAGTCTTTCAATCTGGTCCTTGTTGAAACAACCATTGTTAGAAGCAATTGAAGCTACATCATCATCACAATGAGCCATATTAGGTTGTCCTCCCTGTTAGCCACTTCGATTTCCAATGCCTCTGCCAAAGGATTGAGGTTTTTCATGAAGTTTCCAACAAGTTTCTTTAGTGTGACATGGCTTCTTGCAATAATTGCACCATAAGCTATCTTTCTTGCTGGATGGTCGAGGCCCCTCATTTTTACTAGAATCTACATTGCTGTTGTTGCCATTATTTTAAATTGGTAGCACACTAGAGGGAGCTGTTATAGCAAGGGTTGAACTTTTAGAAGTGGGATTATCAAGCATCACTGTTCACCGTCCTTCTTCAGCCATGTATGAGTGAGAAGACTTCATTCAAGGGTGGTAAAGATTCCTTGCTAAGAACACGTATACATGATCAAATTCCACAATAAGGCCAGCAAGGAAGTAAAAAATTCTCTCAAGTTCAACATATAATTGCAATAGGGCAGCATCTTTGCTACACTTCATCCTAAAATTCTGGTAGTTGTTTAATTCAACCAGTCCTTTCATGATATTATAATATTCAATCACAGATAAAGTACCTTATTCGGTGGTTGTAATCTTTGTTTTGATCTCATAAATTTGAGCTGCATCTCACACTTTGGAATATGTTTGTCAAACAACCTCCCATATCTCTCATGCAGTGATGAGCAACATATAAGGCCCTAGTGATCTCCGGTTGTATAGAGTTCCAAAGCCATGACATGATCATGAAATTTGCCTCATCACGTGCACCAAATCTAGGATCATCTTTGCTCATCTCTAGATAGATCAAGTGACTTAATTCCCTTTTCCTTTCAAGAATGTTTTCAATAGCTGTGACCAGGTTAAATAATTTCAACCATTCAATCAAAATGATGTTTAAAGATTTTGGTATTCTCGTGATGATGGAGATTGGGTGTTAACGTTTGAAACAAGGACTGTGGAGATTACTTATGATGTTTCAAACATGATTAGTGCTAGGAATGAGAAGAAAAGAAAAACATATGGAAACAAACAAAAGAAGGAACAACTGCTGATGGATAAACAAAAAACAAACTGGAATTTCATGGCAAAGAATGTCATGCAATCTCAGAAAAATGTTTAGTAGCAATGAAGGCCAAAAGTTTTCTTATAGCTCTGATAACATAATTACGAAGAAGAATAATTCATCTTATTTCAAAATGAACTAGTTCATGATATATATATATACATACACACACACATACACATATGTATGTATGTATGTATATGACTCCTCTACTCTTAACAAGGAAAAAATTACGATTCCCTAGTTGTACAACTCCTAAAATTCAGGGATAAGATTGCTTAGATTTACAATTAAGGAAAAGAGGATCACTATATCATAATCTAGCCTAAATTGAATGCAAAATATATATCTCATTCATAATTTGTATTATGTTGACTTTCCAACAAATGATGTTTACAAAATAGTCATTACATTTTGTAAAATAAAAAATGACAAATACTTTTTACATTTTTAACTATAACATGGTTAGAAAATAATGGTTATACTTCTGCAGAATAAAAAATGATGATATTTTTTTATAACTTTAATCATAATATGTGAAATTGTATATTAAACAAAGATTTTAACCACTACTTAAGCAATGTATTTTTATCTCCATGACTTCAATTTTCAAAGAATTTTATATTAGAAGTATAAAATTCACTTTGTAAAAATGGATTATTTTTGGACTTCAACTGTTTTCATTAGCAAACGATCAAATGAAATTCAATACTTTTACCTACGATAATACCAAACACTATATGTTTCTACCAATTCAGCATTTTTTGTGCTCTTTTTGGAGGGCTTCCTTTAAGTGCTCCTTGTATGCGTATTGTGTACGCTAGTGTACTTTGCTTCTCTTTCTAATTTATATATACATTCCTTTACCTATCAAAAAATCAATACTAATCCCCCCTTCCTTGAAATTTTAATTTTGAAAGTAAAGATTATTGACCATATATGGGTCATCTGCCTACAAATTAAAAAGAAAAAGAGAAAAAAAAAAGGGAAACTAACCATATATTGGCCATTGCAGATGATCTTTGCAAATTATGTTTGTTGGATTTCTTTTAAGTGATATTGTGCTTCATTGTTTTATCCTTTGTTAATGACTAACCAAAATTTTGTTTTGTTAAAGTTGTTTCCTCCTCTGTCAAAGAAATGACATTTTCATTATTTTGTTTTCATCAACAGGAGTATTTAGGCAGGGATGATTTATCATTTGTTTTTTCTCTCAAGGTGAGTCCTACTTCAGTTTCTATGGTATTATATCTACAAATTCTTATTACTATATTAGAATTCTATTTAAATAGATTTAAGTTGCATCCAAATGGGGTTTTGTCATTTACAGTTTTATGCTATGTGGAATTTATCATTTGAGGGACATCAATATTGATAAATTCTTTAATTTGATGCATAATATTCTTTATCATCCTTATGATAGTTTTTCTCTACCCATTCATTTCTCTCTACTTTGTTGTATCGTCAATGTTGTAGTTTAGTAAGTCCATAGTGGTTTCTTTCATGACTTGTAGTTACCTCTTCACCATGAAAGTTTCATGCAATTTATTTACTGTCTTGGAACAATATCCTATTTGCTTTTTGTTTAAATATAAAGAAACATTATTTGTTTCTTTGCTTCACTAAGGTGAAACTGCTGTTATTTGCATTTCTGGGCATGCATTTCTTGCTTCTAAAAGGATTGGGAAATCATAGTTACAGTGTTGGAGAATTGGTGCAATAATTTTTATTTTTCCTGTACAGTTCAGTTTTATTTATTTCCTATAGTTAGAGACTGATTTAGTAGCTGATTTATTTGCTATAATTAGTGATTGATCTATTGGAGTAATTCTAGGCATGAAATAGAGTAATTTACTTTTCTTTTTCCTATTATAAACATTACAAATAGACTGTAAACATATTCTGCAACTACATAAGTGTTATTTATAAATCATTCTATGTTTTCATGGTATTAGAGCCTTGTGCTTAGTAGGCCTTTTTTCTTCTGTTTATCAGCTTTAATTGCTGATGGTAATCTAATTTTTTCCGACCTTATTGCTAGAATTGTTTGTGTATTCTTTTGGCCTTCAATGCCAGTGTTGATTCAAGGGACTGTTTCAAAACCAATGTTTTTGTGTCTATTGTTTCCTGGTGTTTGCCTCCCAATTACAATAATCTCATCCTATCTTCAATCAACCCATGATGACAAAAAAATCTGATGCCTCTTCTATGTTCCTCTCTACATCAGAGGAAAGTTAGGAGGCTATTTGTTAGACTTATTCATTCAAAGTTTAGAGATGTCATTTAGATTTATGAACTAAAGATTAGAATTCATAATATCAAATAAGGTAATCTTTCGATCCTTGAATATTATAATGTTATACAAGAGTTGTGGCTCAAATTAGATCAATATTAGTATTTAAAAAATGGAGCGTGGCAAAGATGCGATGATGTGTCACAAATTTATTAAATGAGAGTTTTTTATTTCTTGGTTGGATTTCATAATGATTTTGATTAGATTAGAGTCCAAATTCTTGGTATAGAGACTCTTTTTAAAGAAAGCTTTTGCAACTGTTAGAGGTGAAGAAAGATGAAGAGGGGTTATGCTAGATCAGAACCCTATGAATGGCTCAATATTAGTCATTGTTTAACCATAAAACACTATTATCACCATTTGTGGCTAGATCACCAGCATTATTGTTTCCTTAGCCACACCCCTAGGAAGGAATGAAGTTAGAAGGTCAAGTTACAAGGATTCTCAATAGTGTACTTACTGTCGGAAGCCGAGATGTACCAAAGAGTCATATTGGCAACTCCATGGAAAACCTCCAAATGTTTTTTGGAAGGGGAAATGGAGGTTGAGGAGGAAATGAAGGTATTAATCTTAAGCTAATCTTGCTAACATGGTGAAAAACCCTTGAAAATAATGCTAGCTAAGAGAGAGAATTGCTTTAGCCCATACAATGCTTCCTTAACTTGCACACTTTATTCTTGTTAAAGCCGGTGGAGCTTCCATGTATACCTCTTCTTCTAAGTCATTGTGCAAAAATGCATTTTTAACATCAAATTACTACAGATACGAATCAAGGTTAACTGCTAAAGACAACAAAACATGCATGATATTCATTTTTGCCACAACGGCAAAGGTTTCTTGTAATCCACCCTGTAGATTTGAGTATAGCCCTTAACTACCAACCTAGCTTTTTTATCTCTCTAAGGACCCATCAGCTATATATTGAACTGTGAAATCATTTACACTCCATTTAGTCTTTTTCCTATTGGAAGATCAACAACTTCCCTTGTTTGGTTTTTATTTGGTACCTCCATCTTCTCACTCTTGCCTTTTTTCTGGTTCTTATCTCTAAGTGCCTCATGTAGTGTTTAGGGAATGTTAAGGGAGTTCAACCAAGTGAGACTTTGTGCGATGGTGACAATATGTCAAAGGAGACCAAGTTGGAAATAGGGTGTTGGGTGCATGTTTCGGTGCCATTTCTAATGGCAATAAGCAAATTTAGATCGTTAAGGACAAATTCATCCAGATGCTCTTCAACTAGTTGGCCAATGTGTGATGAATAAGGTGAATTAGTAGAGGGAAAGAGTTCAATACCTATTACGAGATCCAATGATTGGACCTATTGGTGGTCAAGTTGAGATAACCTCCTTCTTGAATTGAAAGAAGGTCATGAGTAAGTCAAGATCTGGTAGATCCAACACAATGAGAGATGTATCTTCTAACAAAGGCTTCCCCAAAAGATAAGTTTTTGGGTAGAAGGGTTGGTTTTCCATCAAAGTAATATCCATGGATGTGAAGAATATTTTGAAAGATAGGCGATAACATTTGTACCTTACTTTGTTAAAGAGAGTAGCCAGTAAAGATGTGCGTAAGGGCTTTAGGATCTAGCTTCTTGTGGATATACGAACATGTTAGATACACTTAAATCATGAGAGAACAATCATTGGAGATCAATGATCTAGGCCTTAGAAGGCTTTTTGTTTATCAAAGTCATTGCTATTAGAGCAACTTCCTCTTAGTCGGTCTAGGCACATTATTTTGGAATAGTAGGGCTCTTGTGACCCTTAACCAATACCTATTTTTCCTTTTTACAATCCCATTTTGTTATGAGGTTTTAATGCAAGAGGACTGGTGGATAATACTTTTTCCTTGAAATAAAGGTGATAGATTAAATTATTCTTTCCCATTATTTAGATTGATAACTTTTATTCTCACTCAAAACTGATTTTCAATCGTTAGTGAAATTTAGGGAATGCATTGCTCACATCAAACTAATATTTTAGCATATAAAACTATGTGATCCTAGTTGAAAACCATCAAGAACAAAAAATACTGGGAATTCTTGAAGGGGCCATACATCAATATAAATCAAAATAAATGGATGAAAAGCTTTTTTATTCTTCAATGGAAACAAGGTTTGATGGTGTTTAGCCAACTCATAGACTTCACAATGGAATGCACTAATATCTAAGTTTAGGACACATTTTTTTTTTTCAACAAAAGAAAGGGTGGATGCCCTGATCTTCGGGGACACTGTCAAATCTAGTCCTTATTGGATGAAAGTTTTTTAGAAAAGTAGGAGAATGGTACCTCTCATTGTTTCCACGACAAGCTTCAAGGGGTAGAATTCATCTTGTTGTTTAGCTTGCCCAACCATCTTCTTGGTCCTGAAATACACAATCAGTTGGGAAGAATGTTACATGGCATTTTAAATCTTTGGTGATTGAAAATAAAAGGTTAATAGATAATCTTGGGGCATGTAACACTGATTTTAATGATAGAGTGAGTAACAAATTTAGAATAACTTGAGTAATTTCCCAAAGAATGTATAGCTTTGATACCATGTGGGGAATAATGATAATTGTTATGTCAAAGAGAATAATTGGTACAACCTTTATATACAAAATAAATGGGCTAACTTAGGAAACTTTGACTATCCTATCAATCTCCATAAATTAGGAATTATTCTTTTTTGAACAGAAAACTACTCTATTTTAAATTTACAATTGTACATGTGAAAAGAGAGAAAAGGGAGAATCCCTAATTTTTGTTATTAAAAAACTATTAATAATACACATTGGACTTGGGTATATATATACATGCTAGTGGGACCCACAATACAATAAGGAAAAAAAAGAAAAAGTAAATAACTGAAATAATTGTACACTATCTAACACTCCTCCTCAAGCTGGAGCATATATGTTATATGCACCAAGCTTGTTACAAACATATTTAATTCTAGGACCTTTGAGAGATTTAGTAAAAATATCTGCTA
The DNA here is from genome assembly GCF_004353265.1 of Vitis riparia. Classification (NCBI taxonomy): domain Eukaryota; kingdom Viridiplantae; phylum Streptophyta; class Magnoliopsida; order Vitales; family Vitaceae; genus Vitis; species Vitis riparia. Next base: position 22,666,278 of record NC_048437.1, read on the forward strand.
GTTGATTATTTGAATTGACAAAACTAGTCGCCACACATCCTGATGCGATCTTCTCTTTAATGAAGTGACAGTCAACTTCAATGTGTTTGGTCCTTTTATGGAAGACTGGATTGGATGCAATATGCAAAGCGGCTTGGTTGTCACAAATGAGCTTCATATATTCATCCTCTCCAAATCTCAACTCCCAAAGAAGATGTTTCAGCCATATGAGTTCACATGTTGCTAGAACCATAGCTCGATACTCGGCTTCAACATTAGATTTGGCCACTACATCTTGTTTCTTACTCTTTCAGGATATTAGGTTACCTCCAATAAAAACACAATACCCTAAAGTGGAACGTCTATCTGTGGGTGAGCCAACCCAATCTACATCTGTGTCACCAACAACCTGGGTATGACCTCTGTTCTCGTACAACACACCTCGACCTGGTGTGCTTTTGATATATCGAAGAATGCGGATTATAGCATCCCAATGGCTATCACATGGTGATTGTAGGAATTGACTAACAACACTTACAAGAAAAGAAATGTTTTGACGAGTAATGGTGAGGTAGTTCAGTTTACCTACAAGTCGCCGATATCTCCCAGGATCTCCTAAAGGCTCCCCCTGTCTTGGTATAAGTTTGACATTTGGATCCATAGGAGTGTCTACTGGTTTACATCTAACATACCGGTTTCTTTCAAGATGTTTAAAGCATACTTCCTTTGGGAAAGAACCACACCGGAACTGGATTGAGCTATCTTAATCCCTAAGAAATACTTGAGTTTCCCCAAGTCTTTAGTCTGAAAGTGGGTGAAAATGTGTTACTTTAGTTTCTGAATACCATTCTGATCACTGCCTGTAATGACGATATCGCCCACATAAACTACCAGATAAATACACAGCCCTGAAGAGTTATGATGATAGAAAACAGAATGGTCTATTGTACTGCGAAACATGCCAAACTCCTGAACAACAGAACTAAAACAGCTAAACCATGCTCGAGGAGATTGTTTCAAACCATATAGAGAACGGCGTAACCTGCACACTAAACCAGCCTTCCCCTGAGCAACAAAACCAGGTGGTTGCTCCATATAAACTTCCTCAGCAAGATCCCTAGAAGGAAAGCATTTTTAATATCTAACTGATAAAGAGGCCAAGAACGCATAGCAGCCATGGAGAGCAATAGACAAACAGAAGTTATCTTGGCAACATGAGAGAAAGTGTCACCATAATTAGAACCATAAACCTGAGTATAGCCTTTAGCGACTAAGCGGGCCTTAAGGCGATCAACCTGACCATCAGGGCCAACCTTAACTGTGTAGATCCAACGACAACCAACTGTAGATTTACTAGAGGGTAAAACAACATGATCCCAAGTGCCATTGGAGTGTAAAACAACCATTTCATCTACCATTGCCTGTCGCCAGCCTGGATGGGAAGAGCCTCAGGGGTGCTTTTGGGAAGAGAAACAGAAGATATAACAGAAACAAATGCAGAATACGGTGAAGATAATCGATGGTAACTAAAAAAATTGTAAATGGAATGAGGATTACGAGTAGATCGATTACCTTTCCGAAGAGCAATGGGTAAGTCAGCAGAAGGAGGTAGAGCCGGGGTAGGAGAAGCTGAAGGGATAGGAAATGAGTCAGCAGGTACCTCGGCCAAAGAAGGAGGAACAACGACACGATGATGGCGATGATAAACCTGAAGTGGGCGAGTAAGGCACTGCATCAGGTGGGGAGATAATGGGAAGGGGTAAGACTTCAGAAACAGAAAGAGACTCAAAAGTGGAGAAGAATGGTGAGTCCTCAAAGAAGGTGACATCAGCGGAGAGAAAGTAGCGATGAGTCTCAGAGGAATAACAACGATAACCCTTTTGAAGTCTAGAGTATCCCAAAAAGATGCATTTTGTGGCTTTGGCAGAAAGTTTGTCCTGTCCAGGAGTGAGAATATGAACAAAGCAAGTACAACCACAAACACGAGGAGGAAGGAAATAAAGTGGTTGGTCAAGGAAAAGAAGGGAATGAGGAATCTGATTGTGTACGGTCTCAAGATCTGGACAGAGGCCAATAAGCGAAAGAACCATGAAGAACTTGTCAATCTGTGTTCGTTGATCCCCAACATTAGTAGTGAGAGGCATCACGATCAAGAATTCCTCCTTAAGAGAGGCAATTTGGCCAATATAAGTAGATAAATCCATGTCTTGTTGTCTGACATTGACAATAGAAGAAGCCACCTTATAAAGACGTTGGATATCATTTGTGTATAGCCCTTTCGCCTGATTCCAAAATTTAAAGCATGTTTTGTAGGCCCGAAGATGAAACAGAATCTTAGGATCAACTGATTGCCATAACACACTACATAACTGTGTATCTATATTCCTCTATTGTACGCTGTCAACCTCATGGATATCCGCCTCCTACGTAACAAGGTGATCCCCATAACCTTAACCCATAAACCAAAGCTCCACAGAGGCAGACCAGGACAAATAATTTTCACTGCCAACCAATTTCTTCGAAGTAATCATAGGAGATCCAGATATAACAGAGGAAAAAATGGAACTTTTAGTAGTCATATCTACTTATTTGGAGAACGAAATATGTTTGGATCGAAGAGAGCCCTAATATGGCTTCAAATTGCGGCTGAAAGAAGAAAAACCGAGGATCCGCTACTGTGAGAGACCAAATAGTAAAGAAAAACAAATGTGGCACTATTGGAAGGGTAGAAGAACACTTCCTAAGACACGTGCAAGGCTCGGGGTGACACAAGCACAGATGGAGAGTGGCTAGACGGCGTCAAGCGAGGCTGGAGGTGGAAGCGCGTTGCCGGAAAGTGCTCCACGTGCCCTCATGCGCCGGCGCATGAGGTTCAGGCCGCCGGAAAGAAACGCGCGTGGCCGGTGCGTGACTGAGATTCTTCCTCCCGTGCTTTGACAAAACTTGAAGATCTCCTCCTTGGGCACCTGATGGTATGGTCGGTGTCGGAAAAGGACTTCGCCGGAAAGAGTCGCTGGTGGTGAGGGTTTTCTGACGGCAATGAGAGTTTTCTGACGGCGATACGGTTGATCGAAAAACTTTAGGAGATGGGGAAGGTGACTGGAATGAAACACGATCACTGAAAGGTTTCCCAGAATTGATTCACGGATAAACCGGAAATAATTATGTTTTTTTTCTACCTAGGCTCTAATACTATGTGAAAAGAAAGAAAATGGAGAATCTCTAATTTTTGTTATTAAAAAACTATTAATAATACACATTGGACTTGGGTATATATATACATGCTAGTGGGACCCACAATACAATAAGGAAAAAAAAGAAAAAGTAAATAACTGAAATAACTGTACACTATCTAATAGTACACAAATTTCCTAAGATTCAGAAAATCGTAGATTTTCCAACAAAGAGAATCAAAATGAGAAATAATAGGCTGTAAGAAAGATATCAGCAACACTATGAGGAATGGATGCTATGTCCAGTCTCGAAATGGGAACCTCATCCCCAATAACATCCTTTGCCTTCTTTATAGGAGATACAACAATGCACTCATCCAGACCTTCCTCCTGCCAAATAGAGCCAACTCACTCAATTGAAGCCCCATTACCCACATCCTTGACCCTTCCCCATTGGGCTTTCAAACTCAGCTTCACTTGATCTAGTTAGGAGACCATGTTACTAACCTTCCAATGGAACAACAAACTAACATTGTGGCAAACCTGAAGGATGATTCAACATAAAATCAGTGATAAGTGTGAAAGAATGAAATAAGGAAAGTTGCGATTTTAAAGAGAGAATTAGGCAATCCCGTGATTAGAGGGATTTTGTTGTAATTGAGTTAGGAAAGTCTCTAATTTGGGTCTTAGGATTTTTGCATATATATATATATATATATATATATGTACGAGTCTCTGTACAGAAAAAAAAAAATAAAATAAAATAAAATTCAGAAGAAGAATTTTCTACCTTTTATTCTTCAATTTCTCTTCTACATGGTATTAGAGCCTTAGGCATGTAAATCTGGGAAGAAAAATTTTCTTTTCTAGCCTTCATTGCCGAGTTGAAGACCAAAATTGACCTTCATTGTTAACCTAAAGTTTCTTCTTGTCAAGCCATTGTAGCAAACAAAATTGTGATCGGAGTAGTTGTTGCATCACGCCCTCTCTAGATCGCGAACTCACCATGAAATAGAAGATCGTGCCCTTGTCTTCATCTTCAGCAAGCTCTTCATGAAAACTATAGAGGATCGTGTCCTTTGCCCTTCATCATTCATTGTTGAGGACTTCATATTGTTGGCCACTGCTGCAAATAAAGACCACACCACTGCTGCGAAAAAGGATTGCCTCTCATCGTCACTCTCTCTTAACCACGCCATAGACGGCTCCTCGTGTCCTTTTCTCACATAGTTGTCATGCCATTATTGGAAATGTTGCATCGCCATCTTCATTGAGATCTCCTTAGCTGAAGCCAGAGACCGTCGTCGCATTGCTACCCTCACACTATCACAACAAACACGTCGTCATAGCAAACAACCTCACAGTGTGACCATCACCGTTGGATCTCGCCGTTACCGTCATCTTTGCCTCTCGTCAACCCTTTTGATGGCCAACGATGGCTCTTATTATTATTATTTTTTTAAGTCAAGTTTTTAAGTTTGGCTATTTAAGTCTTTAAAAAACAAAAACAAAATCAAAAACAAAAAAATAAACTAAAATGTTCAAGGTATCACAAACTACTACCTTCACCAATCCTTCTGAAGGAGTGATTACCACTCATAACACAGAAGAATTGCAGAATATTCAAGCGGCATATAGACTTAATGAGAAGAATTATCTAAAATGGTCACAACTTGTTTGTTTACTTTCTAAAGAGAAAAGTAAAATTAAGTCACCTCCTAGTAACTAGACCAAGAAGAAACGACCCTCAGTTTAGTGCCTGGGATGAACAATACTCAATGATTATGGCATGGTTGTGGAACTCCATGATGCTTGAAATTAGTGACATTTGTATGTTCTTGACAATTGCTAAAGACTTCTGGGATACAATTCATCAGACATACTCAAAGACACTAGGTGTAGTCTAAGTGTATGAAATAAAAGCGAAGACCAGAGCCGCTAAACAGGGAAACAATAAGATAGTTGTTGAGTTGTAAATAGAATAGGAGAATTATTTTCCTATTTTTGTAAATAGATAGTTTTATCAGTTTCTGACACGAAATATGGGATGAAAAATAATAAGTTTTTTTTGTTTTTAGATTGACTATATACACAGTTTATATAGGAGATTACAAGAGAAGAAATAGGAAACTAACTTATTCCTAAACTAACTTATTCCTAAATTATAAAACTATTTATTTATAGAAATAGGAAACTAATATAATAGGAAAATAATTCTCCTATTCTATTTACAGCTCAACACTCCCCCTTAAGCTGAGTGCTTAATGAAGAGAGTGTGGTCACCTTGGCTTTGTTTGTACCTAGACTCTTTCATGACTTTTGCAAATCTCCCAAACCAAGCCCTAGGAGATTGTTTTAGCCCATAAAGGGCCTTTTTCAGCTTGCACACCTTGTTACATGTGTTTCCCTCAAATCCCGGTGGGATGTTCATGTAAACCTCTTCATCTAAATCACCATGAAGAAATGCATTCTTAACATTATATTGTAGGAGTTGCCAATTGTAGTGGGTAGCCAATGACAACAGAATTCTTACAGTATTCATTTTTGCAACTAGAGCAAAAGTCTCCTGATAATCAACTCCATAAGTTTGAGTATATCTTCTGGCTACCAATCTTGCTTTATGTCTCTCAAGAGATCCATCAACCTTATATTTCAGTGTGAAAATCCACTTGCACTCAACAATATTTTTCCCTTTCGGTCTTTCAACAATCTCCCATGTTTTATGAGCTAAAACATGTAATAAGGTGTGCAAGCTGAAAAAGACCCTTTATGGGCTAAAACAATCTCCTAGGGCTTGGTTTGGGAGATTTGCAAAAGTCATGAAAGAGTCTAGGTACAAACAAAGCCAAGGTGACCACACTCTCTTCATTAAGCACTTGGTTGTAGGGGGAGTAACTGCTCTTCTAGTCTAGTTGACGACATCATAGTGACTGGAAATGATGAGAGAGAAAAGCATGAAGTGAAGCAGAAATTAGCAACAGAGTTTGAGATAAAGGAACTAGGGAAACTGAAGTACTTCCTCGATATTGAGGTGACATATTCCACACGAGGGATCTTCATCTCTCAACAAAAGTATGTGACTGATTTATTAGCAGAAACAAGGAAGATTGGGTGTAAACCAGTCTCTACTCCAATGGATCCAAACCACAAGTTGGGAGAAATTGAAGAAGAACCAGTGGTGGATAAAAGAATATACCAGAGGCTGGTTGGTAGACTCATATACCTTGCTCACACTCGGCCAGACGTCGCCTACTCGGTGAACATGATCAATCAATTCATGCATGATTCAAGAGAACCTCATCTTCAAACTACTTACAGGGTGCTGCATTACTTGAAAGGCAACCCCGGGAAAGGAATTTTATTCAAGAAGACCAATACTTTTGCTCTAGAAGCATACACCGACGCTGACTATGGAGGTTCCCTAGTGGATCGAAGATCAACTACAGGGTATTGTACTTTTCTTGGAGGTAATCTTGTAACATGGAGAAGTAAAAAGCAAAATGTGGTAGCAAGGTCGTTTGCAGAATCAGAGTTTAGGGTCATTGCTCAAGGGTTATGTGAACTACTTTGGCTGAAGATTATTCTAGATGATTTGAGAATCAAGTGGGATGGTCCTATGAAGCTCTATTGTGACAACAAGTCAGTTATCAATATTGCTCGTAACCCTATACAACACGATAGGACAAAACATATTGAGATTGATAGGCATTTCATCAAAGAAAAATTGGAGGAAGGAGTAGTGTGTATGTCCTATGTTCCATTAAAACATCAATTAACTGATATCCAAACAAAAGGGCTGAACAATTCAATGTTTCACGATCTTGTATTCAAGTTGGGAATGGAATACATCTATTTCTCAGCTTGAGGGGGAGTATTGAGCTGTAAATAGAATAGGAGAATTGTGTGTATAGTCAATCTAATAGACAAAACTTATTATTTTTCATCCCATATTTCATGTCAATAGTCACAAAGTATGCTAATATGTTGAAAAACCTATGGTAAGAACTTGATCACTATTGTTGTATTGAGACAGAATGCCCTAAGGATCCAGCAATCTTGAAGAACTACATTGAAAAAGATTGAGTCTATGATTTCTTAGTTGGTCTCAATGCTAAGTTTGACCAAGTTCGAGTTTAAATTCTTAGTAAAGAGCTTTTAACTTTGAATGAGACTCTCCATAATTCGAGCAGAAGAAAACAGGAGAAGTGTCATGCTTAAACCTCAGAATATCGAAGGCTCAGCTATGGTTGCTAACAAAGGCAATGATCGGAAGGCTAGCACTATTGATAACAAAATGATTGATCGGTTCAATGCTTTAAACCGTGATAACAGGGATAACTTATGATGCACTCACTATTAGAAACCTAGACATACATGGGAAAAATGCTAGTAAGCCAACTACATCTAGCAAAGAGTGAGGTTATAATGAAGGACAATAGAGGAATAATGGGTAAGCAAACTTGTCCTCTACTCAGCCAATTGAAGAACAATCCTTGGAATAGGGCAGATTCAATCAGGAGGAGATTGAAAAAATAAGAGCTTTATTGGGAACTCTTGAGAAACCTTCAGGTACTTGCTCACTGGCGCTTTCAGGTAAGTTTCCCATTTCCATTGGATTAAAAGTCTCGGATGAAACATTTGTCAAATCATGGGTTATAGACTCGAATGCCACAAATCACATTACCCATTCGTCACTCCAATTTAAAAACTATAACCCTTGTCTAAGCAGTGGGAAAATTGTTATAGCAGATGGTTCCTTAACCACTGTCGTGGGTGTAAGAGGTGTCCAAATTAGTCCTACACTCACACTCAGAAATGTGCTCCATGTTCCAAAGTTGTCCACTAATCTTGTTTCTATACAAAAGCTTACACAAGATTTAAGTTGCATTGTGACCTTTTTCCTTACTTATTGTGTATTTCAGGACTAGGACTTAGGAAAGATAATTGGACTTGCTAAGGAATGGAACAAGCTATACTACCTTGAGACACTAAGTGAGTCATCCGTATCTCTTCTTTTAGAGCACCATATTTGAAATAAAGAAAAAATTTGGCTTCATCATCGTAGGCTTGCGCATCCATCATTTCAAACTTTTTAAGTTTTTGTTCCCTTCTCTATTTAGTAAATTAGATGTTGAGAGCTTCCACTGTGATGTGTGTGAACTTGCTAAATACAAGTGTTCTCCATTTCCCATCAATAATAAAAGAAGTTCAAAACCTTTTCATTTAATTCATAGTGATATTTGGGGCCCTTTCCCCGTCCCTAATATATCCGGGGCGCATTGGTCCGTGTCTTTTATCGATGATTGTACTAGGATCTCTTGGATTTTTTTTACTTAAACACAAATCTGATGTGAGTTTTGTTCTTCCAAATTTTCATAACATGGTAAAAAACTAGTTTGATGTCATTATCAAGAGGTTTCAGTCTGATAATGCTAGAGACTATTTCAATCAAATCTTAACTCCATACTTTCAATATGAGGGAATAATTCATGAATCATCATTTGTCAACATTCCTCAACAAAATCGAGTTGCTGAGAGAAAAAATGGCCACCTACTTGATACAACTCAAGCTTTTTTGTTCCAAAATCATGTGCTTAAATCTTATTAGGAGGAAACCGTCACACATCTCATAAACCGATTACCTTATAGAGTCCTCAGTTTCAAAAGTCCCATGGAAGTTCTCTCATCCTTCTATCCTAATATGAGAACTACAAACCATCTCATTCCTAAGATATTTAGGTGTGTATCTTTTGTGCATTTTCACAGTCCAAGCAGGGGAAAATTGGATCTAAGAGCAGTCAAATGTATTTTTGTGGGATACAACTCAAAAGGGATATAAGTGTTACCATCCACCATCTAATTTTATTTTTATTTTTATTTTTTTATTTGTATTTTTTTATTTTTTATCTCAATGGATGTTACTTTGAAGGAAAGTGAGTCTTATTTTCTCACTCTTTATCTTCAAGGGGAGAATTCCTTCAAGGAAGACAAGGATTATGGTTTCTATTTCGTTGATCCCTTTCTCATTGACCCTCTTAAAGTCATTGTTCTAGTGCCTGTACACTTTGCCTTTGAGTCTACCTCTGAACCCGTCTTTGAACTTGTCCTTGAACCTAAGTCGTCACCCACTGAGCCTGCTGGGAATTGAATGACTGACAAAGTATACTCAAGGAAGAAAGTTGCAGTCTCTAGACTTAAACAAGTCTAAGAATCTGAACCGCCTTCTAGAAATGAGGTAACAGTTTCTCCTCCTCCCTTACAAACCGAGTCTAAACTTATGATTGTCATTAGGAAGGGAATGAGGGAATATACTAAACATCCTTTGTATCCATTTTCCCATGTTGTGTCATTCAAAAAGTTGTCTTAGTCCTATAGGAGTTTTCTTACAAGTTTGAACAATATCCATATTCTTACCACTCTATCCGAGAGTTTATCTTATGAAAATTGGAAACAAGCCATGATTGCAAAAATGGAGGCCTTGGAGAAAAATAAAACTTGGGAGTTGGTAGATTTGCTTGTAGGAAAAAGACCAGTGGGATGCAAATGGGTTTATACTATTAAGTATAAAACAGATGGATCATTAGAGAGATATAAGGTGAGATTGGTGGCCAAGGGATACACTCAGACATATGGTGTGGATTATTTAGAGACCTTTGCCCCGATTGCAAAGATGAACATTGTAAGAGTTTTGTTATCATTGGCAGCTAACTACAACTGGGATCTACAATAGTTCGATGTCAAAAATGCATTTTTGCATGGAGACTTGGAAGAAGAAATTTTCATGAAAATTCTTCCTGGATTTGGTAGTAACCTAGCCGTTAAAAAGGTATGTAAACTAAAGAAAACTCTATACGAGCTAAAACAATCTCTAAGGGCGTGGTTTGAAAGATTTGAAAAAGTAATGAAAAACATGGGATACAAACAAAGTCACGGAAATCGTACATTGTTCATCAAACATTCAGATGTAGGGGGAGTTACAACTCTTTTGGTATATGTAGACGATATTATCATGATGAGAAATGATGAACTAAAGAAGCAGACTTTGAGACAATGCTTGACCAAGGAATTTGAAATCAAAGAGTTAGGAAAGTTGAAATACTTCTTAGGAATTAAGGTTGCACATAAGTAAGAGATTTTTATTTCTTAGCAGAAATATGTAACAGACCTTCTCAGAGAAACAAGGAAGTTGGCGTGTAAACTAGTAAACACACCAATAGATACTAATCATAAACTTAGAGAGGTTGAGGAAGACACTAAGGTAGATGGAGAGATATATCAATGTCTAGAAGGAAGATTCATTTCTCTCTCTCACACAAGACCGAATATAGCATATGTTGTGAGTGTGATTAGCCACTTCATGCATAGTCCAAAAGAGGTCCATTTGCAAGCTGCTAACCGAGTACTACAGTACCTTAAGAGGATTCTAGGAAAGGGCATCCTATTTAAATGAAGTTTGGGACTAGTACAAGCATACACAGATGCAAATTATATTGGATCAATGGTTGCTAGAAGATCAACTACGGGGTATTGCACCTTTCTTGGTGGGAATTTGGTGACATGGGGAAGCAAGAAACAAAGTTTGGTAGTAAGGTCCAGTGTAGAAGCAAAATTTTGAGCAATGACCCAAGGATTTTGTGAACTACTATGGTTGAAGATTACTTTGGAAGATTTGAAGATCAAATGGTATAGGCCAATGAGACTTTACTGTGATAATAAATCTGGAATCGGTATTGTACATAATCCAGTGCAACACAATTGAACGAAACACATAGAAATTGACAAACATTTTATCAAAGAGAAACTAGATAGTGAATTGATCTATACCCTTTATGTATCTATTGACTGCCAACTTGTAGATACACTCACAAAATATTTAAGCAGTACAAAGTTTCAAACAAGCATATCCATGCTAGGAATGGAAAATATCTATTCACCAACTTAAGGGAGAGTATAAAAGAATGAAATAAGGAGAGTTGTGATTTTGAAGAGAGAATTAGGCAATCCCGTGATTAAAGGGATTTTGTTGTAATTAAGTTAGGAAAGTCCCTAATTTGGGTCCTAGGATTTTTTGTATATATATATATATATATATATATATATATATACGTACAAGTCTGTATAGAAAAAATAAAATAAAATAAAATAAAATAAAAAAATTAAGAAGAAGAATTTTCCACCTTTTATTCTTCAATTTCTTTTCTACAATAAGCACAACAAGATTGTTCTTGGGTTGTTATCCTCCTTAGCAAGACCCCAAAAAACTTGATCAGCCTTACTACCGGTTGGAGCAAGCATCTCCAACTTAGGAAACCTAAGGTGCAACCTCTTCCATAACAGAATTGCAAAGCTTATATCCTACTCTGGTCGGCATCTCTGCAGGCACCTCTCTGCTATTCAATTTGACCTAAATCCTTGTCCATCTCAAGTGGCTCTTTGAGGCGAATGTTTTCTCTTAACTTCTATTAAGCTTCAACACATATCTCCCAACATATTAAATAGATCCATACACCACAGCTGGACTGACAAGCCAATTGGCCTAACCCCACCATTCTTTCATCTGAACCAAAACAGCCAGCTGTCAGATCCTAAATATTGAGAAACAACAGCTTTACATTGAAGATTCTGAGCCCATCTTTTCTTTCTTGAGGATCATCTACCCCTTGAGATTTTTGGGTTGTGGTTTGTTTAGGAGCTTTGCGTGGAGTGGTCTAGATCATCTTTTTGATGTCACACTTCTTTTATTTATTTTTGTCTCTTCTTGTATAGTTACTTTTTTGCAGGATCTCTAATCCTTCTCTCTCTATTATTCTTTTGTTTCTTATAAATAAATAAATAAAATTTCAAAACTCTGTTAGGCTAAGCATCTTGCTCTTAGGAATGAAATCCTCAGCCTTTCCCACCTTCCCACCAAGCTATTTTTCAGCTGCCGCATCCTTTTCATATATAGGAGACTTCCAAGAAAATCTGCTCTCTAAACCATTCTGCCTATCATATGCAGGAGACTCCTTCCTCCCCTCTTCACCACATCAACAAATCTAAGAGAGGAGTGAACCTGGGTTCCAGCACCAGCGTCATCTTTTTATCCATGTACCTTGATCTCAAGATCTACAATTGCAAATCTTAAAATACATTGCTAGAATTTTTGTAGTCATGGTTCTCTTTAATCAAACAATTAAATATCAAATAAGGAGGATTTTTCATTCCATTCATCTCAGATTCCTCTCAGCAATCCAAATTATTTATCCAAATAAACAGTTAAAGCTGCAATTCTTTATTAAGTTTTCACTAACTTCAAAAGAGATTATCACAACTCTTGTATAAACTTATATGCTCTAACAACAAACAATCACAACCCTAGAATCAAACTGTACTTAGTGATCACTCAAAATTTAAGTGAAATTGTTTAGAAATTGCTAACAATTGGCATGGGATATTGGGGAGCAGAATAGGGTTTTTTGTTTTAAGTTTAGGATTGTCTTTTTCTTGTGTAGAAAACACACCATTATATTTCTGTTGATTTTAAATGTCTGGAAATACTAGATGTCCTTCCTTAATGTAAAATCTAAGCAATATAAGAGAGAAGGCTCCAAAATGGGAAGCAATACAAGCTGCATAGCTTTAGAAAGATTACAAAATATTCCAAAAGTGAACCAAAGCAATCAGTGATTACGATATCTGTTTTAGTTTCTTTTGACACACAGCTGGGTTCTCTCCAAGGTGGAAGAAAGATAAACAATGGGAAGAAGGAAAAAGTTAATATAGCCTCTATCAAATTTGACAATGCTAAAGGAAGTACCATATTGTTAGGCACCTCACCAGAGGTGGTATCATCATCATTCATGATCTCTTTCTTCTTCTGAACAACATTTTTTTTCTTTCTTTTTATTTTATTTAGAATCCTCCAACCACATTCCTTTTGGATCAACTTGGCTACTGCCAGCCTCAAGGATGTTGACCAATAAATCCTTTCATGCCAACATTAAAAGAGCATATAAACATGATTTGTGGGTCTCATTGGGTAGATCGAGTGTACCAAAGATCAACTTATTTAATTACATTTAACATTTTTTTAATGCCCATATAGGTCTATCTGAAAGTTGGGAGTGCTTGCTGACTTAACCTAGCAAGATACAGGAAATTCCAAATTCTGGCTGGTGCATGGTTTGTTTGGTCTTTGGCTTGGGTTGTGCGTTGTTGTAATATACAGATGATTAGAACAAAGAAAAACTGGATGCTTCTCTTTTTTTAAAGATGATTTGCATTCTTCTCATCATTTTCTTTTGGAAAATGCTACTTCTTCCCCCTTTTATGTTATGTGTCAGTTGTCTTGTAGTGTGATGATTTATATAAGAGACAGGAGTAGGTGATTGGTAAAGAGGTTTTATGTGCTTTTGATCAGGTGGCAGACAATGCAACACTTTATGGTGTTTGCTTACTTGTGCCAGAAATTGTTCAGAAGGCACCTGCTATCCTAGGTGCCTCATCACCCCTTTCACACCGACCTGGAGGAAGCTGCCATTTTTTGGTTTCTGCACCTCGCTGTTATTGTCTGTTAACAAGGATCCCTTTCTTTGAGTTACATTACGAGATGTTGAACAGGTTTGTATTGATTATTGATTGCTGTAAGTTTGTCAGAACTACTTGTCACTGACAATTAGATATTGAACTAGATGTATTCTTCATAGTTCCAAACTAGTTCACTATGTTTCACTTGAATGCAGTATAATTGCACAAGAGCGCCTGAATCGGATAACACATTTTGTCAATCTGATTTCTCTCCCTGATCACATCTCATCAACATCCAAGCAACATGATCAAATGGATGAGAAAAGTGATTCCCCTGACAGGGAGTGCTCTACTGATTGGATGGCTTATGCAATACCTCTTAACAGTGCACTAGCTGTTACAGCTGCTGCTGCAGGCATTATATCAGATGATGAGCTCCCATCCTCTTCATTGAGAATGTCAGAACCTCCATCTACTGAAAGTGTTACTGCTAATGAGGCTTCAGATTTTAGTGAAGTAAAGGAAGTAGATAAGGAGGCTGGACAGAATTTGCAATATCTTGATGGTTATGCTTCTGAAACCTTGGAACCTCAATTTGATGGTCCAGAAAGAATGAATGGAAGCTATGAACATGGCCAAACTGATTCTGATATCAGGACATTTTCCTGTCCTAAGAAGCACACGTTGGAGCACCTTGATAGTTCTGAATCCTTGTTCAGGTAGTAGCATTTTGTTCTTTTTCTATCCCTGTTCAGGTAGTAGCATTTTGTTCTTTTTCTTTCTTTCCTTTTTTTTTTCCCGTCAAGAAATTGATCACATATGATTAAAAGAAAATTAATGAAGGGACAATCCTCCTACAAAATGCAATATCTGATCAAAATGAAAAGGTTAAATATAAACTGCCCCAATGAATAAGCAAAACAAGCTATCCAGCTGAAGAAAGTGACAAAAATATACAATACCGAAAAGACACAACACAGCTGGAGTAAAAATCGTGTTATTTAAATCTTCTGATTATCTACTTTGTCATGCAGTTGGCTGAGTTGGGCTGATAGAATATGTTTCTAATGTGAAAATTGCTAGTAATTTTTTTTAGCATTTGACCAATATTTTGTTTAATATCTTTGGTTTTGTTCTTTTGATTTGTCATTCTGGTGAATTACTAGTTGGTAATTGTTTTCTTCTCTACCATCTAGTGTACTTTCTGTGGTACATTTTCTCTAAGATAATTTATATATGCATCCACCAAAACTCTCTTCACATCCTCCCTCTTTACATATCCACCTAAAACCTAAAAACTTCTAAATACATCCACCCTACAATTTTAAAATACCTAAAACACCCTTCCCATTATTCTCTCCCTAAGCCCATCTTCTTCTTCCTTTATCCCTCAACCCATTTCTTCCCAGCCACAAAACCTAACTACAAATGAAGTACCAATTATAAAACCTATAAATAATAGGAAAGTACTGATTACAAAACCCTTGCGTGTTTGTGAAAGAGAAAACCCTTTGTATTTTGTTTGAATCCATATAAGATAGAACATGAAAATCTTTTAGGGCTTATTCATGTATAATTTTTGATAAAAAAAAAACTTGTAAAAATGGTTGAAAAACAATTAGGAAGAATGTAGTTGTGATTTAGAAGTGAGAAATCGTGAAAAGTTGTAATGTAAATGAAGGAAAAAAAAAAAAAATGGAACTTGTGGTGTTTGGTCATGGAAGGCTGGACATCTCAGCTATGTCTGGTCCTTCAATGCTAGAAATCTGAGCTATATCTGGCCTTCCAAGACCGGACATCACGGATTTCAATTTTTTTTTTTTTTTTTGTGCTGAAGGGTGTTTTGAGAGTTCAACAAGAGACATTTGTGTCTTACAAAATTCATTAAAGGGTGGATGCAAGGAGAGTTTTGGTGGATACATTTATAATTTCTCTTTCTCTAAATATATGCTTGTCTTTTGGCAGTTGTGGGAAAGGCATGGGATCAGAGGATGAAGATGATGTTTTTCTAGGCCTTGAAAAAGATGCTGGGGATGATGTAATAATGGATTGGGCAAAGGTTAGTTGGTTTTTTCTTTCCAAGTTTACCAATTTTTCATTGTTGGTAATATTCTTGAGTGCATTTTGTCATTTCCCTATTTTGATCTCTGTGATAGGAGCATCAAAACGATTTGCTACAGATAGTTTGCAGTTATCATGCTCTGCCACTTGCCCCTCGAGGAAGTAAGATAGTTTTTCAGCCCCTCGAACTTCTGCAGGCCATTGAGTATAATCGACCTCCAATTTCTGCGCATTTCATAAGATTGCATCCTTCACTGAAACCTGCTGAGGTATGATGTCAGCTTACTGCATTTGTGTGTCTTTATGAATTTCATCTTATGTTACCTAAAAAATAAAATTTTACAAGGCCAATGTCAAGTTAGCTGCTGCTGAGGAAGCTCTTGCACTATCAATATGGACAACAGCAACAGTTTGTCGAGTTCTCTCCCTTGAAAGTGTAATGTTTTTCACTCTAGCATCATAGGCTTGTCTTCAATTCAGTAGTATCTGTTTCTTTCATCTGCTCTAAGTAGTTCTCTATTAATGAAGTTCTTATCATCATAAGTAATATCACTTGTTTTATTGTGATCAATTTGGTTAATCATATATTTTTAGGATTAACTAAATCTTGTTCAAAGGGAAACTTCTTAAGAAATAAAACATGGCAACTTATACATAATTGTTAGAAAAAAAAAAAGTAAGTACAAACTATAACTATAATTAAATTCTCATCATGCTTTCTAATTTCATCAAAGATCTATATATATGTGTGTGTGTGTGTGTGTGTGTATTTGATAGAAAATACAAGGGAGTGTATTAATAAAGCCTTGGAAAGAGTGCAAAAAAGTACACACAATGAATACAATAAGTGCCAAAAGGAAAAAAAAAAAAGTAAAGAGAAAACAAAAAACAACCTCCCTCTCCTTACATCAAGCACAACCAATCAACAAAGTCTATAATGTACAAAAATTGATCCTATATATACAAATTAATCCATTCCAAAAAAAATAGTCATAATAAAATGTTTAATCTTTTAACTTGGAATGTTCAACATTCTCAAACAACCTTCTGTTTCTTTCCATGCAAAGAGTCTAAAACAAACATAAAAGGGTGATCTCCCCAAATTTATTTTGTTTCTCCCTGACAAAAGAACCAAGTCAACTTAGAAGATTCTCTGTAATTGTGGAATGCATCACCCATATTACACTAAATAGAAAGAAGATCAATTATCACAACATGCTTGCTTTGATATATATATATATATATATATATATATATATATATAGAGAGAGAGAGAGAGAGAGAGAGAGAGAGAGAGAGGAGGGAGGAAAAGATAAATACCGAAAAGTATGAGGCATAATACTTAACCTTTCTTCATGAATATGATAAGTTAATATGACTTTAATAAGAAATAAGAAACAATTATGAATCATGAAATAAAATAATGGATATTACCTAAATTGTTAAAGCCTAATTTTTTTAAGAAGGCTTGAATGCCATGTTGATGGTATTAGTTCCAAAGAAAAGGGGAGCAAAGGAATTGAAAAACTTTAGACCCATTAGCTTGTGAGATGGGTTGTGAAGTTCATAGCAAAAATCTTGATTAATAGGCTCAAAAAAGTGGTGGGAAAAGTGGTCTTAGTTTATCAGCATGCCTTTCTAGAGGCTAAATAAACATGAGAGGTACTTCTTAGAGCAAATGAGGCCATAGGTTTGAGGATGAAGAGTGCTACTAGTGGGGTTATTTGTAAACTGAATATTAAAGTGTGTGATCAAGTCAATTGGGGTTTCTTGCTTTTTTGTTAGGATAAATGGATTTTGGTTAGAAGTGGTTAAATAGATTAAATGGTGATATCCTTAGTTAGATTCCCTTTCTAGTCAATGGATCCCAATTAGCTTTGTTCAAAGTTCTAGGGTTTTGAAGTAAGGATCCTCTCTTTCCTTACTTATTTATTATCACAATGGAGGCACTCACTTGTATTGTGAAGTGGGCTAGGGAGTGGTGCTTATTTTTAAGGTTCTAAGGTAGGAGAAAAAGGTGACCAAGGGATGGAGGTGTCCTATCACTTGTTTGCTAGTGATACCCTTAGACTATGTTTGGTTAGTTGGATATGATAAGATAAGAAATATACATTCTAAGATGTTATTTCCAATAGAATCTAATATCTTTGAATATTATATCCAACAGAAATGGTAACCTTAGGCTATGTTGTAAGATAAGAAAAAATGAGAGTTGTGGGTTGAGTAGTTGGTAGCACTCAAGTGTATAACTCAATTTCTATGCCAATAATATTTTGAGGCACTAAAAGAACTAGTAATGGAATATTTACTTGATCTGACCAAGGAGCATGATATGCTAGGTTTATTTAGTGAGGTGAAGAAACTCCGAAGGCTTTCAATTTCTTCCTTTTTGAGTCCCTCAAACTCCAAGTTGTTTGAATTCTCATGGTTTGGTTTCTACTCCAAAAGTGTCATATTGGCTTGGCCTCCTTGTTGTCATAATTGCTACTGGTTCTAGTTTCCACTGTTCTTGCTGAGGAACCATGGTTTCCAATGTAACTATAATTCAACAAATGTATTTGGAGAAATTACTGTATGTTTATTATAGGAATAATACACATATATATACAATTGAGAGTCCTAAATTAGGAAGGTATTATCCCTAAGAATCAGCCTACAAGAAAGGAAACGACTTAATTATGGTAAGTACAAATATATACAACTAATTATGGTAAGTATAGATATATACAGCTAACACTCCTCCTCAAGCTGGAGCATAGATGTTGATCATGCCCAGCTTGTTACAAAAGTACTCAACTCGAGTTCCATTTAGAGCTTTTGTAAAAATATCCCCAAGTTGCTCTCCAGTCTTCACATAGCCAATAGAGACTAGATTTTCCTCAATCTTTTCACGAATGAAGTGACAATCGATCTCAATGTGTTTGGTTCTTTCATGATAGACTGGGTTCGCAGCAATATGAAAAACTGCTTGATTGTCACACCAAAGCTTCGCTGGCATTGTGCACTTCATTCCCACTTCACATAAGAGTTGATGTATCCATATGATTTCACAAGTAGCCTGTGCCATGGCCCTATACTCAGATTCTGCACTCGAATGGGATACAACACTTTGCTTCTTACTTTTCCAAGCCACTAGATTCCCACCAAAGAACACACAATAACTTGTAGTGGATCTTCTATCAAACTTAGAACCTACCTAATCCGCATAAGAAAAACACTTAATGCGAGTGTGTTCCTGAGTACTGTATAGTATGCCTAGACTAGGAGCCTTCTTCAGATAGCACAAAATCTGCTCTAAAGCTGCCCAATGCTTTACTGTAGGCGCAGATGTGAACTGATTAACAACACTTACTGCATATGCAATATTTGGTCGCGTCACGGTGAGATAATTCAGCTTCCCAACCACCCTCCGATACCTCTCAAGGTTGTAGAAGGGATCTCCATCATCTGGCATAAGTTGTACATTAGGAACCATCGAGGTAGTACATGGCTTTGCTTCTATCTTACCAGTCTCTTCAAGTAGATCAAGCACATACTTCCTCTGTGATAAGAACATCCTTTTCTTGCTCCTTGATACTTCTATTCCCAGGAAATACTTCAGTTCACCCAAGTCCTTTGTATGAAACTTGGAATGCATGAATGCCTTAAGATCAGAGATTCCTGCATGATCATTTCCTGTAATAATTATATCATCGACATAAACCACAAGAAGTATGATACCAGCAGTTGATTTCTTATAGAAAACGGAATGATCTTTCTTGCTCTTGTTCATGCCAAATGCTTGAATCTCCTTACTGAATTTTCCAAACCAAGCATAGGGATTCTGCTTCAATCCATAGAGAGCTTTTTCCAGACAACAAACCTTCCTATACTCCCCCTGAGCAACAAACCCAGGAGGTTGCTACATATAGACTTCTTCTTTTAGATCACCATGAACAAAAGCATTCTTGATGTCTAACTGATGTATCATCCACTGTTGGGAAGCGGCAATAGAAATAAATAGTCGAACTGAATTCAGTTTGGCAACTGGAGAGAAAGTATCAGAATAGTCTACTCCATATGTCTGAGCATATCCTCTAGCTACAAGCCTGACTTTCAGTCTTGCCACAGAGCCATCAGGATTAACTTTTACTGCAAAGACCCACTTCCAGCCAACAACTTTCTTTCCTTGAGGCAAATCAACAAGTTTCCATGTATGATTGTCCTCAAATGCACGGATTTATTAAAGCATTGCATTCTTCCAACCAGGATGATTCAGGGCCTTTGTAACAGTTTTAGGTGCTGAAATAGAATCTATAGAGGCTACAAAAACACTCGAGGAAGATGACAGGTGATCATAAGACACAAAGTTAGCAATGGAATAGGTAGATTTGCATTGTCGTTTACCTTTTTGAAGGCTAATGGGAAGGTCGAGATCACTGGAAGGATCAAATGACGAAGGAGCTGGTGCAGGACATGTATCTGTTGTTACTGGGCGCCGAGAGTACACCTGTACAATTGGTGGTTTGACTGGAGTAGGAGGAACATCAACAACAGTACCCAAATGAGCAAGAGACGCATTAGAACCAACCATACTTGATTGTCCAACAGTTGGTCTTGAATTAACCACTTGATACACAAGCCATTCTTCATCCTCCTCCTCACTTGCAGAACTTGTGGGTGAAGAGAAAAAGGATGTGTCTTTTGAAAACACAACATCCGTTGATACTAGATACTTATTGAGATCAGTCGAGAAACATCTATAGCCCTTTTGCAGTCTTGAGTACCCCAAGAAAATGCACTTTAACGCTTTAAGATCAAGTTTAGTAACAGAAGGCTTTGTATCTCTAACATAGCATGTACATCCAAAAATTTTGGTTGAATTGGAAAAAGTGATTTCTGTGGATGTATTACTTTGTACGAAATATCACCTTTAAGCACTACAGTGGGCATACGATTGATCAGAAAACAAGCTGTAGAAACTGCATCAGCCCAAAATTGTTTCGGTACCTTTATCTGAAACATGAGTGCACAACCGTCTCAAGTAAATGCCTATTTTTTCTTTCAGCAACCCCATTTTGAGAAGGAGTATCAACACAAGATGTTTGATGAAGAATCCCATTGTTACTCATGTAGTTCTGAAATGAGTTAGACACATATTCTTTTCCATTATCACTTCTTAATATTTTCACAGACACATCATATTGGGTTTTAATCTCAGTAGAGAATGCACAAAAATGTGAAAATACTTTTGAACGATTCTTCATAAAATAAATCCAAGTCATTCGAGAAAAATCATCCACAAAGGTAACAAAATATCAAAACACAGTTTTAGAAATAACAGGACAAGGACCCCAAACATCAGAATGTACTAACTCAAACAAAGACTCGGCCTGTTTATTAATCCTTGGGCCTAAAGAACTACGATGATGCTTCACAAAATGACACGGCTCACAATCTAATGAAAGTAAATTATCAAACGAGGACATAATTTCTTCAACACCGGTAGAGAAGGATGTCCTAACTGACAATGAGCTTCAACAGGAGAGGCAGTACTAACACACGCAACTGGTCAAGGTACCCACTCATCAAGAATATAGAGCCCATCAAATACATGTCCTTTACCAAATGTCCGTTTCGTCATAAGATCCTGAAACATAGAATGATCAGGGAAAAATGAGACACTACAATTCAGATTTTTGGTAAGTTTACTGACAGAGATTAAGTTAAAGGTCAAATTTGGTAAGTTTAACACAGAAGATAAAGTAATAGAAAATGTTGGTTTCACAGTCCCAGACCCTTTAATCTCATAGGTAGAACCATCAACAATAGTAATAGGAAGAGCATAATGTGTTCTGAAGGTAGAGAAAGTTTTATGATTACCTGTCATATGATCTGTGGCACCTGAATCAATTATCCATTTGTTTGAGGAAGAGACAAGACATGTTTTACCTGACTTTGCCAGAGCACTAATAGGAGTAAATGCTTTCAGTGCTTCTTGATACTGTGAATATTTAGCAAACTCTTCTGCTGTCATTGTGATGATCTTGTCTGAAGATGTAGCAGTATCAGATGTAGCAACATTGGTAGTTTGATTTCTCCGATTCTGATTTTGCAATTTCTTGCAATTCTTCTTGGCATGGCCAACCTTATGGCAGTAAAAACACACAATGGTACTTGAATCATTGCCACTATTTTCAAAATGCCCTGTTTCCGCCCCTGTTATTCACCCTCCTTGCATTCTCTGCATTTCCTCCTTTTGCAGCAAGAACATGGGTGTGTTGAGAAGACAGGACATTCTCAGTTCGTAGAACTCTACTGAACTCTTCCTGAAGGGAACCAATGTCAGAACCAGAAAGAATCTGAGATTTTACAGTCTCAAACTCAGATGGGAGACTGGATAAGAAACTCATAACAGCCATCTGTTCCATTTGAGCCTGTTGTACTCTAACATCCGGACTGAAAGACTTAAGTGCATTCAATTCCTCATATACCTTCTTGAAGTCCATAAAGTATGCAGTGAAGGATTTAGCTCCCTTCTCAGGACAATGGAAGGCATTCCATACATCATACATCTGAGATACATTTCCTTTTCCAAAGTAAAGAAAATCTAGATAATCCATTAACTCTTTAACAAATTCACAATGACTCAGCAGACCAACAATATCACTATTAATAGAGTTTTTAATCTACAGAAATAACCGTGCATCATCTTGCATCCAAAGTTTTCTAGTGTTATCATTAGGAGGTTCCTCAGTCAAGTGGTCATCTTTAGCAACACTTCTCAGATAAAATTTGATTGTCTTGCTCCATTCAATATAATTAGACCCATTTAATTTGTGTTCAGTTATTTTTGACACAACAGGCACTTTATCAGCAACAGAATTCTTATTCTCTTCCATGGCAATAAAATTCAATCTCCAAAGTAATTTTACACCCAGATAAGAGCAGCCCAGACCAGAAATCGCAATTCACCACAGCAAGAAGAAAGAAAGAGACAAGTACCTCTTGTAGACCAAACAGAAATAGTAATAGAAACACCTGAAATCCCAAGAACAGAATCTCACAATCCAAGAATGAGATCACCGCACCACACACTGGCCGGAAAACGAGATTGTGACGCTAATGGAACTAGTTGGAGGTCAAAAGAAGCTGCCACGCTGCTCCACACGTCGGCGTGTGAGTTGACTCGTCCTGTTTCTCAGGGCGTGTGAGCTTCACGGGTTTAGCTTCCGGTCGCTGACCTTTGGGTACCGGCCGATCCTAACATCACGCTTCCTCCTCCGAAGGCAGTGACACTACCAGGTCACTTTTGTTCCGTGACCCAAGAAGAACAGAAAATGGTAGAATGTCACTGGAAATTAGTGACTCAAAAATAACAAACCCAAAATTTGAGCCAAAAGCTATGATACCATGTAATTCAACAAAGGTATTTGGAGAAATTACTGTGTGTTTATTAGAGGAATAATACACATATATATACAATTGAGAGTCCTAAATTAGGAAGGTATTATCCCTAAGAATCAGCCTACAAGAAAGGAAACAACTTAATTATGGTAAGTACAAATATATACAACTTAATTATGGTAAGTACAGATATATACAGCTAACAGTAACTTTTAGCACATCTCTTTTGTATGTCTTGATTTCTTGCATTGAGTACACCAAGGGTTATCTTTATTGCTTGGCTGCTTGGATACCCCTCCTCTACTAGAATTTGTGCTAGGGAGTAGACCACTTTGAGAGCCTAAAACAGCAAGGGTAGACCTTTCATTTGCTAGAATGTCCAATGTTATGCTCTTTTTCCTTTCTTCAACCTTTCTGATTTAGAATACATCATTAAGGATGCTAGTGGTTCTGTCCTAAGTATTTAAATACGTACTTGATCATATTCCATAGTAAGTCAAGTCAAGAATTTGAATATTTGCTCTCTTTCAATAAGCTTAAGAAGTGTAGCAGCATCCTCACTATCCTTCATTATAAGATTTTGATAATAGTCCAGTTCAAGCATAATCCCCTTCATAACATTATTATACTCAATTACAAAGAAAGTACCTTGCTTTGTAGATCAAATCTTAGCCTTTATCATATAAATTTGAGCTACATCTTGGTCTTTGGAATACATGCTCCACTAATTTTAAGTTAAAATGTGTTTCATAACCAAGACATGATCATTAAGGCTACGTTTGGTTGGTGGGATAAGATAAGATATGATATGTATATCCTAAGATATTATATCCCATTGGATAGGAAATACATATCCTAGGATATAATTTTCAATGAGATATGATATCCTTAGATATACATATCCTATGAAAATGATATTTTAAGGTAATATATCTAATAGAATATATTATATTTATATTTAATTTGCGAAATGAATAAAAATATAATATGGAATATATATTATTTTCAATGTTTAAAATAAAAAATTATATCACATTCCAATATTTTCTATTTTAAAAAATAAAATTTCTCTTATATTTAACAATATTCATGATTAAAATATTTAAACTTTATAAATAAATTTTGTTATATTATGTTATTCAATATATAAAAATAATTCATATATCATATATTAATATTATTTTATAAATATTTTTTTAGTTTTTCTTTTTTAGCCATAAATTTAATTTATAATATTTCTTATATTTTATTTGTAAAATGATATGAAAAAATAAATTAATGATACATGGGATATGCATATCCCATGTAAAAGGGATAAAAAAACATGGTGGATAATATATCCCACTGCTTATCCAATCCCATGTTTGGTTGAACATAGGATAGGATAAGTGATGAGATGACTTATCGTATCCCATTATCAACCAAACATGGGATGGTATATAGCATCTCCTCTTTTATCCTATCTCATGCTATGTCTAACCAACCAAACATGACCTAAATCCTTATCCCAAGCAACAAACTTCGGATTATCTTCCCTCAATACTAGTCTAATTAAGTGATTAAGCTTCCTTTTTCCCTTTAAGAATGTGCGCACTTATTTAAACCATATCAGATAGTTTTGGCCATTAAGTTTGAATGAGAGTTGAAGGTTTTGATAGTCACTGGTAGGTGGTTGGTTTTTGAATGTAGTGTTGGAGGTCGGATTTTTTGAGATTTTGATGCAGTAAATAGTAAAATACATATAGGTTAATGGAAAATAAAGTTGTTAAGAAGGAAAAGAAAATGGTAATGACAATAAAGGCCACTTGAGGTAGAGGATAGCGACAATAAAGGCCATTGGAAATCAGTAATAAAGAAGATTGCTGAGAAAAAATTAGAAGAGAACTTAGAGACCTTGAACCTAGCTATGATACCATGTGAAAAAAGAATGATTTTATTCATTTCATTTCCAATGAAATGATACAATATTTATAGTGTACAATCCTACAAAATTAGGAAACTAAATTACATAAAGAAAGTCAATGAAAACACTACCCAAAAAGTTAAGAAAAATAAGATAAGAAATATACAGATATGCAATCTTGGAATTCAAGGAATTTTACAACCATACAATCCAAGAAATCAAGGAATTAATTCGTTGATATTTTCAATCAAATCATGAAAATTAAAGAGTTAATTCCTTGGTATCGTCAATAAAATAACAAATTCCTACTTACATTTCAAACATTTCCAAATAATAGAATGAGAATAAATGATTTTGGATATTAGTTCTTGGAATTTATACCTTAAGGTGGTCCTATTCACATTATGTGAATTAAATGGGCCTCATGGGTGGTGCTTTTGGAGGTTTCTTACATAAAATAATTTGTTCTGACATACTACCAATTAGGAGAATTTATGGATTGCTGTCTACTCTAATGGGTAGGATGCCTCAATTGTTATTCTTAGAGATTTGCTTGGCAATGTCCATTTCATTATTAGTGATGGATTGAGAAACTCATTTCTAGGAAGGTTTATGGCGAGGGGACCTTCCTCTTTCTTTCATCACCCTTATCTCTTATCTTTCTTTATCTTGTACAAGAGGTTCCCCATATCCCTTGTTTTCACATCTGCACAATAAATCCCCAAAATGGAAACTAAATTTTGGGTTAAAATGGTTGACTGACATGGCAAAACATTATAAGGACATGTTTAGATATATGCATATATTTTTTATTCATATAAAATGCAAAATCAAGTATGCATATAGGTGCTTGTATATATGATTGTTTGTGTGTGTGGACACATGCATGTTTGCATGTTTGTGTACACATACATTTCTATGTATGCTTGTGCATATGAATTTATGTATTTATGTATGCTAAATATATATTTTTTTGTGTACAATATAAAGCTATATTTCTATTTAGTATGAAATCCCCTTCCTCTCATATTATACACTTTCTTATTCATAGTTAGATTCCTTCTCCATATTAAAACAAAACAATAGGGGCCTGATTAAACAACCAGGTCTTAACCCCCAGCTTTATGCCTGCAAATAGCAGTAAAAAGTTTTTCATCTGGAAACATCCTGGCATTCTAAGCATGTACATTAATGCATATTAAGGAGTGTTGTATGCCACAAGAATGGTTCTTATTTGTAAATATCTCTGTTAATTGCCTTCAATCACAACCAAGAACTTGGATGTCAAGAAAGAAAAAAGTTCTTTTATGATGGTGGAGCTCCTTTTTTTTTTTTTTTTTAATGATAAACTATGTTAATAAGTAAAAGAATGTGGATGGTGCTTAATCTCTGGCCAATATGACTAGCAAAACTTGTTGTGGAGAGATACAAGTAAATTTCTTATTTAGAAAAAAAAATAAAAAAAAATCAATGAACAATTCTATTGCTTGTCAATTATGTGGTGTAGTAGACATTTATGGGTAATGCATGAACTTCTATTTTTACCATTTGCTTAAGTTTTTGTTACTTGTCTGAAAAATGGTTTCTATACAAGTACTTTGAGCATTTCTAGTTTATTAGCTACAAACTAATGCTATGGATTGTAATAGTGAACATGAATATGGCGATTTGCTTTTCTAGGTTTTGGCATTGCTTGAAGGAGTATTGCTGGAAAAGCAAGTGGTAGTAACATGCTCAAATCTGGTAAATCAATCTTCTTGATGGAAATTTCCATACTGATTTAGAGACATGTTTTTAACCTTCTTTTAATTATAAATGTTTATTTTCAGTTTTTGAACATTATGAATAAATAAAGAAGATTTGTTTGGAATTGATTCTTAGTTTTGAAATAAAAATATATATATATCAACCAATGCAGGGTGTTCTATCGGCCACAGTGTTATCTCTTATTCCCATGATTCGTCCATTTGAATGGCAGAGCTTATTGCTTCCTGTAAGTTTGACAGCATTCTGAAATCACTGGTTTTTTTTTAGTTTGAAATTTTTTTGATAATATGTATGAAATTTTAGTGCCATACATATAACATTGTAGAACAATTCAACATTTTGTAGCTTTAACCGGAATTTAGTCATGCTGTGATGTGGTAATATTGCTCCTTGATAGTGCCCTTTAGGACAAGCTTAGGTGGCAATGGTTTAGGGTGGGGATAGAATGATTTCGGGTTTGATTATGGGGTTAAGAAAAGGTCACCTATAAAAAAATATATTGCTTCTTGATTATGGTTTTTCCACAATTATACGGAGATACTTATATACATATAGAGGCATTGACGAATAATTATGGGTCCATGACTTAATATAATTGTCTTATATTGTGTTGTATTTTATCTTTTTTAGGTTTTACCGAGGAAGATGTTCGATTTTCTTGATGCCCCTGTTCCTTTCATTGTGAGTGGATCATTTTCTTTGTTTTATTTGTGTTTAATTAATTGCATGTAATGGTATAATTGTGAACTTGTTCTTTTCATATACACAATGCACCATTCTTGGATTTATTGTGTATTTCCACCAGTTAGCAAAAGTTATATAGGCCTACTGTCAGCCCCTTAGCCACTTGACCCGAATAGGGAGGAAAAGGCTCATGGGTAGGCCTTGCACCCATGAGAACCTAGACAGTGAAGCAAGGAGGGTCTGGAGGTTTGGTGGTTCAAACCCCAGAAGATAAGTGAGAAGGCAGAAGTCAAGTTTGACAAGCACCGCGCGCGCACCACGGGCGAGCCAGACACGCACCGCGCGCGTACCACGGGCGAGCCAGACACGCACCGCGCGCGCACCACGGGCGAGCCAGACGCGCACCGCGGGCGAACCAGACGTGCACCGCGCGCGCGCCGCGGGCGAGCCAGACGCGCACCGCGAGCGAGCCAGGCGCGCACCAGACACTTGTGGGCTACGAAGTGGGTGCAGATGGGGGTCGAGGGTTAATATTGGAAATTATTTTATTTATTAAATAATTCCATTATGTCTCCTCAGACATTCTGATGTCTCCTGGAGAAACTTTGGAATCGGCCCGTATTGCTCTTTAAGGGGGGGGGGGGGGGGTAGGTGACTCAAGGGGGCGCCGAGGGGATCTTGAGCGCACCAAGGGGGCACCATGGCACGGCCTTGGGCGTGCCTAGGACACACGGAAGGCACTCGAGCGCACACCCACATGGGTTCAACGACATGTGAGGGTGCACCCCGTGGCCGCAACAGTACGGGGCCAGGTGCAGCCTACCTCCTCCCGGCGCAGGCACGAGGGCGCCTAATCCTTGTGTGGTGAGCCAGCTGAGCAAGCCATGGGCGCAACGCCATGGTCTAGTGGGGCAGCAGCTGACTCGCATCATGACATGCCTACTCACAGCACAGGGGCGCAATGCCCTGTGCACCAAGAAGGGATCAACCATGGGCGCAATGCCATGGCTCGTTGCTATGGAGCTAGTCGGACAGTGGGCTCAGCCATCAGTGTGGGGAAGGCACATTGAAGCACCAGACCTGGTCAAGCTGGTTCGCGCATGCTGCCTAGTTCAAAGAGCCTTGATCAAGACACGTTGGTGAAGCACTCGGTCACAAGCGGCACCTTTGGGGGAAGGCAGCAGCTTGTTAGGAGGACTCACCAGCAGCTGAGGAGATGGGCTCAAGACAAGGTAGCTGGTCAGCTAGTCAGTGGCAGCTAGCTGGAGCAGCAGAGGACCAGGTCAACAAGCAGCAGTTGGCTGAGGTGCTGAAGGCTTGATGCATGGAGGTAGTCCACGAGCAGGCCACGACCTGGAGGGTGGGTGGTTATGCAAGGCAGTTGAGGGCGGTTCCAGCCAGTTGCATAACCACCCAAATTGGCTCCAAGTTTGAATTTTTGAAATTCAAATTGTAACTGCAGCAGTGTCTCTTTTAAAAGGGCACCTGCATCCTTGAGACGGGCAGAAGGGGAGAGCAATTGAGAGAATTGTGAGTTAGGGTTCTCTGAAAGCTTAGGGGTGTAAGCTTGCTCTCTGACTCAGGGAGAACAATTTTGTAATCTTGTAGTTGAGAGTTAATACAAGTTGGGAAGGTTCCCGTATCTCTGTTGTCCCTGTTTTGGTTTCTTTGCTGTTGCCTAGTTCCTTATTTGTTTGCTTGGTGTTGCTTTGGTTTTCAAAGTGTGCTGGGAAGGAAGGTTGGCTAAGGAACGGTCCTTAGCACCACACATCCAAGGTGAAAAAAATTTTGGCCAAAATCGAGGGTGTGACACCTACCTTGGTGAGGCAAAAACTTGATTGTAGTCAATCTTGCTTTGCATGGTAGTTTAACAAGCTTATTCTGTAATGGGCAACTTATTTCTTGAATTTCTTTCTAAAACCTCAAAAACATCAATATATCACCAATGATGACAACATCTTCCTTGATTTTAGTTATGCAAATTTGAGGAAGTCATCTCATTTATTTTTGTAATAAATTCATCTCATTTTATTGAATGAATTATAAACTCCTTATCAAGAATGATAAGCACCAAAATTGAACTCTAAAACTAACAAAGGATCATAGGTTTTTATTTTTTATTTTTTTTTGAGACACAAACAAAAACACCTTCAATCAATAAATGATGAATACAAGAAAGATGAGTAATCCTTCAGAGATGTACAAAAGTTAAATAAAAGCATATTAGGTTCATCTAACCCACTATAATAATTTTAAGATAATTAAATGAGGCATTTTCCAAATTAAATAAAGAGTTTGAATTTGAGGGATCTTTCTTTGATTGGAGATCTGTTTACGTGGAGCAGAGGCCCAAATTCTTAGTTGTGCTCAAGCTAGACCATTTCTTGGTTTCAGAAGAGTGGGAGGTCCTAAGTTTTTGATCATTGTCCTATCCTCGTTAAGGGAGGAGGGGTAAAAAAGGGCAAAACGCCATTCAAATTTAATAATATGTGGCTTCAAGTTCATGGGTTCAAAGACCTCATTAGAAGTTGGTAGACGGGATATGAAGTTAGCGAATCTAGTATAGTCATTGCCTTATAGTGAAGTTTAAGGCTCTTAAAAAGAATCTTAAGGTGCTGAACAAAGAAGACCTTAAGAATGTTATGTTTAGGAAGGAGGATGCTCTTTCTCAAATTGATTATTCGGAGTCTTAAGGAGAGAGTGTTTCCTCTCTCGGTTGATGAGGTGGAGTCTAGAAGGGTGGCTTTAGAGGAGTATAGAAAGTGGGGCTTCAATGGAAGAAACTTTAATGGAAGCAAAAGTCTAGGGAAATTTAGTTAATGGAAGGAGATAGGAATACAAGTTTCTTCACAAAATGGCTAATGTGTGCAGCAGAAGAAACTTACTAAGCAAAGTAAGTTACTGGTGCTAGTTTCTCTAAGGAGAATGAGATTAAGGATGGGTGCACAAAGCTTTTCACTTTCTTATTTTTGAGTTGGGAGATTGGAGATCGAGCATAAGGGGTTTGAGTTTTTAGGTTTTGAGGGATAGTTTCAAGAGTGTAGAAATCTGGAAGGTACAATTGTCCTGCTAGTTGTACCACATACAATTGTTTCCTATCCTAATTTTATTTTATGATTTTATGAGAGATTTTATCCTAAAATCAAGGATTTTTTTTTTTTTCTAAGGCAGATGACCTTAGTCATTCATGTATAAGTATCGATGTAAGAAACACTTTGGAAGTAGAGTGAAAAATAAGAGAAGTATTTTTTTTCCCCCTTAAATTTCCTCATGGTATCAGAGCTAATTTTGAACCATTCAATTTGTCTATGATTAAATACGGAATGATCACCAAGAAGGACTCTTCAACCTTAGAAACCACCTCCACTCAAGAAACGTTTACCTAATATCCGTGAAGTTACCTCAGAAGTGTGTCAAGAAGAAAGTAGAAAGAAAGTTATGTTAGGGTCACAAACCAACCAACCTATCATCAAGGGTTCAGCCTGAGCCGCTCAGGATCCTCCCAATCCTTCTAACAACAATCGACCAAGAAAAGGGATTCTTAGCTGAAAAGGGTAATTTTCTTGCTGCCCAAAAAGAAAAAAAATAAAAAATAAATAAAAAATGAGTCCTTGGATTGTTGACTCAGGAACTTCTGATCACATGACTGACGATGCTACAATTTTTCAAAGCTATACACCTTGTTCACGGGATTATATGGTTCATTTAGCTAATGGTTCTCTCTCAAAGGTGGCTAGTACAGGTTTTGTTGTCATCTCTAAGGACCTAACTCTTGACTTTGTTCTTTTGGTTCCAAACTTAGATTGCAATTTTTTGTCCATTAGTAAACTTACTCAAGAAAAAAACTATGTTACTAAATTTTTCCCAAACCATTGTATCTTTCAGGATTTGAATTTTGGGAAGACAATTGACAATGCAAAGGTTTGTTGAGGACTCTATATTTTCAAAGTGACTGATTATATTAAAAGACAACCTCAACTGACAGTTGGAGAAAAGCGATCTCTTTTTGTCTTTAGTTCTAATAAACATAGTGATGTTATGTTATGACACTATCGTCTAGGACATCCTAGTTTCTTGTATCTTAGAAAACTTTTTTCATCATTATTCACTAAAAGTTCATATGGTTTTCAGTGTGAAATTTGTCGATTATCCAAACATCTTTGCAAACCCTATCCAATTCAATCATACAAACCATCTCATCTTTTTTCCATGACATATACTAATGTTTGGGGGTCATCTAAGATAAAGAACATAACATGGATTAGATGGTTTGTGTCCTATGTAGATGATCATACTAGAATATCTTGGATATTTCTGATGAAGAAAAATCAAAAGTGGGTCAAATTTTCAAAAAATTTTATAACTTGATCTAGACTCAGTTTCATGCCAAAATACAAGTGTTGAAAACTAACAATGCAAGAGATTATTGCAATTCTATTATGGGGGAATTCTTATTAAAAGAATGTATAGTTCATCAAAGTTCTTGCATTGATACTCCTTAACAATATGGGATAGTCGAGAGAAAGAATAGACACTTGTTAGAAGTTGTAAGGGCCCTTATGCTTTTTTCCCATGTCCCAAAGAATTTTTGGGGATAAACTGTACTTATTGCAACCTATCTCATAAATAGAATTTCTTCCCATGTCTTGAGTTTTCAAACTCTATGCAAAGTCTTTCTCAAATCATATCCAAGGATTCAACTCATTTCTTCCATTCCACTGAAGTTGTTTGGTTGCTCAGCCTTTTTTCACATTCCCCAACAACATTGGAGTAGGCTTCATCCTAGGGCCACTAAGTGTATTTTCCTAAGATACGCTCCAAACCAAAAAGACTATAAGTGTTACTCTCCCATCACAAAAATGTTCTACACCTCCATGTATGTAACATTCTTTGAAAATCAATCCTATTACTCCAAAACCGATATTTAGGGTGAGAATAGAATTCAGAATATTGGTTTTGGGAAACAGGAACCATGACCAAACCTTAAACACTTGAGTCTGTTATTGTTCACAACTTCAATCCTATCTCTCCTGCTCCATGTCTCCCACTCCAAACTATTGAATTCATAGGCACTGAGACAAGTACTCCCCTTCGCCCAAACCAATCTCAGATTGTCAATAACGATTAGTTTATTGTCTACCCAAGGAAAAAGAAGAAGTCTCAAGAAGATATAGAGCAACACATGCCAAGCTAATACATGAAATTGAATCGAATTTAGTCCCCAAAAAGACACACTCAAGTAATATTGATTCTAATCCTAATGACTCAGAAGATGATGAGCTCTTGCCAATTGCCAAAAGGAAAGGAGTAAGATCTTGCACAAATCATCCATTTATAATTTTATATCTTATAAGAATTTTTCACCTGGTTATCAGGCTTTTGTTACTAGTTTTACGAATATTTGGATTCCTAATAACATCCAAGAAGCCCTAAAAATATTTGAATGGAAGATAGCCATTGAAAAAAAAAATCCAAGCTCTTGAAAAGAATGGGACATGGGTGTCAAAATATTGTGTGAATGGCTGAATACCTTGGCCTTGAGTTTTGTATATTATATATAGACTTTACAAGGATGCTATACATGGAAAGCAAATAAAAGCAAATAAATTCCCTCATGATTCTAGTCCTATACATGTAAACTATAATCTGTCAAATAATATATGCTAACTGTACAGAATAATAAATGGAGAAATAAGGAAACAATTGTAGGCTAAAATAAGGAAAGAAGTATGGGTTAAAATAAGGAAAGAAGTGTGGACAGCAAAGTTGTCCTTTGACAGCCCCCCTCAAATTGATGCAGGTTGATCAACAAGCATCAATTTGCTACTTAGCAAGCAATGTCGATGACGAGGGAGAGCCTTGGTGTAGATATCAGCAATTTGTAAGTCAGTGGAAATATGTGGAAGAGTGATAACATGAGCTTCAAAGGCTTCACGGATAGAGTGACAATCCACTTCAATATGCTTTGTGCGCTCATGATAGACAGGATTGGCCGTGATTTGAATAGCACTTGTATTATCGGCATGTAGAGGTGTAGGATCGGTCTCAGAAAAATCTAACTCCGCAAGCAAACTTTGAAGCCAAATGATTTCAGAACAAGCAAGAGACATCTCCCGGTACTCAGATTCCGTAGATGACTTAGAGACTCTGTCTTGCTTCTTACTTTTCACAAAGATCTTAAACTAAAGCTGGGCTAGAGTCCGAGAGCCCCTAAGGCTAAATCCGAGAGCCCTTAGGGCTAAATCCGAGAGCCCCTAGGGCTAAATCAGAGAGCCCTTAGGGCTAAATCCGAGAGCCCCTAGGGCTAAATCTGAGAGCCCCTAGGGCTAAATCCGAGAGCCCTTATGGCTAAATCCGAGAAAACCCAAAGAAAAAACCTAGAAAGCGTGTAAACTCTAGGTTCAAAACACAAGCTCTGATACCATGTCAAAATATTGTGTGAATGGCTGAATACCTTGGCCTTGAGTTTTGTATATTATATATAGACTTTACAAGGATGCTATACATGGAAAGCAAATAAAAGCAAATAAATTCCCTCATGATTCTAGTCTTATACATGTAAACTATAATCTGTCAAATAATATATGCTAACTGTACAAAATAATAAATGGAGAAATAAGGAAACAATTGTAGGCTAAAATAAGGAAAGAAGTGTGGACAACAAAGCTGTCCATTGACAATGGGAACTTGCTAAACTTTCAAAAGGAAATAATCTGGTTGGGAGTAAGTGGATCTTCACAGTCAAGTACAAAGCAAATGGGAGTGTTGATAGATATAAAGTTCGGCTAGTTGCTAAGGGATTTATGCAATCCTATGGAATTGACTTTTTAAAAACCTTTGCTCCAATTGCCAAATTGAATACAATTTGTGTTCTATTGTCATTAGTTGTTAACCGAGATTGGCCTTTTCATCGTATGAACATCAAGAATGCTTTCTTCAATGGTGACTTATACATGGAAATTCCTTTAGGTCTTGAGACTAAGACAAACATTAACAAAGTCTATAGACTAAAAAAATCATTATATGGTCTTAAGCAATCTTCTCAAGCTTGGTTTGATTGTTTCACCAAAGGTTGTAAAGAGGTTTGGTTACTCCCAGTGTCAGTTTGACCACACTTTATTTGTAAAACATACCGCTGAGGGAAAAACTACCATTATCATTGTTTACGAGGATGATATAATCTTGACTAGAGATCATGATGAAGAAATAGGCAAGCTTAAGAGCCTTCTTACCCATGAGTTCAAAATTAAAGACCTGAGGAATCTTAAATATTTTCTTGGGATGGAAATTGTTAGATAAAAAATGGGTATTGCAGTATCCCAATGTAAGTATGTAGACTTGCTGAGGAGATTGGGATGCTTGATTGTAAACCTGCAAACACACCTCTGAACTACACTACTAAACTAGGAACAGTTAAAGGAACTGCTGCAATGAATAAAGGGAGATATCAAAGACTTGTGGTGAAACTCATTTATCTCTCACACAAGACCAAACATTGTCTTTTTAGTCAGTGTGGTTAGCCAATTCATGAACAATCCAATTGAGGAACATATGAAAGTTGTGTATCGTATTTTGAGATATCTCAAAATGACTCCAGGAAAGGGAACACAGAAGAGAACCATTGAAATTTTTTCAAATGCAGACTAGATTGGCTGCATAATTGATCGAAGATCAACCTCAGGATATTCCACCTACATATGAGGGAATCTGGTTATTTGACGAAGCAAGAAACAATTTGTTGTAGCTCAGAGCAGTGCAAAAGTAGAATTTAGAGCTATGACACATGGAATTTGTGAAAGAATGTGGTTAAAGAGACTCCTAAATGAGCTGAAATTTTCAGTAGAAGATTCTATGAAGATGTTCTGTGACAATCAAGTTGCCATAAGTATCGCTAAGAAGCTGGTTCATCATGATTGAACAAAACATGTGAAAATAGATTGCCATTTTATTAAGGAGAAAATAGAAGAAGGGATGGTTTCATTGGTTTACACTTCAACAACTTTCCAGACAATAGATATTCTTACCAAGGTGTTTTCTAGAGCCAACTTAAAGACTTGAGATCCAAGTTAGGAATGATCAACATTTACAACCCAGCTTGAGGGGAAGTATGGAAATCCAGAAGGTACAACTGAATCGCCAACTATACCGCATAAAATTGTTTCCTATTCTAATTTTATTTCCTGATTTTATGAGAGACTTTCTCCTAAAATCAAGGATTAGATTTTTTTTTTTCTAAGGCAGATGACCTTAGTAATTCATGTATAAATATTGATGCAAGAATCACTTTGGAAGTAGAGCGAAAAATAAACGAAGTATTCTTTTTCCCTCAAATTTCTTCAAAGAGCTTAGAGGAGCCTTTTTTAGAGGATGTTTTTTTAATGCTCTCTCCAATCTTAGTGGGGATCAAGCTCTAAGGCCAAATGATTTTACTATTTCTTTTTGGCATTCGTGTTGGGAAATCGTTAAGTCTAAGGTCATTAGTTTTTTTAGGGAGTTCTTCACTCAAGGCACTTTAGAAACTTAAACATCACTTTATTGGTATTAATCCCAAAAAATGTGGTATAGAAGATTTAAAAGGTTTCAAACTCATTAAGTCTTATAAGAGGATTGTACAAGATGTTAACTAAAGTGTTAGTGAACAAACTTAAGAAAGTGATTGGAAACATGGTTTCAGGTTATTGACATGCTTTTGTAGAAGGCATATACATTCTAGATGTAGTTCTTATCCGTTATTGCTAGTGAAGCCATTAACTTAAGATCAAAGAGCAACAATTCCAAAATTGCTAGTGAAACTAGGATCCTCATTTCTATAGAATATCTTTACCAACTCAAAAGGAGGGGTCGACTTTGCTAAGAGGAATTACTTGTGAAAGATGAGGAGGAAATGATGAATTACTTGCTCTTGTATTGTTCCAAAGAAAGTATGTTGTGGTAGCTGATATTTTCTTTCTTTGGAGTGATTTGGTTGATGCACTCTTCAGTTACAAGGAACCTTTTAGGTTGACATGACTCTTTTGTGGAGAAAAAATGGAAAAAAGCCTTGATTGTCGCATCCTTATGCTTGTTTTGGACTCTTTAGAAAGAAAGGAACAAGACGTCTTATAAAGAGGTTGAGTAGTCGGACCAGGCAATCAAAGCCATTTTATATGTACTTTTATGAATTAGGTTAGGGTGTACATAGAGGATCACATGATGATTATTGATAGATTTTATAGATTGATTGAGCTTCAAGTAGGGATTAGGGTTTTTTGTTTATATCCTTCTCGCTTACATTAAGTGTCTACCATGTACATTGTGTGTATTGTGTTGCACCTCCTTTTAGGCACTTTTAATATATTTTTTCATTTGCCAATCAAAATTAAAAATAAAATAAAATAAACTTTGTCCTCTTTGCTTTATGTCCTACGTCAATGTGGGTGGAGGATTAGTTAAGAGGGAAGCTAGACCTCTCGAGTGTTTACTAGTGATTTCATTTTTGGGTTTGTCTTTCACTTTGTATTTGTACTCCCTTTAAGAGAATGTCTCTAAGAATAGGAATTAATAAGAAAGGAAGGACATAAAAAGACATTTTATCTCATGACTTCAAAGTTTATGATGTTTGGAGGCTAAGACATGGAAAAGTGCATCCACATATATGCACATACAACTGAAACCCCATGGAGAATTCTTACTGCCATAGTAGATGGTAGTAAAATAGAATCATGACATTGAGCATTAAGAGCAGATAAAAAGACAACTTTATCATATATTAGATAGTTAGAATTGAAACTCTCCAATACCTCTTGAAAAATATACATTTACATTAAAATACAATTAACTTAAAGAAAATGGAATTATGGATCAAACAACATCTGCAGATGACAAATTGTCCTTTAATATATCAGATTCATTTAGTGGATTCCTCTTAACTTTTTGAGGGAGCTTGAGTGTTTGTCGTGTTCTATTCTTTTCAAATCTGACTGATAGTTGTCATTATTTAATTACTCAAATACTTTCCTATAAAATTTTCTGCTAATCACTGTTTTTAGATTTTAAATCTTTTACTTACATAATTTACTACTCTGATTGAATATTTAATTTAGAACTTGCATGGCTACTATTATAGCTTTAGCCAAAGTAAGTTTGATGTACATAGTTGGCCTGTTATATAACAGTTTAAGTTTTTGGATCATTTCCATGGTACTGAAGTCTCAAGTTTTTCTGGACTCATGCTTTGGAATCTTGCTGCTTCCAACCCGTCCCACCCATTTGTTGAGCCCATGTGCAAGCAATAGAAGGCTGAACATGAGGCGAAGTGTTAAGACTTTTGCCTAGGTAGGCTTGATATGCAAAATATAGACAGTTGGATCATTACCTAAGGTCCTAACCTTTTGGGTCAAATTGGTAATGTTAGTTAGAGTTACAAATTTGGCTATGTTGCATTTCAAACAGCAGAAACAGGTAAAAAAATTGTTTTTTTCAACTTTTGAATCGCATTCATTGGAGGTTTGGATGGTGAAGCATTTTTAGCTAAACTTCAAAGTACGTTAAGATTTTGAAGGTTGATTCTAAAAAATAATGCTAAAAAAATTATTTGGCCTATATCTTGAAATTAAAAATAATGTGATGGTAATGTGTGGCAAAGTGACACTTCTGTAGAAAATTGAAATATGAGGAGAGGTTTTTTAGAAATATGAAACTGAGACTTATTTTACTTTCATGTACTGTTAGAAGACTTTGAGTGCCATGTCCTGACACAACCATTTGTTTGTGTTATGTTGCAGGTAGGCATACAAAATAAAATATCCGATTTGAAGATGAAGACTTCTAATCTTGTTCATGTTGATGTGTTTAAGGATCAGGTTTGCTGGGGTTTTTCATCCTCTTTGTCATATCATTTTCTTAACAATAGTATTTATAGAGAAGTAAATGGTCCTAAGGAGCAAAACAGTGGAGACTTTGCTTGATTGCCTTGGAACATTCACAAGGGACTTGAATCTAGTCCCTATAGCTGATCCCTCAATGCTGTTTTGGAAATTTTTATGTATAATTTTGAGTGATTTACTTGAACTCTAGAATATTTAGTATTTGATTTTTTTTTTTTTTTTCCTTTTCATGTTAGTTCTTTTTTTATTATGAAAAGCTGCAAGTTAATTTGTTCACTTCTTTTTCAACTTTAACAGTACTGTAGTCTGTATCATTCATGTTTTTGTATGATTGTCTCATCATTCTCAACATCATAAACATAATTAAGTTGAGTAACATATCGACTCTTAAATTTGGTTGAAATAAGATTTTAAGAATCGTGACTTTAAAAAGTTCCTCATCTATGCTTTTTGCTTTTATGTTACTAAAACTTACATAAAATTTCACAAAGATCCAATCTATGCTTATTTTTATTTTATATCAGTGATAATACCTACTTTTATCAGTTTTTAATTGTTTTCTATAATTTTTAGTGTTTATTTGAAAAACAATGAATCAAAAGTACAAGAAGGATAAGTTATCTTTCAAGGGTAAAATCAGAGTCAGTAAAGAAAAGGCAAGAAAGCTAGTAAAAACAACCAAAAGCACAACAAAGAACCACAATCTTACCAATCAAGGGGGCATGGATTCCTTATAAAAACCTCTAGCTGTTAGGAACTTCACTTTTCCAACATATCTGTTGTTTTGTTAATCTATTGAAGGATCCCAATGTAAAAGCACCCTCAATGTGTATAGGCAGATCAATGGTCTTATGTAGGTAAGAATTCACTTCCTCAAAGTCCCTTTTCTTCCTGTGAAACCCAAGATATAGATTTGGCCAAGTCAACCTCCACAATGAAGTCATTGAAACCCAAAATAATTTGCTTAAATCAACCTTTCCAGTAAGATTAGAATCTCTTCCTTTAGAGCCAAGTCCACCAGCAGTCTTGGAGAAGACCGACCACTCTGCCTTGTGATCTATGGGAACTTCACCTATCCCACATCCCTGGGTTCTCAGCAAGCAAAAATAAAAGTTAAACCTAGGAGTAGGGTTTCCACTCAACAAGCACCTTCTCATTCCTCCTGATCACACAAGAGACATATCACCAATTGAACATATGATTGCACTCCCCAGAGTGCCGAAGAATGCAAATAATCAACAAGGAAAAGATGGGTATCATATTCTGCAAGGATTCTATCGAAAAAGTCATTCCATTCCTTCCTAGCCGTATTACCTAAAATATAAGTGTAGCCACCTGACAGGGAACCCTGCTCCTCGAATTTCCTCCAAAAGCCATAAAAGTGACCACTATCAGATCTACAACATGTCTAGGAGGAATCCAAGCAGTCACAGGAAGCCCAAAAAATGTGTGCCACAAACCCATAGCAACTGAACCATGATGGAAGGTTGATTGACTGTCTCACTACTACCCAAGCACATAGCACAAAGCTTGGGGATGACACTTATGAAAGGTCTCTTTAGCTGCAATAATGTTTTGGTATTGCCTCTTTTATTAGCTACAAATCATGCAACTGCAGTAACTTTAGGTGGAACTTGAAATTTTCATTGTTTTCTATTACAAAAGCAGCATAATGGTACTATTGTTACTAAAAATTCTCGCTATGTAAATGCAAGAAACAAGACACAAACCCTAATCTCTCTCTCTCTCAAGAAACACTGACTGACAATCAGAGAGCATCAGTTTACACACCCACTGATCTTTAGTGTCTGTACAATGTTACCTCCTTCTGAACACCCTGGGTTCATTGCTTTGGGTCTCACCATAAACTTGAATGCACTTTAGGGTCTGTCTGGTTTGTTCTTTAGGGTTTTCCAGTTTGGAAAAATGGGGAGTTATCTTTTTGTGTCTTCATACTTGGGTTACAATAGTATCTTTGAGAGCCAGAAGCATGAACCTAATAATTAGTTATCACAAGCTAATCTTGGGATCTTCAAACTTGAATGTGTCCAAATAACTGCTTTAGAAATGCTAATCCTCTTATAGCATAAGGATTTTGGTTGAAATTGCTAATGTTAATGATCCTGAACTTTTCAAATAATGCAAGGAAGTGTTAAACTTATATTCTGATTGCTTCCTTTCATTTATGTAGGTGAAGACGTGTTGCTTGCCTGCCCTTCCTCGACATAAAGAGCTTGTTTCTGAACTAGGTCCACTACATGCTAAGTTGGCATGTCAGAATTCAATTGCTAAAAGGCATCCTGTATATAAGTGCAATGAAGTGCAGGTGTTTACAGATTATCGCATTCTAAGAGAACTGCATCTTGTTTGGTGTATGTTGCACTGTATCAATGCTCAGATTTTTTTTTTTTTTTCATGAAAGCATTGATGTTATTGGGAAGGAAGAAAAACTAGTATGCACCGTAATTAAATCTTCATTACTCCAAAGAATAACATACAACCCTAATTTATACTAGGACTCTTCAATAGAATCCTCAAAATCTAGGAAACCAGAATTTAAACTAAAAAAAAAAAAGGATAACTACCAAATAGATAGCTATTTTTATTTTCAAACTTAGATAAGACTTCTAATCTGATAAGCATAAAATTTAAACAACAAAGATTAATTCAAATAACTTATCTAAAACTAAAGGAATTCAAATGATATTTGACTCTAACTTCCAACAATTGATTATTATTATTTCAATTTCTCATTTAAAAAATAAAAATGAAAGAAGTTCTATCATAGAGAAAAGTAAAGTTTTATACAAGGAAGGATGACAGGTCCCTTCCAAGTAGACAGGATTAGAGAAAAATAAGAGTCCAACAATCCCAATACAGAAATCCCAAAAATGTCAATAGGGGATATAATCTATTGCAAAGTACAAGAGGAACAATGCTTCTCTTGGTGAGGACATATGCCTCTCTAGACCTCTAAGAGAACTTTAAAGAGACAAGACGTTATTTTATTATGCATGTAGAGCAAATGGATTTTTATAATATCTCTTTAATAGTTCAGTTTATTGGAAAGATATGGAAATAATTTCTTAAAGATGATTTATTTCATTTAGGGGAACTGGAATTTTCAAGCTTATGCAACATCTCATTGCTAGTTATTAGTTTTATCCCACCTCTCATTTCAATAGCCAAAAAGGCATCCTGGATATATGTACAATGAAGTGCAAGTGATTATAGACTCTCACATTCTTAACAAATGCTGCTTGTTGTTTGTCTGTTCCATTTGTTTTAGAAGTTGCAGATTTTATCTCTGTAAAAGCATTAATAGATGTCATTTCAGGAATAAATAAATAATTAAAGATACATGATACTACCATTTTTATGTGCACAGAATGAATGAATTTTTTTATTATATGTTTAATGGTCCAATTAATTGGAAAGAAATGTCAGTATTTCTTAAGGTTGATTTGTTTTTTTTTTTAATATCTGTTTAATAGTATTATTACAAG
Organism: Vitis riparia; assembly: GCF_004353265.1. Classification (NCBI taxonomy): domain Eukaryota; kingdom Viridiplantae; phylum Streptophyta; class Magnoliopsida; order Vitales; family Vitaceae; genus Vitis; species Vitis riparia. Next base: position 22,708,108 of record NC_048437.1, read on the forward strand.
GTGCTATGTTTGCTGTTCTATGGTTTATTTGGATGGAAGGAATGGATGAAATATTTTATGATCCATGGCTTGAGTAGAAAGTCTTGAGATTATTCATGTTTCTATCTAAACTTGGCTGATAAAGATATCCAAAGCTCCTTTAGTTCTTATTATAAGATATTGAAGTCTGTTTGTTCTTTCAGGTCTTTGTATGTCATTAGCTTCCCCTTGGATTGCCCTTTTTCTCATGGTTTTCTTTTTGAAATCTTGGGAAAGTAATTTGATCTGTGCTCTTATTGATAATCCCATTTGCATGGAACTCCTTGCAGACTTTAACAACGTCATCTTTTAATAGTCTCCCAACAGTCTTGAAAAAAGGCCAGAGTTAAAACCATCAGGACCAGGGCTTCATCCCTCCATTTGAAAATGGCCCCTTTAATTTCCTCTACTCTGTTGTGCATAATCCAAAACTCCAATAGTAGATGCCCACATTGGATCCTTATTGCAATTCCAAACCTTGCCTGTACTGCTTCATCTTAGTTAGTGCTAATTACTATAATTGCTTTTTATTTCTTAGTCCTGATAGGTAACTTCCTTTTTTGCCCCCTCTTTGAGGGGTATGCGAGGAACCTCCCACATCCCCACCCAACCTTTTTCAGTCAAGCCTCAAGGGCTAGTAGAATCAGTTTTTCATTTTTTTTGGTTTTCATGGTATAGGTTTTTTTTGTTTTCCCTTTGTGTTGATATTTACTATTTTGTGGCTTGACTGTTACTTATTAGTGATTTGGTTATGATACTTCATGCTTTAGACCATAACATCTGTTAGTGTTGATTTGCAGGCTGAAGCTGCTGCCCAATTTTTGCATGTGATGAGGCGCTACCTGGAGTCATTTTGTTCAGATTTGAGATCTCATACAATCACTAGTGTACAATCAAACAATGACAGGGTTAGAGAAGCTGAATCATGATTTACCATCTTAAATATTTTTTTTTTAATCTTTAATTATTTTGGTATCAAAACACTGCAAGTACCAAGGATTTGGCTTCAGAATAGCTTATTTCATTTCTTTGACATCTGAATATTCACTTATTTTTTAGGTTTCATTACTTCTCAAGGATAGCTTTATTGATTCCTTTCCCAATAGGGACAAACCATTTATCAAGGTATTTTGCATTCCTTAGTTTGCCTTTGTCACCATTTCCTCAATTTTAAATTACTTTTACATGCCAAATGTGCTTTTAATTTACCTCTCATTTTTAGTATCATTTTCGTATTCTTATTTATCGTATCATTATTATTCTCTAATGCAATCAAGCAAACCTGCAAGTTCACAAATCCTTATGGGCTATTTGATTTAGGAACCACTAGTGTATAAGATGGCACTCAGGTATGCTTGAGTGATGGAAGTGGGGACCTTCTGATTTTGATTTCCTATTTTGAGAAGGTTTAGTTATGCAATCCTAAAGTTTCCTTTATGAAAGAAATTTATGTCTAGTCTTGATATAATGGAACTACATCAAAGGTGGGTGAATAGGTAGTCTTTGAATTAAACCCCAAATCAATATTTTATTACCTATTTTAGGTTTGTACCTTTATATTGAATCTTTAGAAGTCAATCACACAAATGAGCACAGGATATAATGTAGAAAAACCACCTAGCAACCTATTAGGTATAAAAAACTATGGGTAGTCTCTTGACCTCTAAATAATCCATTAAATATGATAAAATGGTACATAGTTTTATCTAATCGGATATAGTTACTCCCTAGGGTCTTATAGATCAGCACCTATACTCCTTTTTCACGTCCTCAATGCAACACTCCCTTGTGCTCCTTAGTGGATCCCTTGAAGCCCTTATCGAAGTTTCATAATAAAATCTTTGACCTTTGTTGTAGTTGAAAGTTCTTTCAAGAAAGATCTTGAAAGTTTGAGAGTTGCAAGACCAAACTTTTAAGAATAACTATACTCTCTTGGGATTCATGAAAGTCCACACCCACATTTTAAATAAAATATTTATATTTATAAAACTTTTTTTAGAATTATGGAGAGTTTCTTAAATCTAAAATATTCCAAAGATTCTTTTTAGAATCAAATACCAATTTAGAGATAAACACAATTTTAAAACTTACTAAAAAATATTCCAAAAATTATTTTTAGAATTAAACAAAAATTTAGATATAAATATAATTTTGGGGATTAAAAATGTAGTAGAAATCAAATTAGGAAATAGGAAGTATTTTCTTACTAATTTCTTATATTAGTCATTTCAAAAGGCACAACAAAGTACACACGGAGTATACAATTAGAGTCGATCAGCAAGCAGGAGAAAAGAGAAGAAAAAAGAAATCCCCTATTGCAACCCCAAAAAAGAGACTCCTACTGGGCACTAAAGCTTCCTGAGTCCAAGTCCAACCCCTTCCCTAAATTCTAGCACCCCTCCCCTTTTCCCTTATGGATGGAGAGCAATTGTAGTTGATTGAACTCTCTAGCTTTCAGAGTTCCCTCTCAGAAAGGGAAGAAGGCAAAGAATTCTTCTTTCTCCCTGACCCCTTTACCCCCCTCCCTCTTCTCGAATCTAGTTTCTTAAGAAGAAGACTGACCTTAAATTTCACAACTCCAAATAACCCGAATCTGAATTTGATAAAGTTCAAAGTTGTCTTGAAACAAATAAGACCCAAGGAAGTAAGTTGCATCTAATTAGTAAGAAAGGAACAAAATTGCCAGTGAAATAAAATACCCCAACAATCTCCCTCTTTGGCAATTTTGTGGCAAAATACAAAGAAACAATGAGGTCCCCCATAACTCTCATAAAACCTCACTAAACCCAATTCTCATCTTAGTCTAAACAATTTCCTGCGTAGTGATGTCAATTTACTGTAGTTTGCACACACTAAAACAATGAACTTGTGAAAAGAATAGTGTGGCAAAAATAGAAAAATAATATAATCAATAAACTTGATGAACATTTTTATGGTATCTCTAACACTTTAGTTGGTCACTTACTTTTTAGATTACTTGGCCCTCAAGCAATCTTACAAAAGTTTCAAAATTTTCAAAAAGAATTCAAGTTTTTTTAGTTTATAGTTACTATTTTTCGTAGGATTAACTTAGAATCTTTGCACGTAGATTTAGGGCTTAACAATACCAAAGATATGCTACTTGTCATTGAAGGGCAAAGGAGAAAATATGAAAGAATTTAAAATTTAATGGAAAAAAAAAACATTTGCTTTCTCTCTCTCTCTCTTATATGTGAGAGAGGTGTGGAGGATTGCCATGCAACAATAACTTTTTATCATCCCATTTTATAAGGACACGGTGAGAGAAGTAGATGGTTTTCCAGCAAAGAGATATGGCCCCCAAGGTACCTACAAAGGTGGCATTTTTTAGGTAGACAGCAATGTGGAATAAAAGCTTCAAGCATCAACCAGTTTGATAGAAGAGGCATAATCTTCGAAAACTGGTTTTGCATAATTTGTTTGGCTGAAAAGAAATGGAAAAAGGGGGAGAAGAAAAGATAAAAGAAATGGAAGATAATTAGTGAACTGCTCCATACAACCTAAACCTTTAATCATATATGTATCCTATGTGGAAAAGATAAAAAGGTATGTCATTCCACTTATTAACTAGTTAAAAGTTTAGAGACTCCCCCTCAAGTTGATACATGCGTATCTTACAGTCCTAAGTTTCCTTACACCTGGTGAAATACATGACTTGTCACTCATTTAGAGAAATCTGCAAGTTGATGATTGGTTTTCATAAATGGTATGCAAATTTAAACTACTTTTTTCCCCAATGAAGTATTGATCATTTTTTTATCCTTAATAAAGAGTTGATCCACCTTAATAATTCTTCCTGTCATGATGAGTTGGATTGTGAGCTATGCTGATTATGGCTTCGTTATCACAATGTAAATCAGAATACATTCCTTCCTTTCTCCACTGGGGTCAGCTATATACATGGCTTTCCCCCACTTATCACCTTTCCTAATCATATTATTGTTTATAAGTAACAAATACAGGTAGCAGCCACTTTCATTTGATGTTATCTTCATATCCAGAATGCATATTCTCTTATTACTAAATTTAGCTAACCATAAGCCATGTCCTTGCTTTGGGCATCACTTCCTGCGTCTTGATTTTGACATCACCTCAGGCCATGACATCACTTCACTTTGGCTTAAGAGTGTCTATAGGGGATTGTTCCTTGTTTATGTTGGACTTTGTGGATTGGTTAGGCCCTAGGCAGGGTGTGGTTGCTATTTTTTGTGTCTTTGCACTGGTTTTTGGTCTTTTGACTTCTTTGTATACATCGTGTGTACTTACCCGCATTTTCTTTTGTTGATAAACCATTAAAAAAAAAGGGGCATTACCTCAGTCTTCTTAATTTTAAGTTTTTTTTTGCCTTTTAGATGTTCATCATGAGCTTGGTCCTTAGCCACACAATAATTATGGTGGTGATAGTTGACAAAATCAGCTAAAATTATTCATATTTTATAATTCATCATGGCTATCTCCAAGTTTCTTGTAGGTGCTCATTTCTCTAGTATATCATTTCTCGTTCCTGTTATCTTAGCATCATTACTTTTAGTGCTCACACCTTACAAGCATGTTTCTTGGTTGCCTGACATTCTACTTGACCAAATCCATAGTAGCTTTATTGTCCTATAAAATTTCTTCTTTGTTTGTTCTGTATGCACCAACTAGTGCATGACCCTTATCCCTCTTTGAAATTTCTGAGCAACATTCTCATCAATCAAGATAACCAAACAGTTGCGCTTGAAAATCTCCAAGCTTGCCCATATAGTCACTCCTTCCTCCATTTTGGGTTGATCAACCAACATTAATTGCATGTATCAAAGGCCCAAAAACCCTAGCTCACTTCTCCCCAGAGTTTGAATGCCTTCTTCACCAGCATGCCTGTCAGTCCATCTCCGGGAAAGAAATGTTCACAAATTTATCCATGCTTGGTGGAAATATGTAATAAGTGTAGACCCATTTTTAATAGAAAACCAATGATTTTATTAATTTTTACACTAGTGTTGTACCTAAGTAAATGTTCCCTATGATGTTGGCATATCCATCCAATTGACCAGGTCATGATCAATGACAAGTGAGATGAGAAAAATGGTGTATCTTTGTCTTCCCGCCTGGAAGTTAGGATGGTAAATTAGCAGTTTGATACTGTGAGTAATAATTCTTTCTTAGTCCATAGGTTAGTCAATTTTTTAGGCATTGATTGGAACTTGGAGAAGTATCAACACCAATCGGACTTTTGATATCTTTGAATTTAGAGCTTTTAACATGTGCATTTCTCAATAAATATTTCACTTGCTAAATAATTTTTGAACATCTAGTATGTAGCACGGACATGGAGTGAAATGTCATGGATTTATTGACTGAAAGTCTTACGTAGTTGTAAACAAGGACAAACTAATGTACGTGACATACAAGTTTGATTTTTTTTTTTTTCATTTTGACAATAATTACATAATTTGGAGTATCAAAGTTCACCAAAATAATACCCACATGCACACACACAAACATATCTGACAGGCAATTAAGGATTATATCGAAAGAAGTTGAATAAAGAAATGGGATGCAGCCTGGGGGTGGAAGAGAAATACAAATAGTTGAGCAGACAAAAGAAAAAAGAGAACCAAAGGGACAAAAACCCAGACATTAACATACTAATGTTTTTTATGATTTTCAGTGAATTTAATTTAACCTCTCTAATAAAGGGTGTGGAATTTTATATTTGCTAGTAAGTCATTGAAGTACATATTTTAATGAATTCACTGGTTCAATCTTCAACTTGCAGGTAAAGTAGATTTAGGTTAGCAACAAAATGCTAGTGAAGTAGGGACAATTAACTCATACAGAGAAGTTGGATTCTTGAACCCCTTACAGTTTGGTACTGAATTTTAGCTTCAATCTTTGTTTAGATCTAACTTACAAAATGTGTTTTAAGCCTCTGGAAGGAATGAATGCTGAACAAACTAGGAAAGAGATTTTGAAACCCTTTAAAAATGGTTTCAGGCTGTACTGTACACTGTTGGACCTTACCTGTCCATTATGGACTGGAAACATAAAACTGGTAATATTTGGAGCTTAGTAATACCAATATTATCAGGATTGGATAATACATTGACTATGCAATGTCTTAATATTGTGGTATTGAGTAACACTTCCAGTTCAACATTGATTGAATTGCTGCCTTCAACATAATTTGATTTTGTTACTTCCTGCAAGTTCTGTTTATAGAGGGTGCATTATGGGTAAATACCATGAGGAGCATTTTTCCATCTTGAGGCTGCTGTTGAGAGTTGAAGTTTCTTTCAACTTTTAACAGATCTTCTTGAAACACATGAGGACTGTCTAGTTGATTGTGTCCCTTTTTGCCTTTTCTAGGGTTCTTTGGAAGCTGCCATTCATGCTTCTTGTTAGTCTGACATACATCAGTAGCCCTTAACCTAATAGCTTAAGCTTACAAGTCAAGTCACGGTATTGGGGTTCTAGTCTATTTGTTACCTCATTTATTTTCCTATGGTCCATGATCTGAGATTTGCCTTTTCACATGTGGGCATGGCATTGCACATGAGAGAAGGTGTTAGATACTGTTGGCCCTATGAAATTTTATATCATTCTTATTCACCAAAATCAAGGGATACACCAAAAAATATGTATCTAGCCTCCCCTATTCTAGGAAAGGATTACTCTTGATGTACACGGTAATTCAAATTACTTGAAATCTCCTTATAACTAATTTATAGTTGTATAAGAAGAGTCTTAAAAGAAGAAAAGTCCTAACTAATTTACAACAAGACAAGAAAAGTCATAAAAGGAGAAAAATCCTAAATTATAGGACCCAAACTTTCAACACTCCCCTTCAAGCTGGTGAATAGAGATTCTTCATTCCCAGCTTGTCTATAAATAATTCCTTGAAATGTAATATTAGCTAGTCTTTTAGTTAGAACATTTGCAAGTTGGCTACCTGTCCCAATATATGGAGTGCAAATAAGACCATTACCAAGCTTCTCTTTTATGAAATGTCGATCTACCTCCACATGCTTTGCTCAGTCATGCTGTACCTAATTATGAGTGATGTTGTTTGCAAACTTATTATCACAATAGAGTCTCATAGCATGTGCCCACTTGATCTTAAGATCATCTAAAATAATCTTAAGTCATAACAATTCGCAAATTCCATTATCCATTGCCTGAAACTCCACCTCGACCCTTGATCTTATGACTACTGGTTGCTTTTTACTTTGCAAGTGATTTGATTTCCTCCAAGCAAAGTCTAGTACCCCGAGGTTGATCTTCTATCTAAAACTGATCAAGCATAATTTGCATCTATGTAGGCTTCCAAGCATAACTCCATACCTTGTTTGAACAACCCTTTACAGGAAGTTCCTTTAACATAGTGTATGATATGATAGACAAATTGAAACGAGAGTCTTTGAGATTGTACATAAACTGATTGACAATAATTACAACATATGTAATGTTTGGTCTACTATGTGCTAAGTAAATGAGTCTACCCACTAGTCATTGGTACATGCCACGATCTATAGCCCCATGCTCTAAGGCCTCTCCTAACTTGTAATTTGGTTCTATGAGGGTGTCCATTAGCTTACATCCAAGTTTCTCGGTTTCTTTGAGAAGATCAATCACTTATTTTTGTTGTGAAACAAAGATAACCTCCTTGGAATGAGCCACTTCAACTCTTAGGAAATACTTCAATCTACCAAACTCTTTAATCTCAAATTCTCTAGCTAAACACTGCCGAAGAGCCTATTTTCTCAAGGATCATTATCGATAACAATGATATCATCCACATATACCAACAATGCTATCACTCCTCCTGAAGTTGAATGCTTAATGAACAAAGTGTGATTACCTTCACTTTGTTTGTATTTTATTGCTAACATCACTTTGGAAAATCTCCCAAACTATGCTCTTGGAGATTGTTTTCAGTCATATAAGGCTTTCTTTAATTTGCATACCTTGGTTCTACCATGACTTTTTTCAAAACCTAGAGAAATTTCTGTATAGATCTCTTTTTCTAAATCCTCATGCAAAAGTGCATTTTTTTTACATCAAATTGTGTAAGCTCTAACCAAATTAGTCGCCAACGACAATAACACTCGCACAATAGTCATCTTAGGTATGAGAGCAAAGGTTTTTGGTAATCAAATTCATAGGTTTGTGTGTCGCCTTTAGCTACCAAACTAACCTTATATCTTTCTAGGGATCATCAACTTGGTACTTGATTATATATACTCATTTACACCCAACTGGTTTCTTCCTCTTAGGCAACTCTACTATTTCCCACTTTCTATTTTTTTTCCAAGGCCTCCATCTCAACCCCCATGACTTGTCTCTAATTCTCATTGCTAAGTGCCTCAGCAAGGTTTTATGGAGTGGTTATGGCGTACAAATGAGTGAGAAAACTTTTGTGGGACTAGGAGGAGTTGTAAAATGACAAAGAATGTTGAGTGCATTGTCTTGTACCTTTCCTAATGACAATGGGTAAATTAAGGTCATTGTCAACATTTAAAGTACTAGGAAAGATAGAACTATTACTTGGCCTCGATTCAAAGTCTTTAGTATGCATGGGTTCAATGGTGGTTGTTTTTCTTTTCAAGTAAACTTGCGATGGTTTTGTATCAATAGGCTCTAGATTAGTGTTAATAGAGGGTCTAGTTTATTAATTTTTTAAAGTTGGGTTTGAATTGCACTCACTTGGAATAATATGGACAGAATTGTCATTGACAACAAGGGTCAAATCAAGTTTTGAAGGGAAAGAATTCAAGGGTAATATAGAAAGGTCAAGCCATGGGGGCGAGGAACCTTTGTCTTCTAAAGGTAATGTCTCCCCCTAAAGATAAGAACCAGAGAAATAATTTTCTTTTTCTGCAAAGGTTACATCTAAAGATGAAAATATTGATTCTGATGAATATATCGGTAATTTGATTTTGCGAATATATCAGAATATGTCGAAAAATATTGGTGGATATTTTAATACAAAATATTGGTGATAGAAATTGATAAAGAAAAAAAAAAACCTCATAGAAATGTTGGGAAAAACTCTAAAAATGATAGAAAAATAATAATATATATATATTAAACTTTTTTTAACAAGGAAATTAATATATATTATAGGTATAAAGAAATAACAATATATAAATATTTTTTATTTAAAAATGTTAATAATTTTATTTATAAATTTACATTTATTTTATATTAAATTATTATATAAAATACATAATAAAATAATTAAAATTTGTCTATTTATAATAATTTTATTTTAACTAATTTATAATATATAATATATGAAAGATTAGTACATGTATACATATATTATTTTGTGTGCACATGTAATTGCAAAGCACATTTGTCCTGATGGTAGAGGTTATTCACTTCAAGCTCAAGGTCACTAGTTGAAACCTTTCACTTACATATTTAAGTGGTTTTTGTATTTAGCTTTAAAAATGGAATCCGCATCAAAACTAGGAGAGAAGAATGTTGTATTTAATATGTTAGTGCCCTATTAGCCTCCACATGTGTTAATGGGCTGAGGCATTAATGTTTTGGTATTGGGTCCAACAGTTTTTTCTTCATAGTGAGATGTGTTGTTGTAACCGAAATTACCACCAATATATCCAAAATATCAGTGTAATATCGGAATTTTGCCTATAAAACGACGATAAATGGGGATAAATAACAAAAAATATCTTGATCAAAGTTTCCATGGTGGTTATCATGTTGAGGTGGGTCGATACATGAAATATCGGCAATATTTCTCCGATTTATCATGGCCTTTGCATCCTTGGTTACATCCATAGGTACATAAAATTTTCTAGAAGAAGAGTGATAACATTTGTAGCCCTTTTGTGTAGGTGAATACCCCACGAAGATACACCTCAATGCCCTTGGATCTAATTTCTCACGGTAATGCGTATGAATGTTGAACAAATGACACGCCCAAAAACCTTTGGACTCACTTTATAGGAGGTATGGCAATTAGGAAAGAATTTTGCAAATACTTCCTTGGCACTTTTGAATCCTAATACTCTAGATGAGACCTAGGTTATCAAATAGGCAGTAGTTAAAACAGCTTCCCAATATGATTTTGGTACTTGTTTTTGAAACACTAATGTCCGAGTAACACCAAGATGATGAACATTTTTCCTTTCAGCAACCCTGTTTTATTGGAGTATATCAACACATGATGACTCATGAATTATCCCCTCTTTTGGAAAGTATGGGAACAAGACTTGATTGAAGTAGTCCCTTGCATTACTAGAAGCCCATTTGAAATAACTCAAGGACAAAAATCAGATTGTTGAACTCAAACACAAGCTCGATGTTCATAACACCAACCAAATGTATTTTCAATGAAAGCTTGACATGCCATACAATATGTAACATATGCATGTAAAGGCTGTAACCATGTTGACTATCCATTATTTCCATTGGGGAGTAAATCATATCATGAAGCTTGATATATCTGGTTTTTATGTAAAAAATGAAAAATGCTTCCAATTATCCATTGGCCTGTGCAAGCTAAAACTGAAGCTCACAAGTTGATAGGGGATTGACCTCCTCACTTTCAACTTGGTTGCTCTTTGTTCTGATAGGGGTGGACTTTCAAGCTGGAAGAAGTCCACAAGGTTCACTAGGTTATCTTGTATCTATGTCCACCTGGGCATCTATTCTGGTTTGCATAACATGAGAGCAGATGTTTAATTGTGTGATACCAAATTCATCACTAAATTGGAGACCGTATGTTAATGTGCTGAAAGTATGGAAAGAAATAGGTCGAGTCTCTCTGTCAAAGTTGTAGCCACCGTCCTAATCAAGTTGTTGGCTTGAGATTATAGTATGAAAGTGACTGTTTCTGCAAAGGCAGAAAAGCTTTTCGTCCTTTGACCCAGGCTTTCTGGCCATTGAGTATCGTGCAATCAAATGAGTAATAGAGCTGGTTTGGTTTATTGGACTTTTGAACTTATTGGAGTTACTAAATTACGTGAATTGATTTGAACATTTTAACCTCTTACTGATTATCCTTTTGAACTCTTCATTCTACTTACAAATGCAATCTCTATTTTGGATTGGTTAGGATCTTAGCACTTGACTGGATTCTTCCTTGTAAACTTCATCCATGACCCACATGAAGTTGAAGTTCTTAATATAATTTAAATCCTTGTGGTTGGTTGAAGTAATCTAGGCATCATGCAGTTCCTTCTTGGATTTTGCAGCTATTTGTAGATACACAACTATTCGCTGTTCTATCAGATTATCGTCTGTTATGCTTTGAGAATGAGCATGCCTAAACTGTACCAAATACATCATTTCACAACTTAAAGATGCTAGCCCAGAAATTCAATGGAGAAAGCAGGTAAGGAAGTGTGAAGGAAACAACTTCTGTTGCTACTAATAGTGACCATCCGACTCTTTCATCAGTCTTAAACATTCTCGACGCCATTCATGGTGGTTTGACATGCAGCCAAAAAGGCTGCAAAATTGATTTTTGTGATGTAATGTTATACTAATAATTGCAGATGCCTTGTACTGATGAACAGCCTGTTGTACTAACACAACTGGTCATTATCCCAATCTTTTATGAGGGAGATGATGTTGGGCTTATCAAAGATCAGCCTCTCTTCAAATTCTTGTAAATGTTGATACCCCAATAAAACATTTTATGAAGAAATTGTTGTTCCTATTCCCTCATCTGATTTGTTCTAACCTTGAGACTGTTTTGATCATTTATGGCTTTAATTGGCAACATTTTGAAGTATTTGTACTTTTATTTAAGGCCAAGTCATCTTTTTATGCAATCAAACTTGTTTCTGAATGAATTGTTAATATCTTTCATGCTGCAGTTATATTATTCTATTGAATTTTTTGAGATTGATATTTTCTTGAATTCATCCTGTTAATATCCATTTCAGCAGTGGAAAACAGAGTGGGGAATGGGCCCAATGGGGATGCAGAGATGGAGTTTGTACACTTGACAATGAAGCCCATAATTACAAAGAGTTAGGAGAATTGACCTTTGGTTATGTAAGAAAATTTTAGGAAAAAGGAATTGCAGGCTAATACCCTATGGAGGTACAAATGGTATCCCAACTCCCCTTATACCAAGATGACCACTACAATCCTACAACATACTGCTATCACCACTCATTTACTCTGCTACTTTTCTGCATCCCAAAAATAGAGGCCTTAAAACATTAAAACCTCAGGACCTAGGAAAGATACACTTTAAGGCGAGGGTTTGGGTGGGTTTTCAAATCCAGTTCCCAAAAAATATTTTTTGAAAACAGTTGTTAATATATATATATATATTTTATAACTGAGGAAACTTTTAGCGTCAAGCCCTTAGAACTTTCCACGGGGACTCAAGCCTCGAGGTGTTGATCGCCTTGCAACAATCAGCACCAAGTAAATTCAAGATATCATTAGTGATATGATTTGAATCTAAGACCATGTATCATTTATTAGGACCATACTTCCCAATGTTTGCCCTAACCAACTAGGCTACGGATTAGTTTTTTAAAATAATTCTTAATTTCTTTTAGAAACAAAATTGTATTTGATTTTTTGACTTATTCTATCCTCTCAATATCATACACAATTTTTACAAAAAAAAACCAAATATGATGTAAAATTTTCCCAAATATTTTTCATATTTTTAGTTGTTGCTTAACATATTTTACAAAAAACAACCAAAAATTTTTAAATTTATTAAAAAAAAAATAACTTGTTTTTAAAATAAATCTCAAAAGACTTTTTTTATTTTATTAAAAATCGGTTTTTTTTTTAAGTTAGAAAACTGTTTTTACAGTTTCCAAACAGAGCATTAGCCTTTAGAATATTATCTAACCTAATATCAACTAATCTTCTCAGTGGAATAATTGGTATTAATTCAATGTCAGCTTGATACGACACAAAGGTGTTAGTATGACCTTAAAAATTCATCATCTCCCCATCTTAGGGACAATTATCAGGGAAAGGATCCATTGATATTTTGATTTTAAGAAACCCTATGGGCAGTATAGCCTCTAACCCTTGGCACATTAATATGTATTTATACATAAAACAAAGAAAATTATATACTGGATGTGTATAACCCAATGAAACCAGCTGATCAGTATACTATTAAGATGTCTAAACAACCCAACCCAAAGTGACTTATTATATTCGCTTTGGATACTCTGGTAACAAGATTTACTATGTCAAACTTTTCATAACAAGGGTTAATTTCATTAATCTCCTATGAGGTTTTGACTAAATATACTTAACTCGCATCGATTTGAAATTTCATCAAATATCTTCTCAATCCTTTTCATTTATTATTTTCACTCATCCCCATCCCTCCTCTCACTCAAAATTCATCTCCCCTTGAAAAGAAGTGAATGAAATTAACCTTGACAATAACTCAAAGTTTCTGTCTTTAAGGATATGTTTCATGGAGAAAAGAAAGAAAACAAAGGATTCCCTCAGCAGATGAGTACAAAGAGCTTGACTGTCAAGGCTAAAACACTCCAGTTATCTGATAAAAATTAGTAGCAAAAGAAGAATGCAATACATACATACTATCCCTCTTCATCTTCAGCATATACATATTATTTCTCTTCATCTTCAGAATCTGACTTTGCAAAAACTGGTTCGGGTTGAGTTTGCGCATATGCTGGAGCAATGAATTTTGGGTCATTTGCTGCAACATCCGCATACTTGAGTATAGCTTCTCTTGGATCCTCCTCCATCCAGGTTTCCTTAATCAAACCCCCTTGCTGTAATACGAGTAAGCAATATTGTAAGTCCCTTTCACCATGTTCATTTCTTTTCTTTTGCTAAAAATATAAGAAATGAAAAGAGAAGGAAAAATAAGCGGTTAAAGAATCCCAAAAGAACATTACCTTAAGGAGGTACTGGGTCAACAAGCTTCCCTTAGTAGAACCAACTCTTCCACCAAAGCCTGGTCCTGTCATGGGAAGTTCAGGCTTATGGGATTTGATTGGGTCCTTCAGGATTTTCTCTCGCTGACGTTTACGGCTTGGTTGTTCTCTAAATAAGGGCAGTGCATGAGGATTGTGAATTACAGGCTTTGCCTCAAAATCATCAACCGACTTTTTCCTTGGTGCACGTGCAACACAGACGAGAGCGCCTCTCTCACTAAGAGTTGGATCATATAGTACATGGGTTCCTCCTTGGCTTTTATCCCCAGCTGTGACAAATATCTTCAGGGAAAAAAGGGTTAGATTACAAGTTAGTATTCTCTCGCTTCACCTACCTCTGAACACTTGCATATGTTGATATAAGGACCATTGAGAGGGAGAGAGAAAGACAAAGCAAGGACAAAGCAAGGAATGGCCTCACATGTACAAAATTTTTTGAACTTGTTAGAAATGGAAGAGCTTGATATAGACACAGACACACACATGCATTCATACCTTTGATCTAGACTCTAACTTTTTCTATTTCATTTTTTTCTCTATTTTTCCACCCTTCATTGATCGCTTTTATCACATTAATAATTCATACAAGATGAGACTTACCAAAAAAAAAAAATTCATACAAGACGAGACTATCATTCAGTTCAGTCTAAACATGCATGTTGTCTGGTCTTACCTGATTCAGTTTTGGGTGCCAAGTACACTGCACCACACTACAAGTTGGGGATATTCCAACTCTTGACACAAGTTCAAGTTTTGCTCGGTCGTAGAAGCACAACAGGCCTCCATTTGTGCTCTCTCTTTCGACAGACGTTCCAGTTAAAATGAGTTGCTCATCAGGACTAAATGCAATATTTGTTTGAGCATAGTGATTTGGGAGATCTTCAAACACCTGAAGAGGCTTCTTCATTTGACGCAAATCCCAAACCTAATGCACATCAAGTAAGCAATAAATATCCAAATGGAGACATATATCAAGGAAAGTTGAAGGTAACGTGATCTTAATAGTATATGTCATTACCTTCAGTGAGCCATCAAAGCTTCTTGACAATAGAATACGCCCATCACTAGAGAACTTAAGCCCAGTGATTTCATCTGAATGACCACTTTCAACATGTATATCTGGCCTGCTTCCCCATCCAGGCTTAAGGTTCCATAACTGTAAGATTAATTAAGCAACGGATATAAGAAGCTCGTACAAGGCATATGAAGTCACAAAACAGTATAAAAATATGGCAGCCAACAAAAGGTCCATTCATATTCTACCCCAGCTTATAATCAATCAATGCAATAGAAAAATTAGAACAGAAAACAAGTACCTGTATAGAACCATCTCCTATACCACCCACGATGCATTTTCCTTCATGATCCCAAGCACAGGTAGTAACTGGAACTCTTCCAGGCCTTGCAAGTTTTGGCTTGATGACCTATCCATGGAATGATTGTTGCATTTAATTTAAAGTCATCTATTCAGCAAGTTGAATGATAAATAATATTGCAAAATTCATGTTATCATACAAATTCTCATAACACAAGC
Source organism: Vitis riparia (assembly GCF_004353265.1). Classification (NCBI taxonomy): domain Eukaryota; kingdom Viridiplantae; phylum Streptophyta; class Magnoliopsida; order Vitales; family Vitaceae; genus Vitis; species Vitis riparia. Next base: position 22,723,591 of record NC_048437.1, read on the forward strand.
ATCACATTTCACTGTTAGATGTCAGAATGGGAAGACCTAAAAAAAAAAATTCCCTGCCATCCACTGTAAGAGTCCATTTCAAACCTATCAAGACTATCAGAAGCTCTCCATATAAATATTTCTTGCAATTCAAAAACCAACATTACAAAAGAGGTCCCAACCTTTTTATGTTGGGATACATTGACATAAAAAATTCTTGAAAATTTTCATGGACCTGTGATGCATACACACCTAGAAGATACTCAAAAAAAGAAAGAATTTATTCTTCCTGCAAGATAAAAACACAAAAGAACCATCCATTTCAAGTGCAAACTACAACATGGACCTAAACTAGGAAATTTGCAGGCCAATAAAAGATGAACCAACAAAAAATTTGTGAATCTTCATCTTAAATTTTAACCAACCTTATCCCATTCTTGAATAAAAAAATGGTTTCAATTTTAACCTCCATGCAGAAAATAAAAAACAAGAATATTATGACAAGATTTATTTATTTATTTATTTATTTTTATAGGCATCATAACAAGAATTTTTCTTTATATTTTTGGCTGTTTACAATCTTTTCAGATTTAGTCTTCTTTTAGCATTGGCATCAGTATCAAGCGCCCATCCATCTTTAAAGTTGAGTCATGCACTGTCCTAATTTGCAAACCTCTTGTATGCTATACCCTTAAGTAATTTCTCCTTCAGTACTTTGAAGTGAAAACAACAGGAAATACCATAAAACAAAGAAATATAAGTGTATAGAAAGATGCATAGCTTATAACACCTTGTATATGTTGCATTCATGTCAGTGATAAGTGGACGAAAAAAACAGACCTGCTTTTGACTTTTGAAATCGTTTACATCCCATATACGCAGTGATCCATCTTCTGATGATGTTAAAATTGTCTCCTTTGTCTTGGGGTGCCACTCCCCACAAGTTAATCCAGATATGTGCCCCTTGGTATTCTTTAGATCACGAATATACATGTCCCCCTTTACGAACTCACCTAGAGTGAGTCCATCACGGTCATATATCTAAAATAAAGAAATTGACCATCAAATGAAGAAATTGACAATCATTATTATCATATGATACACTAAAGGCTCTAAGAAAATGACCACATAGAAAAAAACCATACATAGAAGTACCTTAGCTTGAGCTGATCCTGTCACACACAAAAAACGATCTGAAGTTGGACTCCAACTTAAATTACGAACTTGGTGACCTTCAGATGGTTCCAGCTGTCTAAATGATGCCAAACGAGAATTCATCCCTTGAAAGTCATACATCCGGACTGTATAATCATAACTACCGGAAAGAACTCTGGATCCCGAGTGATCAACAGCAAGAGCCGAAACAACCTGTCAAAAGCATTCCCATTCAAATGAGCCTTTAAGAGCTAAACTCTTAAGACACACGGTTCGCAGCATTTGCCAAAATCCTGCACACTGGTGTTGCCTTCCATTTATTTTTTATTATTATTATTTTTCCATAATAAGTATGTCAACATTTAAATTTCAATGTGAGCACAAGATAACACAACAAGAGTGTTTTGAACTTCTCAAAAAGTCCCAGAAAATGGAAACGAAGTGAAAAAATTTCAGAATCATCATTTTCCATTCTTTTACTTTCTTAAACAATAATCGGAAACAAAAAACCAGCCTTTCATGATTTCTTTAGAAAAAGCCCAGTTCAGAGTGTGCCTTTTTTTCCCTCTTAGTTTTTCAGAAGTGAACTTAAAGGCATGCTTCCCACATTATTTTCTTTGTTTCTGCAGTTCAAGCAAAGAAACATGGGCTATTGTAAACCAAACCAATTTCGCCCTAAGCTTTTGGAGTTGCAATTTTATCTGCATTTTGACATGGTATTGCTTCTAAGCAATTCTCATTTCATCCTATTGTAGGTAGGCAGTTTCCCTCTGTACAATTTCAGTTCGTTTCAATATAATCAAGATGTAAACACAGCTCGAATACTTAAGATTCAAAGAGAAAAGCTATATAACTTATACTCAATAGGTGGGAGAAGCGAAAATGGTTACCTTGGAATGCCCCTTGAGCACAATCTCATTACTCAACGGAATCCGATGCCGATTCTCTTCTTCTTCTTCTTCTTCTTCTTCTTCTTCTTCGGCCAAATCATCATCGGAATCCGAATCCGTTGGCGGCGGACGCGGCGGTCCAATCATCACGCTACCATCATCATCATCCATCTCCGCCGGTGGTGGTCGCGGTGGTCCAATCATGGCACCATCACCATCCTCATCCTCATCATCATCTGAATTCGAAGCCACCGGAGGTGGCCGAGACGGTCCGATCATCACACCGCCATCATCCTCATCAGCCGGAGGTGGCCGAGGGGGTCCAACGGCAACATCATCATCGGCGCTGGAAGAGCTAGGGTTTGTAAGGCTAGCATCCTCGCGATGACGCGAAGTGGAGGTGGATTTAGGGTTTCGAAGAGAGGTCAACCAGGCTTTGGATGAGGAGGACAGAGAAGGGAGGCCTTGGTTGTTGTCGTCCTGTCGGTCGGTGGTGGTGGCCGCGGCGGTCGATGGACGGCGAGCAGTGGCGTTATGGATGGCTTCAAGAGGGGTAAGGGACTTGGATTGCTTGCCGAACGCGAGGGGAAAGTGTGACCGAAAACCGTCGTAGATCTCCTCTTCGTCCTCCGCCATGGAACCGCCGTTGATAGTGGAAGTAGACGCCGGAGAGGCGCGTCGGCTCTGTATATCGCCACGCCGACAAGTTGTTGTTGGTCCAGGCCCAATACCGGCCCACGATGACCCATGAACCTTTGGAGAATTTTTTTTGGATGAAGTCAGCCCAATAGAACCTAAAACAAAAATTCAAATAAATAAATAAATAAATAAAATTCCCCCAATATTATATATGAAATTTTAATTTAAATAATAAATAATATTGGTTACTTTTATTAAATTAAATTATAATTATTATCATTCTAAATATGTTCCTATTTGTTCTATATATTACATCATCAAGTATGATTTTACCTTTTAATGAAATTTTGGATAAGGCATCCATGCTTATAATTTTGATTGTGAATTCATGATTACATCCTATTATTCAATTACATTAATTATAATATGTTGAAAAATCATATTATTAAAAGGGTTATTTCTAGTGCCTTCAATCAAGAATGGTACCAAACCAAACTTACCCATTAATCCTTATAAATTTTGTAGCACCTTAGGGTTTTTCATAGTGTCGTGAGTGTGGGCACTTAGGCAGTAAGGTAGCCAAGTAGGCAACCCATCCTAAGTAGTGTCAGCATGAATGGTCACATCTGATTAAAGTTATTTGCATAATTAGCCACCATAAGTGGATGTCAAGTGGATGTATGTTACACACCAATCGACCATTATGTGTCATCAATGGGTCAACACTACGAGATTAAATGTACACATAAAGAGAGGTCATAGTGGCCAAAAAAAGGTTACAAAATCAAGCCTATATAATAACAAAGGAACAAGAATTAAAGGTATGTAACTTCTCCTCCCAAAAATGCATTCCATAAAAGTCCTCTAATCTTACTTAACCATTGGAGAGATTTGCCTAGAACACATTCAGATACATCGTTTTTGTAGAAGATAGGAGAGCGCGCTGGGGTAGCTGCCCAAAGGATAAGTGTTGAGCAGGAACAGATAGTGAGCATTCTTTTTCACTCACATTTAAAAGTTTTTGTGAGAGCCACCATTATGATTGCATCACCTTCTCTCATTCATCTTAAGTCCTTCAAAGAATAAAGTTAAAAAAGTTGTCATCCTAGCTCAATTGAGGAGTGAACCTATATAAGAAAAATTGGCCATTGAATCTTAGAAGGAAAATGACCATCACCTGTTACAGTGATAAATGATCTTAGATGAGCTTGAAACTACTTTAAGGATAATGATTTGTCATACATCAACTTAAATTTAATAAGAGTTCTGTTTACTACTTCTATAATTTTTTTTTGTTTACTTGCTTTGGTTCTTGGTGCTCTCTCCACGTATTGTTGTTCTAACAGTCTTAGATCTAGGAGTTAGGCCTTTACATGTGTGGATATGTCTTAGGGTAGATAACAATAACAAAACCTCAGATAACTAGGGATGGAGAATTACCAAGAATCCCTAGTATCAAGGAATGAGATATTGTACCTCTAATTCAAACTAACATTAGAGGATATTTCTATCTTCATCTATTATGCCTCAACCCTTCATTCATTCAATTTTTAGTTCGATTTTACCCATTGTTTTCCCTTAGCTCTAACCCTAGGTTTTCATGTTTCATACCTCAAGATGGCTTTTTAGTCTCTCATGATGGTGATTTCATTCACACAATCCATAAAAGAATAATAAAGAATCATTATCGAATAAAATAAATTAGAAACAATTGATTAAAATAAAGAAAACAAACCGAGAATCTTCAATGTCGTCTTCTTTTCCCAAGAAAATCCAAGAACATTTAATAATTCCCCAACTTTTAAAAATAGAACTCTAATGCCCTATTTATAGACTAAAAGTTAAGTTGACACATGGAAAGATCCTAGAAAGCATGTAAAATCTTCTTTCCAAATCAAGGTCTCTCAATAAAAGTTGTAAAAATTTGAGTCATAGGAGCCTTTAATGAATATATGTTGATTTCGCATGAGGATGATCCATTTTGCATGGTCATGCGAAATATAAATGAATTGGCAAAATTCTAACATCATTCTGGCACATTTGGCATGGCCATGCAAAACGTCACATGTTCATGTGAAACTAATTTCCAAGCTATTGTAAAAACAATCTCTCTAGTCGATTTCACTCGATCATCCAAAAATTTCACATGTTAATGCCAAAATTCGCTTGTTCATGCGAAATTGACACTCCTTTGATTTCCCTTTGTGTAGTTATTTTTAATCATCCATATCTTCCTTGTTTCAGCTCTGATTTGCATAATGTTTAAAATGTTGGATTCTTGACTTCTTGAGCTTCGAAACGATATGTAGCATGCCCAAAAATAACCTTGCAAAGCACTCCAAATATCACCTCAAAGTCATAGTATATGTTGTTGCTAGAATTTGAGTTCCAATTGGAATGTATGAACTTCAAGCCATATCTTTCAACCTTCTTTCTTATGTTTGTTTACTCTCCAACTCTTTCCACAACCTTCATTTCTTTCTCTCATGCTATGAATTTCTCCACTTTCATTTATCAAAATTTTCATCATGCTTCACACTTTTAAAGCCCATTCTAAGCATGTCTAGTTTTTTTTCTACCATGACTAAAAATGATTTCTCCAACTTGCATCCTTTTTATCCTTTAAAGCTAAGATATATGTTAGATCCATGGCTAGGGTCTTAGCAACAATTCAAGTTAAAGTCAGGTGAATTGAGACATTACATTTGCATAATTCCTTTCTATATGTGTCACTAGAGCACAATTCGTGGCTCTAATCATATTCCCCAATCAAGTATGCTAAAAAAATGTAAAAGAAGATAAATAAGAAATATATCTTAGAAGATTTTTAAGTTTCAAAAATCTGACATGGGAAATTTTAGAAATTCCTAAATAACCCAAGATATAGATGTATTATGTGAAAATTCATGACTACAATATGCTTATCAAAGACCTAATGAAAACATACAACTTCCTAAATTTTTTGTACTTTATGGAAGCCCTTTTGAACTCCTAGAAAGGTTATAAGAATAATATGAAGCATAAAAAGAAGCACATGTCCTTTGAAGATATCATCATCCATATCTGAGTTAAGGAACAAAATCTAACATAAAGGACAAGGTCGAGAAAACCAAGAAGCTATCTTCCAAAGTAAACTTGATAAAGCATAAGCCTAAGTCAAATTAGAATAACAGGTTTAGAAAGCAAATCTCTATGTGTGTGTATCCCTAAATTACTCTAATCCTAGCCTTAGATTGCTTAGGCTGCATGCAAACTACTCCTGTGGCTCTCTAAATCTAACTAGTAGATGCATACATGCATAAAAACCTTAGATTTAGAGGTTTAGAGTGTTTTACCTCATATATGGATGTTCTGTAATCAACATGTTGCTAGTTTCAACTCAGTCGAATAAGAATCATTGATTATCTCTGTTGTCTGTTTCTTATTCATTTAGGACACTTTGTCGATGCTCCATTCTTAAACCATAAGTACTCTAAATATTAGAAAATATAAGGGAAGACCACCTAAGCGAACCAATCGAAGGGATTTAGCTTATTTGAATTGAACAATAGCAGTTTAAAGTTAAGCTTATGACAAGTAGTGTTGTTGCTTGATCGTGGAGAAAGTGCATCTCAAAGTACAAAGCAACAGATCAAACACTTTGGCTTTATCCTATAGGATCTACCATAGGTTGGGTTTGAGAATCGTGTGATAGGTGACTATCTAGCATAGTTTGAAGAGTACTTTTAGTCTACGCTAGTGAATAAAGGCCCCCTTATTAAGTAAGAAATAAACGACTTTTCCAAGTCACCATTATGTCACAGGATGCTTTAAATGACCCTCCCCATGGGCTTATATAGGACGAGTGAAGCTTTTGGAGACTCCTAGAGCCATCTACACTAAGCTATTGGTGGGAAGAGTGTGGAAGGTTCTAGAAATGCCTAGAGATGTCCACACATCTCTACACTATGGTGGAAGGCATGAGAGGAGTCCAAGGCTTTCTAGAGACTTCTAGGAATCTCTTGTATATTCTTGTACATAGAATAGGGTAGGATGTTCTAGAATATTCTTGATTTGTAAGGAACCTTCTAAGGTTCCAGATAATTCCATTGGTGCCTATAAATAGGTGATGGCCTCATTTGGCCAAGGCACCATCCAAATCACTTCCTAACCAAGCAAGTGAGCATCCAAGCACTTGTAAAGGTTTCTTTGAGTTAGTGAAAGCTTCCATTCTTTCAAGAGTTGCCTACCAAGCTTCTTAAGCTTTTGAGTCGCGAGTGTCTTAGCCGAGCAAGCTAAGCATTGGGGAGCAAGGCTGACTTAGCAAGATCAAGTGTCTTGGCTTGTCTAAGTGCCGCACGAGCTTAGTGAACGACTAAGTCCGTGACAAGTGCTATCAGAGCGCAGTTACGAAATGGGCATAGCAAGGAAGCATGTCGGGCTCTAATGTAGAGGAGATTAGCGAGCAAACCCGTGGGAGGGAGACCGAGCCTACTACACGGGGCAAGGACAAGAAGGATAAATCTCGTGATGTCATTGCCAACATGGAGGCAAGGTTAGCCAAGGTGGAGCTAGCCATGGCGGACACTCGGGAGGGGTTGGACTTAATCGAGCAAGGCATGGAAAAGGGCTTAGAGGATCTAAGGGAGCAGATCCAAGACCTTCGTGAGAGGGTGCTAGTCTCACAGGTTCAGCCAGTGTCGCACAAGGAGTTTGTGTCCTTCCAAGGAAAGGTCTTGAGCATGCTTGCTAGCATGGAGTCAAGGATAGAGGCCTTGGCTACTAGAATGGAGTCCCAAGACCAGGAGGTTAGGCAAGAGTTGGCCATCTACAAGGCTGCTGTGTCGGCATGGGTCATGGCCACACAGGAGGCATCTAGGGTGGAGGTGCCGAAGCCACATGGGTTTAGTGACAAGCGGGATGCTAAGGAGTTGGATAACTTCTTATGGCATATGGAGTGATACTTCGAAGCTATCGCATTGACGGATGAAGCGGCTAAGGTGAGAACTGCGACCCTCTACCTTACTAACACAGCTACTCTATGGTGGCGTCGAAGGTTTGCCGATATGGAGAAAGACATTTGCACCATAGAGACATGGGAGGACTTCAAGAGGGAGATCAAGAGGCAGTTCTACCCCGAGGACGTGGCATACCTGGCTAGGAAAAACATGAGGCGTCTCAAGCACACAGGCTTGATATGCGACTATGTCAAGGAATTCTCTTCGCTCATGCTTGAGATTCCTAACATGACTGAGGAGGAGTTATTATTCAACTTCATGGATAACCTGCAAGGGTGGGCCGAGCAGGAATTAAGACGCCGAGGTGTTCAAGACTTAGCCACTGCTATGGCAGTAGCAGAGTCTTTAACGGATTATAAGAGGGGAAAATCCTCCAATAATGAGTCTTTGGAGGATAACCACGCCATGGGTGGGGGAGACGAGGTTCTAAGGGACCACAATGCTCCTAAAAATTGATCAGACAAGACGTCTAACGTCCGAGAAGGAAGGGGTAAGGCGGAAAAGAAAGAATTCACGCCTAAAATCAAATGCTTCCTATGTGACGGTCCACATTGGGCACGAGATTGTCCAAAGAGGAAGGCGCTTAGTGCCATGATCGAGGAGAGGGAACAAGAGGACGAAGCACATATGGGCTCAATGCAACTACTAGGTGCCCTCCAATTCAACCCGAAGCCTAGTACGCCTAAGACCTCCTTACTAGCAGGGGTGTAAGTAAAGGAGGAAAAATGGGAGCAAGCTGAGGTAGCCCGCACACACATGGAAGAGGTCACCAAGGGAAAGGTGAACTCAATGGGTAAGAGGAAGCAGCACTCTAAGCATCGAAAGCGCACGGGTCTGCATCCATCTGGAGCCTCACGGGAGAAGGAGGTGAAGAACATCCTGGCTAAACGGGTCACCAGGAGACAAGGGGTTCCTCCTGTGATAGAGTATCTAGTCCGATGGAAAGGACTACCTAAGAGGTAGGTAAACTGGGAACATGCGGATGCCTTGAGAAAGTTCTGGAAACACATCGAGAGGTTTCAGAATGAGGCAACGACGAGGACGTCGACGACATCGGTGGGGGAGAGTGTCATAGGATGCTTTAAATGAACCTCCCCATGGGCTTATATAGGAGGAGAGAAGCTTCTGGAGACTCATAGAGACATCTACACTAAGCTATTGGTGGGAAGAATGTGGAAGGTTCTAGAAATGCCTAGAGATGTCCACACATCTCTACACTATGGTGGAAGGCATGAGAGGAGTCCAAGGCTTTCTAGAGACTTCTAGGAATCTCTTGTATATTCTTGTACATAGAATAGGGTAGGATGTTCTAGAATATTCTTGATTTGTAAGGAACCCTCCAAGGTTCCAGATAATTCCATTGGTGCCTATAAATAGGTGAGGGCCTCATTTGGCCAAGACACCACCCAAATCACTTCCTAACCAAGCAAGTGAGCATCCAAGCACTTGTAAAGGTTTCTTTGAGTTAGTGAAAGCTTCCATTCTTTCAAGAGTTGCCTACCAAGCTTCTTAAGCTTTTGAGTCGCGAGTGTCTTAGCCGAGCAAGCTAAGCATTGGGGAGTAAGACTAACTTAGCAAGATCAAGTGTCTTGGCTTGTCTAAGTGCGCCACGAGCTTAGTGAACGACTAAGTCCGTGACAATTAGCTCTATTTATTATTATGGTGAATCAGTGAATCAAGATGTCAAACTAAGATCTTATATATCCACATATGAGACTCACTTTTGGCTTTTATCTCAATAGGTGTATTATTCTACATTTTCCCAAAAGAACAGTCATTTGTTTCATTCTTCTTCTATACCATCGCTTGAATAATGACTCCTAGTCGACTCGACTTTCCTAAATGCCCACCACTAGCTTTTCTCATTTCTAGGTTTAGATTTCTTATGTCATTTCAGTTGTTAATTTCTATTGTACATGTCATAGATTTCACAAACTCAAAAGTCTTCCACCGCAATGACTTTTTATCCTTGAATCCAAGCACTAGAGTGGATGAAGGTCTCTTAGAGGGGTGGTAGTTAGGGTATTCTCTCTCTAGAATGAATAGGAAGACAAGAATGAAGCTCTAACCCTTAAGAAGAGGTTTATATAGGTTTCCTTGTGTGCTTAAGTGACTTAAGTTTATCTTGGCTTGGGTTTCTTAATTTAGTTCACTTAGTGTTGGGATTGAGTCCTTAAAAGCAAGATATGATGTAACAAAGTTAGACCTTATTATCTTATTGCTAAATATTTTATGCATTGACATTGATTTAAGCATTCAACCAATATCACTTGCATTGTATATGACTTAGGTACATTGAGAGTTGCATAAAGGATACAACTTTTGGGTTCCTTGCAAGATGATGAATTATTCATAATCGATTAATGGATTTAGGCAATCTAATAGAGACTATAGTGTACCACCTTCTAATTGGAGGGATGACTTATTTTGGTCATCGGGATGACTTTCCCATGGTGAGTGCACTAGTGTGTATGGTTAAATATTGGACAAAATTTATAATGAATTATGACGTAAGTATATTATATGGTCACGATTCATCAAACTACTATGTTGCATGGATTTTCAACCTTGAGAGGATATTGAGTTTGTGTTAAAATCAACAAGAGGCTTTAAACTATGGGTGTGGTCATATCTTCCCTACAGATTAGGTTACTGTTGATGGAGGTTGGTGACAACATGTATTCTCAATAAAAAAAACACTATGATATCTCATGAGATTGAGCTAATGTGTCCCTTTAGGTGATTCAAAGGACATGTGATCATGAAATTTGTGGTTGTCGTAATTCCTTTAGTGGAATTTGACATATGCTCCTTAGAACTAAAGTATGTTAGTTGGTCACATAATAAAATGATATGTAACTCAAGGATTTGAGAGGTAATCTTAATGGTTAATAACATTTTTTTGTTATATTACGAACACTAGTTCATGAGGAGTCTGCATGCAATAAATAGTAGGTCACAGACTTGAATTTGTCTCGATGTAATATATAAGATACTAGAGTGTAGTTAACTCTCTTTAGTGGAGTATTGAATCAACTTTAGAATTAGATTATGAGAAAGTCAGTATTTTCCTATGAGTCCTAGTGGTTCTTGCTCAAGTTCCTAATTCATATTGGAACACACTATGAGGTTATTTTGGTATGTAATTTATAAGTGTGTATAAGAGCATTTTGGTAAAAGCGCAAGGTTGCACTAAATCTTATGAAATGACTTTCTAAAATGGGTTAATTAATAAAGTCTATTAAAGTTAATTAATTGATTAGGACCCAAGTGGGTTAGATTAAGTGACTCAAACCCAATTTGGGCTTAACTTACTTAAGCCCATAGGAAATCCTATATAAACCCCCTTAGGGATTAAATATTTAGTATTATAGTTCAATTTTATGAAATTTTAGAGAGAAGAACTCTAACCATCATTTGAAGAGAGAAAAATTCAATATTCTCTTATGACAAGACCCATGAAGGGAAAGATTGGGTAGAAGATTGTTGGGTAGACGAGTTCTACGACAACCATACGATTTCAAAGTCTTCATAAAATGGAAATCGGTTTGGGAACATCTAGATCGCAGGTATAAAACTTTCGCCTTTAGATCTAGTATTTTTTATAGTTTTTATAGTCATAGGTTTCCATTGGTTTAGATCTAGGAAAGCCAATGATAGATGCATGCACCCTATGTGATCTAAGGCCAAGGAATAAAGTAATCCGAAATTCCTTACACTTAGGTCCTAATTGATTAATTAGCCCTATTGAGTTTCAATTAATCAATCAGCCTAATCCAGAAAGATGATTCACAAGCTCTTGTACAATCTTGTGTATTTACCAAAACACCTTTTATGTACTCTTGTAAATAAAAAACCTAAATACCCCTTAATAAACTTGTCATCAAGGAATACAAGTTTGAGTGTGAACCACTAAAACCCATAGGAAAATATTAACTCTCTTATAATTTAATTCTAAAGTTGACTCTATTTCTCACTACAAAAAGTCAACTGCACTATAATATTTTATGATATTACAACAAGATACAAGAACTCAGGTCCATGACCTATTATCCACTATATGCAAACTCCCTATGAATTAACGTTCATAATTTGACAAGGTGAAATTTATCAACCTTTCAATATTAACTCTACAATCTTTGAGTCTCATATCCTTTTATTATGTGATCAACTAACACACTATAATTCACTAAGAATAGATGTCAAATTCCACTAAAGAAGTTAATACAACCACAAATTTTGTGATTACATGTTCCTAGGATCACTAATGCACTCAAGTCATGTATAATGAAAGATATGTTAGATCAAAATGCTCATAAGGTATAATGCATGAAAGGATGATAGATAAAAGTGAAACTGGAATTTTATTAAATGAATAATAAATTTTGAATTTGTTACATTATGTCACATTTTAAAGGATTTATCTTTAAAATGAGGATCATGTTCGAGTCAGACAAGATCATTCTCACCAAGAATGATGTATTTGTTGGGAAAGGATACTATAATCATGACATCTTTATGTTAAATATTTATGAGATTATTATTAATGATAATGCATTTAGTTTTGCATACTTGATTGATTCTTTTGATATATAACATGGTAAACTAGCTTAATTCCTAAGATGTCCCTAGGAAACCAATGGAAAATGTGAATTATGTGTGAAATTAAAAGCCGCTAAGAAAACATGTAACAGTATAGAAAGAGAACATAACTACTAAGTTTAATTCATAGTTGACAATTTGGTTTTCTTCATTTATAAAACTACCTAAAAATGGGTGAATAAGTACTTCGATTATTTAAACCTATAATTTATTTATTTCTTTATGATTCTTGATCATTTTTGTGATTCAGTTTGTCTAAATACAATAATTTGATGAACAAACAATCATACCAAGAAATAAGCAATATATATCGAAAACCACCTACAAGGCCACACAAAAGCCTTATATGTAAAAACCATGGATTTAGTTGACTACCTAGCAAATCTACTAATTATGAAAACAAGTACACATATTTACTTAAACCCAAATTCTACCCAAGGGACTTACTTGGGACAATTCCTACCATTTGCTTTCATGTCCTTGATATAGCACTTTGGACTCAGTGGATACCTTCACTCTTTGTTAAAGGATGCAATTAACCACCATCTTTACATAAAAATATCTTGGTAGGATAATGATAATGTAATACAATGGGTGAATCACATATTTTTACATAAATATGCATATTTATATGGAACAAACTCTAATAGGCTAGATTAGACCGATATACACTCAAAATGCAAATTTTGTAATTTTTAAGTAATAAAAAAATCCATATAGAACCTTTAAGTGTTCTTAATGTTGGGATTGAGCCTTATAAAGCATGACATGATGCAATAGATTGAGGTTTATTTAGAAATTTATTTATTTATATTCTTGGTTTCCAATTTATTATCTCATATGCATTCATTGGTTATTTAAGCATATATGTCCATGTCACTTGCATTGTACATGACTTGGGTGCATTAAGAGTTGCATAAATGATCCAAGTCATAAGTTCCTTGTAGTATGATGAGTAATCCACGGTTGATTCATGGATCTGGGCAATCCATCTAAGACTATAACGCACTACCTCTAAATTGAAAGGATGACTTGTCTTAGTCATCGGGATAGTTTCCCCATACTGGTGCACTTGTGTATGTGATGCACACTAAACAAGACCTATAATGAATCATGACATAAGACTATTGATTGTCATGATTCACCAATTTATTATGTTGCATGAATTCTTAATCTTGATAAGATATTATGTCTGTGTCAAAATCAACAAGAGGTTTTGACCTATGGGTGAGACCTTAAAGTAATCATATATCCTTATGAATTGAGTCAATGTTGACGAAGGCTGGTGGGAAACAAATATTCTCAATAGAGGCACTATGATATCTCATGAGATTGAAATAGTGTGTCCTTTTAGGTGATCCAAAAGACATGTGATCTAAAAAAATGTGGTTATGGTATTTCTTTTAGTGGAAATTTAACATATGCTCCTTAGAGTTAGAATATGTCAATTAATCATATAATAAGTGGGATCTATAACTCAATGATTGGAGATATAATCTTGATAGGTGATGACATTACATTGTTAGATTACGGATACCAATTCATGGGAACTCTGCATGTAGTAGATAGTAGGTTATAAACCTAAGCTTTGTCTCGTTGTTATTTACATAGGTACTAAAGTGCAATTAATTCTTTGTAATGAGATGTTGAATCAACTTCAAAATTGGAGTATGAGTGAGCTAGTACTCCTATGGGTCCCAATGGTCCACGTTTTAAGCTCAATACCATGATGACATAATTATAAGGGTTGAATTGACTCTAGGTTCACTGGTGTGCATAAAGGTGTTTTAGTAATTACACAAGGTTTTACAAGAAAAGGTGAACAAGATTTTTGGATTTGGCTAATTGATTAATTAGATGGTCTTGTGAGATTAATTAATCAATTATGATTAAATTTGGGCTAGATTAAGTAACCCAAACCAAATGGGCTCAAGTCACTTAAGCTCAGTCGAGGAACCCAATAAATACTCCTTTAGAGATTAGGGTTTCTAAGACCTTTTTGTGATTGTCGTCTTCCACTTCCAGAGAAAAAGAGAGTCAAAGCATCATTCCTTCCAAAATTCACCTTTTATAGTGTCAAGATTGTGGTTAGAGTTATCGAACTGAAAATCTTGGATATAAGAGACCTCTAAAGTTTTCAAGCATCTTTTTTACCACACCAAATTGATTTAGGAACATCTAAATTTAAGTAAAGTTTTCTATTACCTTTAATCTAGATCCTTAAATGTAAAAAATGTTTTTTTTTTTTTTTACTTCTATTTCATAAGATCTACAAGCTAAAGGTAGATTGCATGTACCTATACAATCTAGGGCATGAGAATAGAGAAATCCAGGGTTCCCATCACTTAGGGAGCACTTGATTGTTCCATATATTTTTTTATTACTTACTCAATGTCTTTTTTTCCTACAATTGAAATTTATATGCCTTTTTGAACCTTTTGCATTGCCACTATACATACCAACAAATTTTACTACATACTTGACTAGTTAGTTTACCATCTAATGTTACTAAACTTCTAAAGTTGAGAAGTCCCATGGAAATAAGTAGATCCAAACTAGTGATATTTGGAACAAAATTACGAACCTATATATCACTAATCTAGCTTATAAATAATTTCCCTTTGTTGAAACATTGAGATAAAATAATGATCATGTAAAGCCTCATAATTCTCAAACAGAGTTTACAAATCACTCAAAAATTCAGTCCTTACCATATTATGGATGATCCAAAGGGCTGTGTGGTCTTTTTAAAGGATTTAAAGGTATGTAAGCTAGTTAAATCCATATATGGAGTAAAACAAGAACTTAAATAATGGTATAACAAGTTTAACCATATGTTAGTATCTAATGGATTTTCCATTAATAATGTTGATTAATATATTACAATAGACTTAGAGAAAAACACGTGTTATTATCTACTTATACGATATGTCAATTCTAAAAACTAGTTTAGAGGTTGTCTACAAGACCAAGAGATTCTTAAAGCTTAACTTTGACTTGAAAGACTTAGGATATATAGAGGCAATATTAGGGATCAAGATAACTAGAATACCCATTAGGCCTAAAATTTCTTGACAACCCTATGTTGAGAAAATTATGAGTCTGTGTCAATCATAAGTCTATGTCAATTCCTTATGATGCTAATTCACAGCTAAAGAATGATAGAGAATGTATTGTTGTTTAACTTGAGTATGCTCAAATCATGGTAGCTTAATGTAGTTGACTAATTATATTAGTCCTAGCAATGCTTGTGTAGTAGGTAAATTGCGTCAATACACCCAAGGTCCTAATCAAGACCATTGGAATACTACGTATGGAGTAATTAAGTACTTAAGAGACATCATTAGCAATATTTTGTAGTATAGTGAATTGTGAAATGTACTTGAAGGGTACAATGATGCTTATTAAATCTTTGATGCAGATTTAAGTAGGCATGTCTTGATTTTAAAGAAAGTATAGTCTTTTGGAAGTCTTCCAAAAAACCTTGCATTACTCCGTCTATCATAGAGGTTGAATTTATTGCCTTAGAGAATGCAAGTTTTGAGATTAGTAACTAAGAAACCTTTTAGGAAATATCTCTTTATGGATAAGACCAAAATTATTTGTTTTTATGTATTATGATAACCAGGCAACAACAATTAAGGCTAAAAGTAAGATATTTAATGAAAAAATAAATATATTTGCTTAAGGCACAACATTACGCGATAACTACTTGACATGATGATCATATCCCTAGATTTTGTGAGTTTAGAGTTGAATTTAGTTGATTTTATGATAAAACAACTAAATAAGAAACTAAGAGAAAAAACATTGAAGGAAGTAAAGGCTTATGTGTAGTATAAAAGTTAAGAGTGATGGTAATCTAAACACGAATAAAGATCTCAAAAAGTAGGTTCATATACATTATTAACTATTTATAACCATGATGTAGATGATATATATTTTGCAATGATTGAATATAAGTAGTTTTAATAATACTATATCTCTCATAAAATGTGTGTTAAATTGTAGGGTATATTTGATGAATACACTTATATAAGATTGAAAATGGAATCACTACCTATGAGAACTTCAAAAGGTTTTGTAGAGGTTTCATGAATATCCAAATAAAGCATTTAGCCAACTCGCATTAATCCTTTATGTATAGCTTTAAGTTGAAAAACCAATTACCCATAGGTTCTTTGTTTTACATAAAATATCTTGATTCATAGAAAATTCATTTTTCACTTGTTTTCAATGATTTACAACTTATCCTAAGGTTGGTTCATAGGCTAAGGATACTAAGTTGATGTATTGAATTCTAATGTTCTTCAAGTTTTTTTTATTCCTTCATTTAATCATGCATTCTATAGGAGATATCATAATACTACATAATGAAAGTATTATTTCTAGATAGTTAGATAATTTCAATCAGGATCCTTATTTGTTGCTTTTTATATAAGATTTTTAGCCTTAACACATTCATGAAATTTAAATTTCATATTTAATTCTTTTCCAACTAATCAATCAAGCCCTTGATTAGAGAAATTGTGCAACCAATTGAATATCCAAATGATAATCAATCGATTGTTGATTGATTACTCTTTTATCAATAATCACAGCTTCAATCACTAAATATACCAAACCAAATCTAGTGTTCTTCTTTCATACATAAGAGAGTTTATATCTTCTTCTCAGTCTCTTAGTGTTGTGAGTATTCTTTTCTTACTCATATCTTAGAGCCTTTTGAGTGTTGTTAGTTTAAGTACATCTTCCTCTCCCATGCATCCTAGGTCCTTGGAGGGATAAAGTTGAAAAAGTCGTTATCATTTCATATTTGAGGATTATACCTTTATAAGTAAAATTGACTAGCGAATCATTGAGGTAGAATGCCCATCATCCTATTACACTAGGACATTCTCTTTAAAGAAAACATAATCTTTATAAGTAAAATTGGTTATTGAATCATTGAGGTAGAATGTCCATCATCCTATTGCACTAGGACATTATCTTAAAAGAAAACACAACTAACGTAAAGATAGTGATTTGTTATGACTTAGCCTAACTCGGATAAGTATTTTGTTTGCTACTTTCTAAAGTTTTTGGTGGAATTAAGTTTGGGTTTGAAAAAATTGTGGGCATCGTTATGGACACTTGAGTTGTAACTAACCACTAAAATTTATAAGCACTAGCTTTCTAATCATTAAAAATAAATAAAAATAGAAATAAAATAAAAACAATGAAAATATCTCTTTTATTAGTAGTTGATAATTGGAGTTTCCATCATGTCAATTCCTAAAACAAAAGCTTCAAATTTGGACACGTTAGTGTTTTGTACATCTAACCACATTTCAATTGAATTTTTTTGCATGTTTTTCAAACATTGGCCCCAACCATATAATTAATGAAAATGAAATGATAGTGTCTCTTCCTTACAATTCACTTGTTAACTATGAAATACATTATTAACTATTTATAGTTATGATGTAGATGACACATATTTTGGAATGATTGAGATGAGTATATACTTTTAATAAATACCATATCCCTTATAAATGGTGTGTTCAATTATAGGATATACTTGATGGATTCGCTTATATAAGAGTGGAAATTGAGTCATTTCCTATGAGAACTTGGTTAGGTTTTCTAAAGGTCTCGTGAATATCCAAGTAAAGTGCATAGCCTACTTGTGTTAATCCTTTATGTGTAACTAGAAGTTGAAAAACTAATTTGGGTAGTAGGTTCCCTAATTCACATAAAGAAATATTGATTCATAGAAATTTATTTTCCTGAATTTTTTATGATTTACAATTTACTTATCCTAAGGTTGGTTCGTAGCCTAAGAACATATTCTATGGGTGATATTAGAAGATTGCACAATGAAAAGGTTATTTATGGAAAGTAAAAAGATTCTGGTTTGGGTCATTTTTTTGTACTTGGATTTTAAGCCTTAACATATTCATGAAATTTGAATTTCGAGTTTAATTCCTTTTAAGCTAATTAATCAAGTCCATGATTAGAGAATCTTTTGCCACTTATAACAAATTCAATCACTAATGATACCAAATCAAACCTAGGGTTTTTCTTTCATATAAGATAATTTATATCTCCTCCTCCTCTTAGTGTTATGGGCATTCTTTTTGTTGTTCATATCTTAGAGCCTTTGCGAGTATTGTCATCATAAGCCCATCGTCTTCTCCCACTCATCCCAAATCCTTAGAGGAATTTAAAATAGTCATCAACCTTGCATAGTCAAGGACCTTTATAAGTAAAATTGACTATTGAATCGTTGAGGCAAAATGTCCATTGTCTTATTACACACTAAGACATGATTTAAGAAAAATACATTATTTCAAGGATAGTGATTTCTCATATTTTAACCTCAACGCGATAAGTATTTGATTTTGTTCTTAATTTTTTATTTTTTATTTGCTAAAATCAAGTTTAATGACTAAAAAAAATGTGGGCATTGTTATGGACACTCGGGTTATTACTTATTCCTAACTTTTAGGAGTGCTAGCTTTCTAAATAAAATAAAAATAAAAGAAAAAAGTGAAAATATCTCTCTAATTAATAATTGATGATAAGAGTTTCCATCATATGTCAATTCATTAAATAAAAGCTTCAAATTTGGACACGATAGTGTATTGTACTTCTAACTACTTTCAATTGAACTTCCTCAACAGTTTTTCAAACTTTTGCCCCAACCCCCATAATAAATGAAAAGGAAATGATAGTCACTCTTAATTTCTCAATCTAATATATACATATATATATATATATAGATGATTTTAAAGTCATTCAAAATTAAAAATAATGTAAAAAAATTTAATCAAGAAAGCAATAAAATCTCAAATTTTTTGATAATTTATCATTTTATTTATTTTTACAAATCAAATTAATCATCGGTATTATAAAATTCTATAAATTATTTACTAAAATTTAGCTAAAAATCACAACATCTAAAACAAAAACGTAAGTTTACATAAAAAATTCTTTCATATTTAATAAAATTTTTATAATATTAATATTATTTTAAAAAGGTTATAAGTTTCACTTTAATGGTTCAAGCAAAAATAAGAATTTGTTATTTGTTTAATCTATGTCCCTACTTTTCCGTTGCAAATCTCAAAAAAGAAAAGAAAAAAAAGGAATTAAAAACATTATTTAGTATTAAAAAGTAATTAAAACATTAACTATTAAAAAAATAAAATTTTAATTATTTATGAATTTTTTATTTATTTATTTTTACAAATCAGATTAATTATTGAATTTTTTTTTTTACTAAAATCTATGAAAAAATCACAACATCCAGGGGAAAAACCGTTGAAGCATAAATATTTGTGAGGCCCACAAGAATTCAATTATAGATATTTATTTTGTGGGCAGATTCTTGTCTGCTTCAGAGAATAATATTTGCCAATTCAGACTGGAGCATCTTCTTATAAATTGAAGAGGGAGAGACCCTCTTGTTCTTTTGTATCTGTTCTCAAGTTCTCTGGTGGTGGCATTTCCAAGATTACCAACCAAAATGTAACCAAATATCTTTCTGTATGTGGGTTCAGTCTCATGGTTTGTAAATGATATATATATATATATTTTTTTTTTCTCAATTTGTAGGGAGAGTGGACTGAGGCCCATGGATGCTGAACAGCTGAGAGAGAATGGTCATAAGATGGTGGATTTCATTGCAGATTACTACAAAAGTATTGAGAATTTTCCAGTTCTCAGCCAAGTTGAGGTTATAGTTCTTTCTTCAAATATTCTTATCTTAATTCATGGATGGATTACTGTGTAGTGCAGAATACTTGTATATGTGTTCATTGATTTTCACATAGAGGATTAATTGTTAAAGGGTTTTCTTGAAGTAATGATGATAAGCTGTTTGATGTAATTCTCCAATAGACATAGTGCCATTGGAGCAATACACATTTGGAAAAATCAAGGGCATTGATGCACTGTGTCTTCAAGAAATCTGGTCAGAAAATGAGCTAGCATTACTCATTAGGAAAATTGGATTTCTGAGTTTCTTGCGTTTGGGTTTTGTGTATATGAACCCAATTTTTTATTTGAGATTTTAGCTCATTCATGTGGTTTTTTTAAGTCTCAGATTTATGCCAGTAATACATTTTTAATCATTAGTTATTTCTTTATGGTTTTTCTATGCAGCCTGGTTATCTTCGTGAACTTCTGCCAGATTCCGCACCTAATCAACCCGAATCATTGCAACAAGTCTTTGATGGTGAATTTTATCAATGGCTCTTGTTTGTTTTTCATGATGCGGTTCTTCAACCTTTTGGAATTTTACTTTGTCTCAACTGTTTTTCTTTGAAAGAAAACATGTTCTGAATAGAAAACATTTTTTGTTATATTGCAGACCTTCAAGCAAAGATATTACCTGGGGTAACGCACTGGCAAAGCCCAAACTTCTTTGCATATTATCCTTCTAATAGCAGTACAGCTGGATTCCTAGGAGAAATGCTTAGTGCCGGTCTCAACATTGTGGGTTTTAGCTGGATTACTTCTCCTGCGGCGACGGAACTTGAAATGATTGTGCTGGATTGGCTTGCAAAAATGCTTAATCTACCAGATGATTTCCTTTCTGCAGGTAAGGGTTGGAACAGCATATTTGCAAGAATTTAACAATGAAATGTGGCAAAAGCTCTTCCTTTCTTTCAAATACAAAAATCTATATATTTTTCAATTCCAAAAGAGAGCCAGCATCCTTGATGAAGTTCTTCTTTAATTCTTAAAAAGAACAATAACTAAATGAGGTTCTGCTTTTTATTTTTTTAGTTTTATTTTTTAATGTTATGAACAAAACTTAGCTTACATGTTACTCTAGACAGGCAGCATGAAACCTTTACTTTTCCCATATTAATTAATTCTGAATATTAAATGTGGTTGCATATGGGTGGTGTCATGTTGAAAGGGTATAAGGATGTGCTTGAATATCATTTAGTTAAGTGGGTAAATTTACCTTTGCCTGAGGTTGACAGAGACCCCAACAGAGGTCCCTTTGCAAATGAAAAATAATCCTTGGGTATATATTGGTCAAGATAGTATCTTAGGTAGAGAGATCAGCAACATGGATGTTGTGGTATCATGAGTTGCAGAGGGAGCAGAATGACTTGAGGGGAAAGACATGGGTGGAGCCATGACTCATCACTTTGAATCCTGGGGTTTAGGCACACTTAGTTGTGGATTCCAACCCAAGAATCATGGATATCTGCTTGACGCAGAAACCTTATAGGTATCATGGAGAATGCATGCCAGCAGTATCACAGCCCAGAGCCAATAGAGTCCTGATTTTTTTCAGGATGTGCAAGTTCATATGCCCATGGCTACAAAAACCCGTTGACAGTTATATCAATGGATCAATTGCTAGGGTGCAGATGGAACATGTGTCCTGCTGATACTGACACCCACCTTGAATATAAATCTGGTTCAGACTTTTAAACTAATGCAAGCAAGTTTTTTGATGTCTAAGATCATAGCATCAACCATAGACATGCAAGGGTTTATTTCAACTTAGAAAAGAATTTTATCAAAACTTGTTTGCTTTGGTGTATAAAAATTGATTTGTTTTGGAGTGGAAGTAATTCACTGAAGTATATGGATATACTTAAATGTGTGTGTGCACAGCACAAGCATTTTTTGTTTTCTAGAGAAGCTTGGTACATACTTTTAATAGCAGTTATCAATCAAGTAATGTGGTTTTCCTGTTGAAAATCCTGATGCAGGAAATGGTGGTGGAGTGATACAGGGCACTGCAAGTGAAGCCGTTCTGGTTGTATTACTGGCTGCTCGTGATAGGGTTTTAAGGACTGTTGGAAAAACTGCCCTTGAGAAGCTTGTGGTTTATGGATCTGATCAAACACATTCTGCTTTACAGAAAGCCTGCCAGGTCTCTTCAGATTTGTTCACCCATACTTTATTTGTCCTTTATTTTTATGGTCTGTAGTTTGTTTGTCCTTAAGTAATGCTTTAACACATTTAAATGATAATGAATTTGTTTGATAAAATCCAAATCATTGAATAAATTGCTTAGGATGGTTGGTACAACTAAATTTTAGTCACTTGTCATCCACATATAGGTACATGAGGTTTTAATGTAATTTAACAGTCATGCTTATATCTAGATATGAAAGATAATCATTCCACTATACTATAGGCAACATGAAGAGGATAAAAAAAAAAAAAAACAGATATAACTGTTTTTTTTTTAATAGGCAAACAGGAACAAGGAATAAACTGACAGAGCCTACTAAAGGGGGCACAATCCAAGTACAGAAGGTGTATACGACATGGAAAGCCTAAAATGACAAAAAAAAACAAAAAAAAAAACTCTTGGGCTCTAAAATATCTCATGTTTCACAACTCCTGCTTGTATCTATACCTTGAAGTGTGGGCCCTCACAATTGGGTGTCTCCCCCTCTTCTTGACGTATTTACCTACTTGGAATTTGTTTGGTGAAATCCAGCTCATTGAATAAATTGCTCAAGATGGTTGATACAATTAAATTGTTGTGTTATTGAAAGCTTTGATACCACTAGTTATGCCAATGGAAGCTTCAATACCACAAATTAATGCAAAACAAAAAATAAAAATAAATCATCCAGACAAAGGTAAATGAGGTTTGAATGTAATTTAACAATCATGCTTACATCTAGATATAAAAAAATAATCATTCCAATGGAAGCTTCAATACCACAAATTAATGCAAAACAAAAAATAAAAATAAATCATCCAGACAAAGGTACATGAGGTTTGAATGTAATTTAACAATCATGCTTACATCTAGATATAAAAAAATAATCATTCCACTACACTATAGAGAATATCACATAGAACAAAAAATTTTATAACTAATTTTTCTTAATAGGCAAACAAGAAAAAAGAATAGATTGGTAGAGCCTAGAAAATGGGCCACAATCAAAGTGCACACGGGGGAGTACACAACATGGAAAGGCCAAAAAGACCAAAAACAAAAATGACTATTGAGCCCTAAAATATCTCATGGTTCACTACTCTTACTTGTATTTGTACCTTAAAGTGTGAGCCCTCCCTATTGGGTGTCTCCCACACTTCCTGACATCCTTACCTACTTGGTACAAGCTTTCTATGCACATCTTCATTTCATGACTTTTTCCCTTCATGACTTAGAATATTTATAAAGATATTCCTAACTTTCCTTATTTTATAAGAAAACCTATTTCCACAAAGAATTAGCAATATATTAAATATCCTATATAAATATTCTTTTACTAAAAGAAATATCTACCAAATATGAATTTCAGACAATTTCTAACATAAATTAATATTATACAATATGTAATTAGTTAATATATTTTGTTTGTGTCAAAACAATGTTCCATCTGTTATTATCATTCTCATTATTTGAAGTCATTACTTTGATTTATTCTTTAGTTAATTGTCATCCTTTTTTCATTTTTCTGGAACTGACAGCCTAGAATTTATTAGCAAAAATGAAAAGGAGTACAAGGAAAATTATCAAAAGAAGAAAAAAAAGGATCTGTTATTCTAACTTATAACTTATCCTTCTGAAAGTGTTGATTTACTTTCAATTAAAAATACAAATAGAAATTCCATAATGCAAAGGTCATCATCTTGCAGGATCATCCATTCAACTGGGGAGATTTTAGTTGAGTGTATGGGTGTTGTTGTTCATCAACAAAGAGGACAATTATTTAATTAAAGGCTGGGGCTCTAATGCTTGAGAAATCTCGGGAGCACTCTTACCCTCCCTTACTCCAGTGATAGCTGGGTGTGATGGCCTTGAACTTCTGTTTTTTCGCACACATATTGTGCCTTATGAGAAACTATTAATAACCAAACAACAGAAAATCTATACTGACCTAAGGAAAATAATTTTCGATATGCAGGAAGGTTCCATTTTCATGGCCCATGTCAAGACAATCTTCCCTACTTATAAGCTATCCCACAGTATGGAGGGAATGCAGCAAAAAGTGGGGAAAAATTTAGGGGTGCCTTCTTTTCCTTTACCTCTCTCCCCCCTCTAAGTTACTAGATCCCTTGTTGTCTGTGGTTAGATTAAGCTTATCATTATGGGATTTAGGGCATAAATCCAGAGACCCACCTCAAGGTAATCATTACAAAAACTGGAGTTATAGTCATCCTACACTTGATGCCTCTATGTGCTTGTTCATTGCATTTCAATTATTTGGTGGTTTCTTTTTCAGGAACAGATGCCTGTATTTATGTCCTTATGTATTAGAGTTTACCATTATGTGATGTTTATTTTTTCATGGCAGATAGGAGGAATTCATCCAGAGAACTGTAGGCTGCTGAAAGCCGACTCTTCTACTGGATATGCTCTTTCTCCTGATTTACTTAGTGAAGCAGTTTCACATGACATCGCCAATGGTCTAATACCCTTTTTCTTATGTGCTAATGTAAGGAACAAAACTTCATATATTAGTTTGCTTTCCATCTGTGTTTTCTAATCCGCTTTCTTTCTTTCTTTCCTTTCATGGTCCATTTGACTAGATTTTATGGTATCAAATTGTAGGACTATGCTATGATCTTTCTTTTCATGGCACTTTATTTTTTTATTGGTTTTATTATTACAATGAAGTTTCAAGTGAGTTCTTTAATGGGTGGATGAGAAATGTTCTAGAAAGTATATTGGTATTGTGGAAGCCCAAAACAAACAAGAAGGGATACCAAACAAAGAATTGTTGAAGGAAGGTAAGGGCACAAATAGTATGTGTGAACCGTTTTACCTCCTTCAACCATGTAGTTATGATGTTGGTGAGAAGATAAATTGGACTACACTAACATACTCTTGATCCTTGACTTAGACAAGGTTTTCAAACATTCAAGAAAAATTGTGCTTACATGATGGCCTGAAGTTTGTATTGACATTGAAATTTAACCTCATAATAAGCAAGGTGGATTAAGTTTTTTAATTATTTTTTAATACTTTATTTTTATCTTTCCTTTGCTTAGGTTAACTAATTCATTCCTTTCTTTGGCGTATTATAAGTTTCAAGTACATTTGTGCATGCATACTCATGTGTTCTAATGTTTAGTTTATCATGTCCCTCAACTTCAATGCATACTTCAATCTGGCTATAATATTTAATTACAGAAACAATTCATTAAACCTCCATTAAATGATTACATGTTCGTTGTGTTAGTACATTTATCCTATTATGGACAGGTGTAGGATGCTATATTACTAAGTAAATAATGCAAGTGAATCCTTCTAAAGAAGCCTTGTGTATTTCATTCTAGGTTGGTACTACTTCATCAACAGCTGTGGATCCTTTGCTTGAACTGGGAAAGGTCACTAAGGTAACATATTTAAATGAATTTTTAAGGACATGCAACTAGAAAAGCTTCTTTAGCTAGTACAAGATTGCTGTATCAGTAATGTTTTGTAGTTGCTTCTGATGTTGTTCTATGCTTTATTTTTATAAGATACAATTTTTAAAAAAAAAAAAAGGAAAAAGAAAATTCAAAGGTGAGTTGCTGGCTTTAGAAACAGCAAAGCAACCCAACCAAGGGCCAAAATGAATAATCACTAGGTGTCAGTAATACCATCATTCTACTATAAACACCTTGAAGACTGGTGAAGAAGAGACCTAGTTAGTTAGAAACACAACACTTGGTATTCCCCATGCTTTCTACATCTCTAAAGATTCTCAAAGGCATATTCCGGCTCTTCCTCTCCAACAAAAGCTTCCATGAGGAAGCATAAGGGGACACATCTAACTGTAAAATGTCTGCCTAAAATAGTCATCTGGGAGACAAAAACTAAATTTTATGGGGATAAAGGGAAGAATAATCTCTTAACAAGAAAGGAACTGATATCATAATAAACAACTGGAAATAATTGCACCACTGATCAGTCCTTAGCCATTAGCAACTAGTATATGGTTGGACCCTTAAAATCTGAAGCCACTGCAATAATACCATATCAAGGACCCTGTCTTCATCGTGTAAGGAACTTCTTGCTATCTCAACCATAATCAGATTTGTAATTAGTTGGGATAGTACAATGCCCCAAGCTCTTGTGCTCCACAGAGATTTCTTCTCTCATTTCCCAAAAGGGCCTTGTTAAGGGGAATAACTGAAAGAGTTCAATTAATTCTAATCCTCTGTTCTTTTCCTTTATCACTTTTGCATTAAAGAAAAAAAAAGAAGGAAAGTGTTAGTCACACAGAGTATATGCAAAGAGGGATGAGAGATTCTTCTGACAAAAAGTACAACAAAACAATGAGTTATGGATAATAAATTGATCTTCCATCTAAATCAAGAATGCAAAAAGGTACTCCCAGCAGCACCTTGGTGACAAATATCTGAAAGTTTGGAGGTACGACAAACTCTCCCCAGCATCTTCCACCATTTTCCTTCTATCCTAAAATTTTTTTGCATTCCTTAAGCCAGATAACCCACAATTTTACCCCATGCATGAAACATTTTCCGTCTATTAGTCTTTGTGCTAGACCCAGTTTAGTGGTATGGAATTAGTAAAATCCCAAAGGTCAAAATAAAGTATAATTCCAAATGCATTCTCATGATAAATAAACATTCAGCAATTTTGTAGATGCAAGCAAGCTTATGCTCCAAGTATACCGCAAGAAAGCAAGTTCTTTGAAACTAGTTAATATTGGCTCTTCCCAAGATCTGATCAAGATATGATCTTTAAGCCATCACCTTAGTGATAGTTTGAAGTTTTAGTTCAATGTCATCAAAACTATGGTTCCTTATATCATGAATTCCTTACACTGTTCAAAAGATCATCTTTATGATATGTACCTTTGCTTTGCATATTGAAAAATTAGATTATCTAACAGATATTATTATGCATAACCTCTTGACAGAGTAATGGAATATGGTTTCATGTGGATGCTGCATATGCTGGAAGTGCTTGTGTGTGCCCTGAGTATCGCCATTACATTGATGGTGTTGAGGAAGCTGACTCATTTAACATGAATGCGCATAAATGGTTCCTAACAAACTTCGATTGTTCAGTGCTCTGGGTTAAGGTCTGTCATTACGTGCTTGATGCATGTTTACATGTTTTCTTTTACAATATTAAATGCAGGCTTTGTTGGTCTTACATTTTCATTATGCCATCTATATGTGTGATTGCTTTTGCTTATATACCAGTTCATTTTTTTTCTGTTTAACCGTATGTGCTTACATCCTGTGGAAATGAATCACTTTGTGATGTTTTGAATCGCATTTGAAATGACTCCTTGTCATTTACTCTTTGACTTTTTTTAGCAACTCTGTTTAGTTTATTTCTGATTTCTAAAATCTAAATTCGTGCCTCCAAATTCTATGCGAAGAGGAATTGTGCAAACTCATTTACAATTGACTCATGATGTCTAAAACCCCTGAATAACTTAAGCATTCTGATATTTCTTGTTTTTTTTGAGTTGAAGTAGTCCAAACGTTTCAAACATTTGATTCTATTGTAATTGGGATATTGGTTAGATCCTGTTTAATTCTTCCCTAATTAATGTAGTGCAGTATGGTTTGACTTTGTTGAAGGAACATGATATCTTGATTGAGAGTGTTTTCTTTGATATTGCCGGGGTGTCAGTGTTTCAATATATTTTAATAGCATGATCTTGTAAACAATCATTAATTTCAATCAGTGTCAGGCTAAATCTATGATTAGATAGCAGCCTAGTCTTCTGGGAGGATAGCTGGTGGGGAGATGTACCCCAACCTCTAGCTTTTTCGGAGAACTTGAACTTCTGTTTCTCTTGTTCTAGACCACTCTCAGTCATCCCCTTCTAGTGAATCTGACATCAGCCACAATTTGACAGACTAGAAAATCATTACTTTACCTCTCTCAAGCCTTCTTTGCATCATTTTATTTGTGTTCTCCTCACGGTCTTCTTTTGTCTCGTAAAAGAGATTCTCACTTTATTCTCCATCCTGCCAATTTTATTTGGAACTCTAGAGCTCCACATAAAGTCCGAGCTCTTGTTTGGCTGGTGACTCATAATGAGGAGACCTTCTAAAGCCCTTAACTCTGAGCTTTCATCCTTTGCTAACACAATGGCAAGAGAATTAATTATATTTTCCTTTACTATCTTCTTTCTATGGGACTATAGCATAGCTTATTTAATCTGGTTAGCATCTCTTGGTTCCCCTATAAATTTTCAGATATAAAGATTTGGTTGGAGAGAAAGGTCAGTATTGTTTATGATACATGAAGTTCTCTGTAGTCTTTATGGGATGCTGTCCTCTACCTTACTTCTTTTTGGGCATCATTTTCAAATCTATGACTATTCTTATGATAGACTGGAGATAGGTGTGTTGTTTTAACACAAGGATGATTGACATCAGGGAAGAGTTGAATTCCTTTCCCATTGGTGTCTCAAGTTTCATTCCAGTGTTTTTTGCTGAAAAACCTAGGGCAATAGTGGCTTTTTCAGTGATTTCCATGGCAGTGATCACAGTTTTCTTTAGACCATCTGGTTTTTTTGGCTTATCCATTAAGGCTGTGATCTTAACTGTATTGGAATGCTGTTAGGATTCTCACCACACACTCAACAGAATTCTATTAGCAATCAAGAAATTGCATTGATCAAAAGAAAAAATTACAAAAAATTGGGTAGCAGACATTCGAGAGGTCTGCAAACTCCCCCCACGAGTCCAACTCAGTGACTTTTTTTTCCTTTCCTTTCCTTCTTTATTTTTCTTATTTTTCTTTTTATTCTCATTCCTTACTAACTCAGCCCCACCGCACTCTAACCGAATCCAGCTCAGCACAACTAACAGGGCAACAAAATTACAATCAAAGAAAGATAAAGGTTGTTCACTGATTTTTTTATTTTTTATTTTGTTTTATATGTCGCCATCCCCTATTCCCTATTGGCTCCCCTAGCGTATGTGAAACGCACTGGAGGTCTATCAAATGCTTGACTAAGACAAGGTATTTGGGCATTGATAATTTCTCAGTTGAAGATTTGACCATTGTTCTCTCTAAGGCATCTCTAGGGAAGACAAGGCCTTGGAAATTGGATGGAAGTAATTCACAAAACTAAGGATCTTTCAAGGGATATAGATTTCTATTTCAATTTGATCTCTTATCAGCCACTTGGGTAGTAGATTAATCAAGGGCCTCATCATTAATGCATCTGTTAGGGATTTTATGCCTCTTGAGTTTTATTTTCTATCACAATCCATCGATAAGTTCTATGTGGCTTTGGGCTTAATTTTTGTGTGTTCTTCATTTTTCGGTGATATTTTTCCTTTGTGTTTGTGGGTGGAAGGTAGCTCATCCTTTTTTCATTTCTAATACATAATATATATTATTAATGATTTGTTTGCTGCTGAAGTTTTCATCCTTGCTCCAATTGGTTATTGGACTCATTGATGATTAGAGTTCTTTCCAACTCTTGCTTCCATCATTCTAAAGATGATTAGAATTATTCTTCCCAACAATTTAGTGTTTATGCTACGAGGAAGTTTGGAATTTACAAATGTGGACGGGAACTTGTTTCTTCACAATTGAAGAACCAACATGAGGAAATGGAGATCATCCATTGGGATTCCTGCTGCATTTAGCATAGGCATTTGCATGGCTCAGGTTGTGATGATTTATTATGAATGCCAGCTGCCTGAAACAGGCATTTCTTGGTAAGTGAAACCAACCTCACAAACACATTATGTAGGACTCAAATCTAGGAAGATGTTTAACATGACATTCACTCCATTTGATGTGGGTCTTAATTAGATGCAACAAATGAGTAAGATTTTTTCCCCTCTATCAATGTCCTTGTTTAGGTTTGTGATATTTGATCTCTCTTATTCGATTGTGTGGCAGGAACTCTTTGAAAATGTCAGTGAATGCTGTTTCTGATCGCTAAGATATTCTTTTGCTTTGTATGATCTGGTAGTGTTACTTTGACTATGTATGTCACTGGAAATGATAGTTTTAACAAATTCTGTAATATTCAGTTGGTTTTATCTCATTTATTTCTATAATTTTATTGTATAGCAATATATGTTTTCTGATTTCATGGAATGGGAATGTCAAGAAACTAGCTTGACTTTTCTGTTAACTTGAATAGAGTGAGAACCATGCAGCACATGTTGTTTTTCCTTCAAGTAAACTCATTTTATATATGACTAAGTTCAGTTCCTTAATGTAGAAACATTATATTCTTGTCTTCTTTTTGTGTCAACAGGATAGAAATGCTTTGGTTCAGGCCCTGTCAACTAATCCAGTGTTTCTGAAAAACAAAGTATGATTCTTTCCTCTTTTCTTGATATTTTCCTTTGCATTAACTTAGGTGAAAGCTCTAAAACAAGGACAAAAACGTGGTGTTGGTGTTTGACATGGATATTAGATGTCTTACTTTTTTGCTTCAAAACCTTGAATTTTCCATGCTTAACGTGTCAAGGTTTTCTACATAGCTAAGGACCTTGGTGAGCAGCTTTTAAGCAGTCCCCAACCTGCCTAGTTTCTAATGAATATTTTAGGTCTCTGATTTTGGCTGTGACGATCCATATTAAGTTTTTAACCTTAAACCATTAAAGAACTTCCCAATTGCATAGGTACCATGTTTGAAGTGACATGTTGATTATGATTTGAGTTACTATCATTACATAATTTATTTGTGTATCTAACTTTTTTGATGACATGATTGATATGTCAGGCCTCTGATGCAAACATGGTTGTGGATTACAAAGATTGGCAAGTCCCTCTTGGACGCCGATTCAGGTGATCCTTCTAAACATTGTGCCATAATGACATCTATGATTTGCCCAAGAAGGTTAAGCTTACCTTGGTAGTTTATAAGGTGTAAAGAATCAAAATAGGTAGAACAACTCTCTTTTTCAAGTATATTTGATAGTTGGAGAAAGGTTCTCTGAAAAGGGAAAAGAAAGAATGAAGTACAAAAGAGGTTGAGCAAGGGTAAAATAAGTCCATTTTGCATGAATCAAAGTCTTTGAAGGTTTCATGGCTGGCCTTGGGATGAGACTGTTTTAAATCATCCCGAGTCTTAAAACATTTTAGCAAAGGTGCCCAGAGGTGTATGTCTCCCCAAAGCCTACCCAAAATGCACCTTTGGCACATTTTAATGCCTCTTATGCTATGTACACTTGATGTGACAAACTTTTGTGTTTTTTCATGAAGAAATTTTTAGCAATTATGTTCTTTTGTTTGGTTGTGTATATATAATATTGTAAACCTGTTTTTCCCACTTTTCTTTGGTCCGGGACAGTTATATCTAACCATGCTTCTTGATCAAACCATGTTTCTCCATTGTTATTTACATCTTAATACAATTTAGTCACTGATGAAGCCCTTGTTCTGTTCACTGAGAAACAATACAAAGAAGAGGATTAGAAATTTTCCATTAGCCTAAAACATGCCCATGCCCCTCCCCAGTATAACAAAAAACAGACTCATAGTAAATTGGGTAAATTGCACTTTTCGTCATTCTTAGGAAGGTGTGTTTGAGGATTAACAAGATCCAAAGAGATTTTTGTGGGGAGGGGGAGCTTTAGAGAAAAAAACACCATCCTTGGTGAATGGTTGATTACATGCAAGGGCAAATGAAATGGAGGGCTTGGTATTAGAGATCTTTGTATACTCAACAAGGCTTTACTTGGCATGTGGAGTTGGAGATCTGCTTCAGAGAATGAGCCCCTTTGGATATAGATTATTGTTGGGAAGTTTGGAGAAAGAGGGGGTTTGGTGTTCTTAGAAGGGTAGCAGTAGTTATGGGTAGGGTTGTGAAAGGCATCAAGAGAGGCTAGGACGGCATCAACAATATAACTTCCTTTTCTTCGGGGAAATGGTAGGAGGGTGAAGTTTTACAAAGATAGATGGTATGGCAATTCTCCTTTGAGTGTTTCTTTTCCTCCATTCTACATCATAGCTTTGACAAAATGATGAATGGGTAGCAGATGTCCAAGAATAGCTAGGTGATGGAGGCAACTGAAACCCTTGCTTTTCAAGGCATCTGAATGATTAGAAAATGGAAAGATGGTGGAAAGGGACATGGAGGATAGGATGGAGTGGATGTACACGAGGAAGGATAAAGTTTTAGTTAGACCCTTCTATGATTTTTTATGATTCAGTATGGTCTGGAATTTGTGGGTCCCAACAAAAGTGGGGGTGGGGGTGGCTTGCTTGGGAAGCTCTTTGGGAAAGGTCTTGATTTTAGATCGGCTGCAAAGAAGAAGAAGATTTTTGGTGAACAGATTCTTTCTTTGCAAAGAAAATGAAAAACCAATTGATTACATACTCTTGCATTGTGCTAAAGCAAGGTTTTTTATGGCACTTGGTTTGTGTTCTCTATGTTTGGGATAGCATAAATGATGTCTTCATTGATAAGAGAAATCTCTTAGGTTGACATGGATCTTTTGAGGGCAAAAACAGAAGAAGGTTTGGAGGGTCATCTCTTTGTATATATTTTGAGCATTATAGGAGAGAAATCAAGGATCATCTGAAATCTTTGGGAAGTCAGTGAAAACATTAAAATCCTTGTTTCTTTGTAATCTTTGTTTTGGGTTTGGAGGTATAGAGATGGGAATTCCATGTCAATGGCGAGGTAAAGTAGGGCTTTTATTTTTTGTTGTCCTCTTCTTTCTTCTTGTTCATTTTTTTTAGCCTCTGTATCGTTTGTATATATCCCATATGCTTGGTGCACTATTTTGCTAGGTTTTGTTAATATATTTTCTGCTGGCCTATAAAAGAGTAAATGGGATAAAAGTGTGCCCTAAAACCCATTCCTCTTAGAATTCCTCTCTTGTTGAAAAAGTATTAACCATTTATGTTTCTTTAACTATTCTAGAGTGCTCATAAATGTTCATGTAGCTTTTCCTTTATTAGTTGTCGCCGCACAATAACTTGTAGGCATTAGATTCAACCCTAAATTTTTATTATTGCCTTGCCTAACCATAGATGTTTCTCAGGTCATTAAAACTGTGGATGGTATTACGCTTATACGGTGTGGAAAACCTTCAGCGTTACATAAGAAACCATATCGAGTTGGCTAAGCAATTTGAAGAACTTGTTGCTCAAGATCCAAGATTTGAGGTAATAATATTCTTTATGAACTTCCTTATTAACAATAATATGTCATAAGTGTTGTGTTGCTTGATAAACTATCGGCAGGTATCTTAACTCTACTGTAAGGACAAATGATCCTAGGAGTCCCCGCCTAATCGGGGACTCAAGATTAAGCTACTACCAAACAAGTAGTGCTGAGAGAAAGAATTGCCGCCTGTTCTTGGGGTTCTAGAAACTTCTCTTTTAAATTCCTTGGGCTAAGATACTGATCACAATGCACAGTATATGGGTGGAAAAGTGTCAAGTACCCGACCTCCACCCACCATAGCTGGCCTTTATAAGTGCCCAAATACTTGATTCAAGTTCAACCTGATTTAGAAACACATCACAGGATACCATAAACAAACATATTGTGTAATTGGTAGTCAGTGCTTAAATGTTTTATTATTTCTTTGGTTGACCCTTTTTGGATACTGGTACGTAACATCTTCTTATTCAGATACTGTCTCACTGATTGATGCACTATTAGATTGGACTAGATAAAAAACAGATCGATATTATGATCTCCCCTAATGGATCCAATCGAATCATCCTTTACAGTCTATATGGTTCCACTGTTTTTTCTTCGTGAAGTTCTCACTTAATGTGAAAAAGTAGGTGATGTTCTTTACTCATCATATTCATGGATTGCCCACTACACTTCATGTATGCAGATTGTTGCCCCTCGGAAATTTGCTTTAGTTTGCTTTCGCCTTCTGCCTCCCCATAGAAATGAAGATTTCAGCAACAAACTGAACCATGACCTATTAGATACTGTAAACTCTACTGGGAAAGTCTACATTTCTCACACTGTAAGCTCACTTTTCTTCCATAGGATGCTCATCATGTGCTCATATGCTGATGCTTCCCTATGTTTCTTTTTCTCTTTTTCTGGTTAAAAAGGTCTGATTTCCATCTTCTTTTCTGCAGGCCTTATCAGGTAAATACACATTAAGACTTGCAGTAGGTGCTCCCCTGACAGAAGAGAGGCATGTAAATGCAGCATGGAAGGTTATTCAAGAGAAGGCCTGTGTTCTTTTATCAGAGTTTGGGATGAATGGAGTGAGTTAAATCTTGCAGTGTCCCCCTTTGACTTATTTCATCTTTTAAGCATTTTCCATTTTGAAGTCATCACATTATAAAATTTCAGTGGTCCTTGTTGGAAAAAGAGTATCTGATTCCTAGTATGAGAGAGGTGTTTGGTAAAACTCAATAAATATTACTTAAGGACTTAAATTGACTTTAAGTTAAATTATACTTAAGTTGTTAACTTAAAATTTATTACTTAATTTTTACTTTAAGTATTAAAGTTGTTTGATAACATTAATTTAAAATTTATTCTAAATCATCAAATTGACATATCTATCCTCCTAAATTATAACTAACGCAAAAGAGGTCAAGTCATAATGAAGGTCGTGGAATGGTAATAGGGATCGTGGAGGTAATTAAGGTAATTAGGGATAAAAAGATAAAATAAAGATGTGAACTTAAGAATAAGTTCATTACTTTTACTTATTATTTAAAATTACTTTTGACTTTAAATCATATTATTAAGTTATTTTACCAAAAATATTTGATTTAATTAATAACTTAAATTAAGTTATTAAGTTGGTTTATCAAACACCCGCTTAATCTCATTTCTTGATATAAAATCTTATGTCAACTTTTACAAGAAAACAAGAAAAAAAAGGAAAAAAAAAACGTGTTTAACCCCATTTGTTTAGGTTGTTTTCTATTTTCATTTTCAAAGAAAATACAAATTCGGTCAAAAAATGTGTTTGGATGGTGTTTTTTCATTTTCATTTTATAGAAAATTAAGCTAAAAAAAATTTAACTTAAAAATGAGTGTGGGAAAATAAAACACTTTTCTATGTAAGTTGAGATATGTTTAAACAAACAACTAGAAAATATATAAAAGTAATATAAAGTATACAAAAATGATAGCAAAAAAAGATTAATATAAATATAAATTAAGGTTTTCAACGGGTTTATAATCTTTGAGTGATATGATATTTTATCTACTTTATTTTTTATTTTTAAAATTCATATATTGTATGTAATGTAAATTAGGAAGATATAGATATTCAATTGGTAAAAAGTATCAAATATTATAATAAAAAATATTATTATAACAAAAATATTAGTATATGATCTCTAAAAATATGATCATATTAACATTAAATATATGTAAAACAAGAATAAATTATCATTGTTTCAAATTGGGTTTGGATTGGTTGAGCCATAACCCAAGTTTAATCCAATCTTACCTCAAGTACATGGTTGAATCCAGGCCCAAACACCCAAAGAATTTTTTTTTTTTTTTGATAGGTCCCAAACACTCAAAAGAAATTATTGTATTCATACTTTTTTTTTTCCCACCCAAATAAATCCATCAAATGTTATACACATTTGCTTCACATGATAGGATAGGAGATATTAGAATATCATTTTTGATATGATATTATGACATTTTAAGATATTATATTTAATTAAAATGATATGATAGGATATTCTATAATAAAACACATTATTTGATACTCATGTTTACCAACTTTTCCACTATCACCCTTAAAAAACCAAACTCTCTCTTACCTAAAGTTGCCATAGTACAATTAACCTTTCTATTTGAATATTATATTTTAATATTTGCTATTATTTTTAAATAAAAAATACATTACACCCTATTGTTTTAAAAAATAAATATGAAATCTCCTTTTATGTTTAGAATTATTTTAAAACCATTTTATAACTTATAATTTAGTAAATTATTAGTTATTTATTTATTAATAATATTCATAATTCAAATTTATAAATAAAATAAAATTTTTAAACAATTTTTTTTTTTTGAAAAATTGGTGATATAAAAAAAATTGGAAAAAAATAAGTTGAAGGAGAGGAATAAATTTATAATCTATGTATATCTAATATTTAATTTATGATTATTATATACATCTATACAAAGTGAATATAAAATAAAAATTAGAAAATAATCTTATCACTTATCATAGTTGAACATGAGATAAGTAGAAATTAAGACATTGAAATTAAAGTTCAAGTATGTAAAGGTGTTTGATAAACACGGTAAATGACTGAAATCCTCCCTACCGGATGAGGAGATAACTCTTCATTATATACACGATAATTACCGTTGTAAACTCCTACATAATAGGAAAGAATCAAATACAAATATTGAGCATATCCCTACAGCTATATAAGCGGATATTATGCTAACAGAAAAGGAATGCAGCATGTATCATGGAGAATTTGATTCTCCCTTATCACCCCCCTGCAAGGTGAGCGTGGTAGAAGGGAGAACGCTGAGCTTGCTTCGAAAGAGATAGAATTGTGGCTTGGTAACTCCTTTGGTCAAAGAATCAGCAAGCTGTAGATGTGAAGGAACAAAATCAATTTGCAAAGTGCCTTTATCAACAAGTTCACGAACAAAATGGTAGTCGATTGCAATATGTTTGGATCGAGGACGAGTAACCGGATTGACTGCCATAAAAATTGCACTTTGATTGTCACAAAGAATTTTAGGTGGTACTGAGAGTGTAACATGAAGGTCCCGAAGCAACTGAATAATCCATGCAATATCAGCAGTAGCAACAGCTAAGGAGCGATATTCGGCTTCTGCACTTGAACGAGAGACAGTGCTTTGTTTCTTAGAAGACCAAGAGATTAAATTAGCTCCAAAAAAGATAGCATAGCCGGTAGTAGAACGACGTGTATCAGGACATCCAGCCCAGTCTGCATCAGAGTAGCCAAGAAGATCACGAGTGGACTATTTGTGAAGTTGAAGACCATGATGAGTAGTGCCTTTAACATAGCGCAAGATACGCTTGAGAGCACGAAAATGATCCTCGGTGGGAGCATGCATGAACTGGCAAATGGAGTTGACACTGAAGGACAAATCAGGCTTGGTGATCGTGAGGTATTGAAGAGCACCGGCAAGAGAACGAAACAGAGTAGGGTCGGAGAATAGAGTCCCTTCAACGGATAGATGCTGTCCAACAACAAAAGGTGTAGAAATAGGCTTGGCCTCAATCATTGAAGCACGTTGCAAGAGATCAAGAGCATACTTCGTTTGACTGAGAAGTAGACCCTTCTCATTAGTTTGGACTTCAACGCCAAGAAAATAATGAAGATCACCCAAATCCTTCATGGAAAACTCGTTGGAAAGCCGAGTAATAAAGGTGTGAACCAGAGAAGGAGTACTTCCAGTGATGATCATGTCATCAACATAAAGAAGTAAGTAAACAGTACCATGCGAGAAGTGATAGACAAACAACGAAGAATCAGCCTGACTAGAGTGAAAACCAAGTTTGAGCAAAAATGAGCTAAATCGATGAAACCAAGCTCGAGGAGCTTGTTTCAAGCCATAAAGAGCACGTTTTAGACGACAAACATGCTGAGGAAACTGTGGATCAATGTAGCCAGGCGATTGTTCCATGTACACCTTTTTGTGGAGAAAGCCATGAAGAAAGGCATTTTTAACATCTAGCTGATGTAAACGCCATCCAAAAGTAACAGCCAAGGATAGAATGATTCTGACTGTAGCAGGACGCACCACAGGGCTAAAGGTGTCACCAAAATCAAGACCATGAACTTGAGAAAATCCTTGAGCCACAAGACGTGCCTTATGACGCTCAATAGACCCATCAGAGTGAAGCTTTGTTTTGAAAATCCAGCGACAGCCAACCACATTATGATGCTGAGGACGAGGTACAAGAACCCACATATCATTTTTCTTCAGTGCGTGAATTTCATCATCCATAGCCGAGAGCCATTTAGGGTGCTTTGCAGCAGACTTGAAGCCTCGTGGCTCTTTGAGAGCAAGAAGAGCCTGAAACAACTGAGAAAAAGATGAGATATTCATAGCATGATACAACCGTGGTTTGAATATACCAGCTTTCCCTCTAGTAATCATCGGATGGCTGGAAGTGGTCACATGAGGAGAGGACGAAACTGGTGAAGGAGTGGTCGAATCTGTAGCAACAGAATCCAAGAGAGAGTCCTCATCAAGAGGAACTTGCGGACTAGGAGAAGAAGTCGAAGATAAGTGTGGAATATCATTGCAAGGCAGACATAGTGAATTCGAGAAAAATGGTGAAGACAAAGAATCTGAAGTACTAACATTAGAAGAACTAGAAACACATTCCTGAGACTCAGAAAAATGAATATAGTCAATGTTAGATGGCAGAGTTTGCACAGAATCACCATTATAGGGAAAGGTATGTTCATAAAACTGCACATGTCGAGAAACATAGACACGATGTGTCTTACGATCTAAGCACCGAAATCCTTTATGAAGGGTACTGTAACCTAAAAAGACACAAGGAGTAGATTTTGGAGACAATTTATTAGGTGAGTAATCTCTCAAATAAGGGAAGCAAAGACACCCAAAAGTACGAAGCATAGAATAATCGGGTTGCTTACCAAACAGGAGCTCATAAGGTGTTTTGCCAGCAAGAGATGGTGACGGGAGTCGGTTAATGAGAAAGACGGCAGTAGAGAAGGCCTCAACCCATAAGAAAAGCGGCACACGAGCATGAAACATAAGAGTAAGACCTGTTTCTGTGACATGACGATGCTTACGTTCGGCAATTCCATTTTGACTAGGAGTGTAAGGACATGCCAGACGAAGATCAATGCCACACGAATGCAAATGAGAGCGAAATTTATTATTAGTAAACTCAGTTCCGCCATCACACTGAAATGATTTGATTTTGGCGGAAAACTGTGTCTCAATAAAACGTTGTAAATTGATGAAATTATCAAAGAAATCAGATTTGTGTTTTAAAGGAAATATCCAACTAAATCTAGTACAATCATCAATGAAAACCGCATAGTATCTATATCCATTAAAAGAAGAAACTGGTGACGAACCCCATAGGTCACAGTGTAAACGATCAAAAGGCATAGCACAACGTTCATTATTTAGAGAAAAAGGTAAACGGTGGCTTTTGCCGAGTCTACAACCAACACAAATTTCAGAATCATTGTTCACCAATTTATTACTACAAGAAATAGATCCTAATTTAGAAAGAGAAGCAACAGTACGATAATGTGGATGACCAAGACGAGTATGCCATAAACGAACAGATGCTCGTGGTGAAGAAGTAGTGGACACTAAGGCATGATGACGACGATCCAACACGTAGAAACCATTTTCACATCTTCTGACTCCCAGTACCACTCTTGTGACCCGATCCTGTATGGTAAAACTAGAGGAAGAAAAGGTAACACAACAATTATTGTCTTTAGTAAGTTGACTAATAGAAATAAGATTTTTCTTAATTCCAGGAACAACTAAGACATTAGATAAAAGAAGAGGACTAGATGGAACAAGAGATGAAATGGAACCAGTGTGAGAGATTGCTAAGGACTGACCATTGCCAACCATGACACGTTCATTACCAGAATAGACAGTCGGTTGATCCACACCTTCGGTGTCACTAGTCATGTAGGACGTTGCACCAGAGTCAGGGAACCATTTAGAGTCATTAAAATCCTGAATCGAGCAGGCAGAAAAAGCCTCAACAAGGTTAGCTGATTGCTTCTTCTTGAGTTTCAGGAAATTCCAGCAACGTTTAGCTAAGTGGCCCTCTTTGTCGCACAACTGACAGTGGACGGAGGAGTTAGATGATGACTTTGAGTTGGCAAGCGGTGTAGGAGAAGCTAAAGACCGATGCTTCACTTGCTTATGACCAGCCACTTTGGAAGTTTGCTGCACAAAATAAGCAGAGTTGGAAGATGAATGGGAAACTGACCATTCAAAGATTTCATGGCTCAAAGCTTTCGGAACAATTTCAGCAAAGGATGGTAGAGGAAGTTGTGACATCATGGTGGTAGAAAAGATCTTGTAGTCGGGTCCCAATGCGCGTAGGTACCAATGGACTTTATCCGTGTCGTCAATGGGACGTCCAATAGCAGCCAGTTGATCGCAAAGGCCTTTGAAGGTGCAAGAAAACTCAGCAATGGACTGAGAGCCACGGTGCATCAGCTGGAGTTCATCCTTGAGTTGCAGTTCTCGAGTCTTTGATCGGTGCGAAAATGAGACTTCAAGCGCATGCCAGGCCTCGTGGGAGTGACGGAAACCCAGTACCTCACTCATAGATTCCTCTGTGAGAGAAGAATAGAGTAAACTGAGCAGTGTCTGACCGGTATGCAGCCAAGAGGTATATGCAGGATTGGATTTTGGGGTGCCATCAGAGGCAGTAATCATGGGAGAAGGAGCCGTGATGCTACCGTCCAAATAACCAAAAAGCTCTTGACTAGCTAACAGAGGAACGAACTGATTTCTCCACAATAGATAATTGGAGGAGGTCAGTTTAATGGTGAGCATATGCACCATTGTATTGAGCGGAAGAGTAGGAGGTGAAGAAGACGAAACAACCATGGTCAGAATCGAAAGAAACTAAGCTCTGATACCATAAAGGTGTTTGATAAACACGGTAAATGACTGAAATCCTCCCTACCGGATGAGGAGATAACTCTTCATTATATACATGATAATTACAGTTGTAAACTCCTACATAATAGGAAAGAATCAAATACAAATATTGAGCATATCCCTACAACTATACAAGCGGATATTATGCTAACAGAAAAGGAATGCAGCACGTATCATGGAGAATTTGATTCTCCCTTATCAGTATGTATGTTTTCAGCTTGAATTTAAAACTCTTAAAATCATGAAAATCTAAAGAATGTCATTATTTTGCTATAGTTCTTAAACTCTTAAATTCAAGGTTTTGTTTGTAGAATATTAAAAATATGTATGGTTGGAGCTACCAAGCTTCAATATGATTTTTAGGTAATCCATTAAGAATTATAAGAAAAAAACATTGAATTTAGGTTATCGTTTTTCGGCATAAATTTGAAAACTATCTATTCACCTCCCTTTAGATAGTCCTTTAGAAAAAAATACCCTTACATTGTTCACGGACAAGATGTGCGGCATTCATAGGTTAGAAGACATCGTTATTAAGTTAATACCTTAGTAGGTATTTGATAAAATTTAACACTTATTATTTGATAATTTGAGTTGGTTTTAAGTTAAATTATTTTAAAATTATTAATTTAAAACTTATTACTTATTTTTTATTTTAATTATTTAGGTTGTTTAATAAAATTAACTTAATATTAATGTTAAAATATTAAATTAACACATTTATTCTCGTTAATTTAAATAATATTATCTTATTAAATTTTAATTTATATTTATTTTTATTAATTTTAAGTAATAAATTTATTTATAAAACATTCATATTTAAAGTATGGTAGATACATGAGATCATCATAAAAAAATA
Source organism: Vitis riparia (assembly GCF_004353265.1). Lineage (NCBI taxonomy): Eukaryota > Viridiplantae > Streptophyta > Magnoliopsida > Vitales > Vitaceae > Vitis > Vitis riparia. Next base: position 22,765,223 of record NC_048437.1, read on the forward strand.
TTTATTATAAAAATTGAGTCATGTGGAATCATAATTCTAAAATATATTATTACTAATGTGTACAAATAAGATAAAAGGAATTTGAAATTAAGAAAAAATTAATTATTTTTACTTAATACTTGAAGTTAAAAGTAACTTTAAGTTGTAATATTAATTTATTTTCTTAAATATGTATAACTTATTTAATAACTTAAATTAAGTTAATAAGTAAATCTACGAAACACATTCTTAATTAACAAAAATAAATGAAAAGAAATGAATATTTATAGGGACACAGCTAGCTAGGGCTCTAAGGTTGCCCCCAGCTAGCTATAGGGCTGGCTCCGCCACTGAATTATTAGTTATAAGTTGGTGGTTATCCATAAATATTTCATCCCAATAGACAAAAAGTGAAAGGAAAAATGGAAATAGAATTAGATAATCCTTTGACCTCATTTCACTTTTTCGAAGCAATAATTTACTTATTTATTTTTGAACCTTTCATGACCAAGTACTTAGAATTTTTCAAACTCAAATCTCTCGAAAACAACCTTTTTAAAAATAATAAATAGTAAGTATTAAATTTATTTTTTCTCATGTTGATTATATTATTTATTTATTTTTATTTTTCCATTACAAACTATCATTTAAAATTAATTTTATTTTTCATTTTCTTAACTTTTTATAATGCAAATACAATATATCAGTCAAAAACTTTCGAATGAAAATAATGTTATTTGTCTTTAATTATGTCCAAAGTATCGAATCAAAAGTTATTAATCACGAGATTTATTAATAACCCTAACAATGTTTTAAGATGCTTTTAACTTTTTTTTTTCAAATTAAAATTAAGTAACATCATAATATAAATTTTTGACCTCTTCTTTTTTCCTTTGGTTTTTCACGATTGATGAGCTAATATTCTTTTGACTTACTTTGTCACCATTCCTTCAACTAGGCAACATTATATAGCATTAAATAAAAATTAGGAAGATATAGATATTCAATTGGTAAAAAGTATCAAATATTATAATAAAAAAAATATTATTATAACAAAAATATCAGTATATGATCTCTAAAAATATGGTCATATTAACATTAAATAAATGTAAAACAAGAATAAATTATCATTGTTTCAAATTGGGTTTGGATTGGTTGAGCCATAACCCAAGTTTAATCCAATCTTACCTCAAGTACATGGTTGAATCCAGGCCCAACCACCCAAAGAAATTTTATTTTATTTTTTTGATAGGTCCCAAACACTCAAAAGAAATGATTATATTCATACTTTTTTTTTCCCACCCAAATAAATCCATCAAATCTTATACACATTTGCTTCACATGATAGGAGATATTAGAATATCATTTTTGATATGATATTATGACATTTTAAGATATTATATTTAATTAAAATGATATGATAGGATATTCTATAATAAGATACATTATTTGATACTCATGTTTACCTTGTAGAAGAAAAAAATTGAATAATATATACTCTTCGAGACAGAGTGAAAGAGGGGAGGAGATTTTCAAACAAGGAAAAAGATCCAATGATTTTAAAAGAATCCAATGATTTCAAAAGAATTAAACAAGGATTCGTATGAGGTGAAAATCTCATGTACGATTTTGTAGAATGACGGTAAATATGACTTATTTGTCAACTTTTCCACTATCACCCCTAAAAAACCAAACTCTCTCTTAACTAAAGTTGTCATAGTACAATTAACCTTTCGATTTGAATATTATATTTTAATATTTGCTATTATTTTTAAATAAAAAATACATTACACCCTATTGTTTAAAAAAATAAATATGAAATCTCCTTTTATGTTTAGAATTATTTTAAAACCATTTTATAATTTATAATTTAGTATATTATTTATTTATTTATTTATTAATAATATTCATAATTCAAATTTATAAATAAAATAAAATTTTTAAACAATTTTTTTTTGAAAATTTGGTGATATAAAAAAAATTGGAAAAAAATAAGTTGAAGGAGAGGAATAAATTTATAATCTATGTATATCTAATATTTAATTTATGATTATTATACACATCCATACAAAGTGAATATAAAATAAAAATTAGAAAATAATCTTATCACTTATCATAGTTGAACATGAGATAAGTACAAATTAAGACATTGAAATTAAAGTTCAAGTATGTATGTTTTCAGCTTGAATTTAAAACTCTTAAAATCATGAAAATCTAACGAATGCCATTATTTTGCAGTAGTTCTTAAACTCTTAAATTCAAGGTTTTGTTTGTAGAATATTAAAAATATGTATGGTTGGAGCTACCAAGCTTCAATATGATTTTTAGGTAATCCATTAAGAAGTATGAGAAAAAAATTGAATTTAGGTTATCCTTTTTCGGCATAAATTTGAAAACTATCTATTCACCTCCCTTTAGATGGTCCTTTAGAAAAAAATACCCTTACATTGTTCACGGACAAGATGTGCCTCATTCATAGGTTAGAAGACATCGTTATTAAGTTAATACCTTAGTGGGTATTTGATAAAATTTGATATTTATTATTTAATAATTTAAATTGATTTTAAGTTAAATTATTTTTAAATTGTTAATTTAAAACTTATTACTTATTTTTTATTTTAATTATTTAGGTTGTTTAATAAAATTAACTTAAAATTTATGTTAAAACATTAAATTAACACATTTATTCTCGTTAATTTAAATAATATTATCTTATTAAATTTTAACTCATATTTATTTTTATTAATTTTAAGTAATAAATTTATTTATAAAACATTCATATTTAAAGTATTGTAAATACATGAGATCATCATAAAAAAATATTTATTATAAAAATTGAGTCATGTGGAATCATAATTCTAAAATATATTATTACTAATGTGTACAAATAAGATAAAAGGAATTTGAAATTAAGAAAAAATTAATTATTTTTACTTAATACTTGAAGTTAAAAGTAACTTTAAGTTGTAATATTAATTTATTTTCTTAAATATGTATAACTTATTTAATAATTTAAGTTAAGTTAATAAGTAAATCTACAAAACACATTCTTAATTAACAAAAATAAATGAAAAGAAATGAATATTTATAGGGACACAGCTAGCTAGGGCTCTAAGGTTGCCCCCAGCTAGCTATAGGGCTGGCTCCGCCACTGAATAATTAGTTACAAGTTGGTGGTTATCCATAAATATTTCATCCCAATAGATAAAAAGTGAAAGGAAAAATGGAAATAGAATTAGATAATCCTTTGACCTCATTTCACTTTTTTGGAAGCAATAATTTATTTTTATTTTTTAAAATCTTTCATGACCAAGTCCTTAGAATTCTCTATAAAAACTCAAATCTCGGAATATTGACGACCTATATTCATTATATTATTTATTTATTTCTATTTTTCTATTACAAACGATCATTTAAAATTAATTTTATTTTTCATTTTCTTAACTTTTTATAATGCAAATACAATACATCAGCCAAGAACTTTCCGATGGAAATAATATTATTTGTCTTTAATTATGTCCAAAGCATCGAATCAAAAGTTATTAATCATGTTAGCAATGTTTTAAGATGCTTTTGACTCTACTTTTCTTTTTTCAAGTTAAAATTAAGTAACATCATAATATAAATTTTTGACCTCTTCTCTTTTCCTTTGGTTTTTCATGATTAATGAGCTAATATTCTTTTTGACTTACTTTGTCACCATTCCTTCAACTAGGCAACATCATATAGCATATCAATCTAACAACATTTAACACTAATCAAAATCTAGAAAGACGGTCCACCCTGACACCAAACATGATTTGCTTTGATCATGCCCAAAACATTCAATCAAAAAAGTTAATGATGATGAGATTTACTAACCCTAATAGTAGTTTGAGGTCAACAAGCATACAAGAGGGTCAACATGGGGGAAGATTAAAAGAAAAAGGGCATAAAGGTTGGGTTCATCCAATCACCAAGTAGTCAATTTCAAGTGATTGAAGAACATTCAATCCAACATTCATGGAACACAAGCACATTTTTATTTTGATGAATGAATGTTTCAGAAAATGGGAGAATTAGATTCCCAATTTTTGGAGTGAAATTTCTTTTTCCTAGAAAGTGATAGACTGATATCCATGGCTGCTTCAAGGTTTTTTATTTATTTATTTATTTTTTGGGTAATTTTGGTCTTCAATTCATTGGAAGCAGTTCCATAATGGCAATTGGATTCCAAAAGGTTGGTTGAATTGATTCAAGAATGCATTCAAATAGAATAAATTCAATTGTTGTTGTCAATTTTTGCTAAAAAGATTAGAAGTTTCAAGAAATCAATTCGAAAACGATAAATTTAGGTGTCGTTTGGATATGTTGTCTACTCTTTTGTTTTTGAAAATAGAAAAAAGTAATAACTTTATTTTTAGATATTTATGTTAAAAAAGTAATCATTTCTAAAAGCTATTTTTTTCAAAAAAAAAAAAAAAAGAAGTATGAAAAAAAAATTATCTTAAATTTAAAAAAAATTAAATAATTTTTAAGAAGGTAAGGTAAATTTATACATTTTTTTTTTATATGTAAGAGTTTTTATTTTTTATATAGAGGTTATTATTAAAAAAATATATTCAAACAAAATTTTAATAAAAAAAATAGTTTTTTTTATACTTATTTTATGGTACATTATCATGGAATTCAAAAGTTTTCAAATTATTTTTTATTTAATTTTACTGAAAAACTTGATAAAGTTCTATTTTAAGTTAGAAAATTATTTTTTGATCTCGAGAATAGAAAAATGTTCGGAACTACTATATATTTAATACAAAGATGATAGTAATTGTACCAATTAAAAACATCAATAAATTTAGTATTAAAGTGTGATTGAAGCAAATGGCCTTTTCATTCCTCATAAGAGTGAACTTGAAAGTAGAAAGTGGGAAATGAGAAATGACCAAAAGATGAGAAGAGTGGCAGTGAAGAATGGAATTGTATTCATCTTCCACTGTCTGAGTGGTCCAAATGGCCTGTTGTTTCTGCCCTTCCCCTGGGGCGCCTGTCCTTTTTAGTAGGGACATGTGTTGGGTTTATGCCTTTTATTGCAAGAATCTTCAAGGTAATATTCAACATTAAGGTGGGTTAGTTTTGGGTCTTCTTCAAAAGGAAAATCTCTCTCTCTCTCTCTTTCCTTTTTGTTCCATGAATCTATATAAAGAATCAGATGCTATGGAGTTTGGAATCCATTGAAGATATGGAGGAAATTGGCCTTTGGGTATGGCTTTATTCCAAGCATTCTCAAAACACATGTTAAATTCCAAACTTAGATAATTCTTCAAGTGGATGAACTTGTCTATGAACTTTTACTATACTCATACTAATTCATGAGAAAAACTTTTCCCATTTTCATATGAATGGTTTGGAAAAACATTCTATCATGAATCAAGCCAAATTAAGGTTATTCTTTTAAATTGTAGTGAAGAGATTTGTTGATTAGTTTGACTTTCGAGAAGTTTTAGAAGGCAAAGAAATATTAAAGATTTCTCTTTTTATTTTATTTTTGTATAAAATAAAATTATGTTTAGTTCTCCAAAAGTAACTAGGAAAGAAAAAAATAATTTTTTCATGTTTGATTATAATATGAAAAATAAAATAAAAATAAAAATCAGATATGATCAAAAATTAGTAAAAAACTTATATATTTTTAAATTATTTAATTTTTATATCAATGAAGTTATAAATAAAAATAATTTATTAACTTTAAATCTATTTTTTATTTTCTTGCTTTCTATTTTTCTTTTATATATTTTCTTTCCTTTGTATTTTTCCTCAAATTTTTCGATAGCCAAATAACGTAAATAATATGAAGAAATATGAAAAAATAAAACTTTTTGTAAAAAATAATATGAACATAAATAAAAATATTTAAATAAAAAAGCATATTCCATGATGCATTGAATTTAATTATATCATTGTTCATGCGAGAAAAGATGACACATAATGAAAAGTCAACTTTTGATATTTAAAAAAAAAAATGTATTCCATGATACATTGAATTCAATTATTTCATTGTTCATGCGATAAAAGATGAAACATAACGAAAAGTCAACTTTTTCTTAGAATTAATCTATTACAAGGAAGAAATAATCATCCTATTTTATGAGGATATTTTCATTAAAATATGACAAAAAAGAAAAAAAAAAAAAAAGAGATTAGATTAGATTTTCGAAGTTTTTAATGACTCTTTTAATCAAACAACCCTTTTCTTCTGCATCATTTTTCTCAAAACACATTTAATAATTTTTTATAAAAGTCATAAAGTGTTATTGATAAAGTAAAAGTATCTTTCCGATGATAACACCCAAACACGACTTTAAGTTGATATATTCATTCACGTACATGGGCATTTAATCCAGTACGGAGAAAGAGCCAGCCAGCCAGGCACATCACGTACATGCGTTACAAAAATTTTAAAAATAAAATATTGGGAAAAATTGACTATGTGACCGACATCTAGGGCTTGGAGTGAAAAGGAGTAGGTGAAATAGTTCCCCCTCATAAATGCAAAAACTTACTTGGACTCATACATTCAATGTTTATAATTCATTTTTATGAAAATATAATTTTTTTTTATTTTATATATGTTTAAAATTTTGAAAAATGAAAAAAAAAAATAATTAAAATAATTTTTTATTTAACATTATATATCATGGAGAGGAGATGGGCATAACAAAATCATATCCTAACCTGCTTTGATTACACAATTTTCTCAAATCCCCTCCAAACTCGTTTATATTTATACAAAACTCGTTCTATTATAAGCACATGAGCACCTGAAAAAACCCACCCTCATTCATGTTCCTTAAATCCAATTCAACCCAATTCAATTTTAAATAGAAAAAAAGAAAAAAGGAAATAAGCTCAAATTTTATTATATCTAGTTTGGGTTGAATTATGTAATAGAATACCTAATATTTGACTGGATGTGAACATGACCTATTAATACGAATTGTTACCCATAATTATTATATTGGACTGAATTTTTTTTTTATTTAATTAAAATTTTTATGAATAATAAATTATTTTTACTTTTAAAATATAATCTCCAAATACGAATTAAGGTCCTATTTAATAAACAAAAATATGTTTGAAAACGTGAAATATTTTTAACTTATTTTTAATATTTTTAAATATATTTTAAAAATAATTTTTATATCCATTATTTTATTTTTAATCATTCTACATGTTTATATAATTATTTTTTAAATCAATCCTTAAAAATCAAATGAAAACAAATAAAAAATGTTCTTTGAAAATATTTTATATATATATATTTATTACCAAAAGTGTTTTCCTGTTTTTTGTCCCGAGTAATAAAAGACTAAAAACAACATTCACTATGTGTTTATACTACATGTAGTAATTTTTATTTTTGTTTATATTACATGTTTATACTTTAACTAATATTTTCATAAATTAAAAGAATCGAAAATCTAGAAATCATTTACTAAAAAGGAGAAAAAACATTTGTAGGAAAGTCCATTTTTTTATATTATGAATTAAGAGAATAAAATACTAAATAGTTACTACTATCCAAAATGAGGAGAGAAAATGTTTTTAGAATATGCACAGTTTTTGTCAAGTTCTTAAGGTTTTGCCCTTTCTTCGAGTTACGATGTTTGGAAAAATAATTAATATGATATTTTTTATTAAGCCTTTGTTAAATGATGTTTTTTTTTTAATTAAGTTATTCGTGTTTGGTAAAATTTAATATTTATTAATTAATGACTTAAGTTAACTTTAAGTTAAATTATACTTAAGTTATCTACTTTAAACTTATTATTTAATTATTATTTTAAGTATTAATTTTGTTTGATAAAATTAATTTAAATTTTATTTTCAATCATCAAATTGACATTTATTCTCATAAATTATAATTAGAACAAAAGAGGTCGAATAATAATATAGATTGTAGAGTAGCAACAAAGATCGTGAAAGTAATTATAGTAAACGATGATAAAAATATAAAATAAATATATGGTGAATTTAAGAATAGGTTAATTGTCTTTAATTATTACTTAAAATTATTTTTTATTTTAAGTTATATCATTAAATTATTTTACTAATTAAATTATTAAGTTATTAAGTTAGTTTACCAAACACCTGCTCATATTCATTCTAACTTCAACTTCAAAAGACATATTAAAAATAATAATTAAAGGTATACACGTCCTCGTCATCATCATCATCGAGAAAAAACAGAAGAAAAAATAGTAGAATGAAAATGGTCAAGAAAATATACAAAATAAAACACATAATAACAAGAATCCACTTTAATTAATATTTTCATAATCAACTCTTAATTTACAAAATACTGTTTGTTTGTTTGTTTTTTATATAAAAAAAAAATAGGATATTTATTATTCATTTCTTTTGTAAATGTTTGAAGGCCCATTTTCTTACATAAGATGGAATATTCAAAGCATAATTCTAATTCTAATTCTAAAATGATTGCATTGGATATCCATAAAAATATGCTTTTCTTATCCAAATAATTGTGTGCATAATTATTATTTTTTGAGGGGTATCTAAATTTGACTTAAATTAAGTTATTGAGTCAGTTTACCAAATACCCGCTAAATTATTGAATTGATATCATCAAAGTTCAAATTTAGGTCAATGATATTGTATGATAAAAACTAAACTATTGAATAATAATACAAATATATGAAATTATTGTAAAAAAAAACGAGGTTAAGGTATAAAATAATGAAATCACATATGAAATATAAAGCAGTGAGATCTAATATAAAACATAAAAGTATTCTTGTTATAAACCTTATTTAAATTGGTTGCTTTGAGAAAATAGTTTTAAATTATCAACACCAAGAAGAAAGCGCTTGATTTAGTAGCACAAGTTCCAATGGTATGCTAACGAATTGGTCTACTACAAAGACGAGATTTCAATTTTTAGAGACTTGAAAATAGAACAAAAGACAGAAAGATTCAATTTTCTTTCAAAAAGAGATACAGTTATGTTAAAATGGACAATTATCTCACTTGCAAAAATATTTAGACGATATAAAATATACGACAAAATTACCCGATACTGTTATAATCTTTGTTGTTACATATTAAATCCAAATTGTAATAGAACCAAAGAAGTACTTTAGCGGGACCAAATGTGGATGATAATTTATTGTGGTTTGAAGTATCAAGGTCAGATAGCTACCACAAAACTTACCAGTAGGTACAAAACTCACTGGCAATGTATTAGTTACAATAAGATGTAGTTTTCAAATGTGGTCCATCCTTGTACAACATTTAAGATTGAGGGACCAAGTACAGGGACCAATCACTTTGGCTTATTAATTTCTCACCAAAAAATCAACCCCATGGGCCTGACCATTTTCAACATGTGATTGGAGAGGGAAAAAAAAAGAAGATAGGTTTTGGGTAGCATAAATGTCAAAAGCCCTACAAAAAATCAGAAGGTGAGGAAATAAAGATTTTCCCCTCATATCACCTACTCCTCCTCAACTACATTTTGGCCTACCCAACTCCAAATTTCCTCATTTATATATTCATTATTATTTATTTATTTATTTATTTTTATGTGATACATATTTCTTATTAAAACTTGCATTAAAAATAATCATAAATTACGAATCCTCTAAAAATAATTCAAGTTTCATACGTTTATCAGTCAAATGTAGTGTTTAGAATGATCAAAGATGATACCTGTGATGAAAAAATGCATGAAATGCAAATTATTTTTAGATAACGTTTGAAATTTATATTTTATAAACTTTTTTTATTTTACTGTTTTTTTTATATAAGTGCATGGAAAAAACTTTTGAAAAAAAAAAAAAAAAACAACCCACAAAAAAGGATGCCATTAACTTCTTTTCTTTCCTTGTGGGGTGTGAGGATGCAAACCAAATCCAACCAGGCATTACCCTAAAGGTAGGGCTTTTCTTTAGTTGTCAACATGAAATTAAGTGCTTCTCTATATTATAATTTGCTAGATGACAGTCACTCCCACTAAAAAAATGCCTTTAATCGCATTTTCTCCATGAGAGGATAAGGTTTTAGCTGCAAGTCTTATTCAAAGTACACATAAAAATAAATAAATAAATAAATAAAAATTAAAATTCAAAAGAAGCATCATGATTGTTATTACTTCTAGATAAATGTAAATGAACTTTTTAATCTAGCCACATGTAAGTCTCATTTGAATTTCATTATGTTTTAGTGTGGTCCAAATTTAGCCCTTAAAGCACAACAAAATTCAATTAATTAAGTCACTTAAGTCACCATCAATGGGTTTCATCCACGTGAAAAAAAATCCAAGTTCAAGAAAAGTTGCTAGACTTTCTACTCCTCCAAACACTGAATTGGCGGTTAATAATCAATGTGGTAGATACATCAAGATATGTTTGACTAGTAGCTGAAAACACTAGTGTTACACTTTATTCTTAAAATCCCTTTTATCTATTTATTTTTTACTTTTAACTAAATTTTCCTCTTATTAATAACATGCATGTTACCTAATAATAATAATAATAATAATAATAATAATATAGATATAGCTTTTGAAAATTTGTAATTAGGCCCACTTGTATTTTTTCATTTTTTTAATAATTTTAATAAAATGAATTATTGACTTTAAAAATGACATTATATATAGTTAAAAAAATATTATTTCTTGTGAAAAATTTATATTAATTTATGTAAAAATATTTTATGTTTAATGAAACTTTTTATGGTACTAATATTATCTTCTTCTTTTTTTTCGAATTATAATTTTGATTTCGGTTTCAATTTTTATTTAAAACTAAAATAAAAAAATTATTAAAATAAACTTGGTAAATTATTTATAAAATTGGCCATATAAATGTTGTAATTTAAAAAAATGGTACTCAACCACTCAAGTTGAATTGTTCCAAAAGAACTTCTTCTTTTGGTTTTTCTTTAATAATAATAATAAAAAGAAGGGGTGAAGCAAGATGCATGTGTACAGTATAGGGTCTTGCCCCTTTTGGAAGGAAACCCAATGGAAATTTAATTTTTGACCTTCATGGTGAAGACATTTATTTGCAAGAGAAGAATGGAACACTCCACCTTTTTTTTTTTTCTTTTTGTTTTAAGGACTAGGAACAATTAAGGGATCTTCCCATGAGAATTGTGGCTTCCATATGACAATCCACATGACAATGAGACCATATGATAATATAAAATAAACATTTTTTTTCATCTTTAAATTGGTCATATGACAGTCCATGTGACAAAAAGTCCATCCCATAATCATCAACAAGCCAGCCTCACTTACCATGCCACAATTGAAAATTTGTTCCATACTCATTAGGGTTAATCCACATGAGGTGCATGGGTACCCTTTGGGAACAAAATTGTGACTTTGTTTCATTGCATGCTAATGGAAAATTCTCATCAAGAAATTTGCTTAAAATCATGTTAAATCATTGGAAAAGTAAATATAGAAAATATTGAAGTCACAAATCTTCATAACTTCCTAATTAATGTGATTATTTATAAATGTGAAGTAGTTAAAAGCCATGCTTACTCACAATGCTATCATTAATCCATGTCATTTATTTTGAGAGATGGGTTAATTTAATGACGTTTTATTTATAGTATTAAAAAATAATTGTTCATGTTTTGAAATATGTTGTCTTTTTATTACCATGAAAAGTAGCTTTTCGATACGATAAATCTTTTTTTTGTACAAATAATGAATTCATTTGACTTATAATATTTATTTTTTTTATAATTATGCGATACTTTTATTATCATGAAAAGAAACTTTTTGAAATTAGATTTCTTTAAGTAATTGATAAATTCATTTGACTTATAGTATTCTCTTGGGAAAAAAAATGAAAGAATTGTGATGACCCACAAGACAAAACAACCCATAAACAAATTTGATGTTGAATTTTGTTCATACTATACACAATTTGTCATGGATTTGCACAATAGAAGGTGGAATGGGTAGTGGACTGCCTCTTTGGAAGAGAGACATTTCAAAAAGCCAAAAAGAAAAAAAAACTCAAAAACATGAAAAGATAGGGAGTGAAGTCTTGATTGCCCATACCATGCCCAAACATTTTGAAAAGAACCAGGAGAGAAAATGAAGGTTTGGCCATATTTTTCACCTTTGATAGAAAGAGCCAAACAAGGTGAAAAGTGGGAGCACATTGTGCTCCAACATAAAACAATGGGATATGATGATTTGGGCACCACAAAATTGTTAACAAATTGGGTCCCTTACCCAATGACAGGAAAATCATGCCCTTTTTTCATTGAATTCCTTGAGTGGGTTCAGCTGTCCTCTTTTCATTTTTTTTTTTTTTTTTTTTTTGATGAATTAAAAAAAAAAAAAAGGCACATAGGCATGCAGAAAAGAGGGGCTGAAATCATGGACCCAAACATCTAAAAATAATAATGCCCCAAAAAGCTTATCATCATGCCAACACACACAACACTATGACCAACTACACTTAAATTTTGTGAAGTGAAAGCCGCCCACCAATCAATTCTCTCTTCTTCTCTCTTTTTACATTTCACTCTTTGAATTAAAAGTAAGCAAAAAGGCATCTAAACCAAAACTTTTTTTTTTTCTTCTTTTTAGCTGAATTAGTTTTCAACCATCTCAAACAAGATATGAAATAGTCTCTGCCATATCAAATCTATTATGCATTATTTTCTCCACAGAATCGAATCAGTAAATGTATTTAAGAAACGTAGAGAAAATATTGGTTTTTTGCTGTTCTCATGATCCTGATATTTCTCAAATGTACCCATTCATTTAATGTAATATTCAATGGGAGATTACCTATAAATATTCTCTCTCCCCCTTTATCTAAAGCTTTTTGTGTATATATAAACTGAATTCAGGGACATGAATGCCCCACAAGGCGACACCTCTTTTTTCAGACTCACCTTCCATTCATACTGGTGATACATCATACGACTTTTTTTCTTTTTGGGTTTTTCTTTTTAGGAGTTCAATAATCCAACACGGAAGTGAAGCGCAAAGAACCATAACAAAGGTGGGACAGAGAGCAATCTCTCTCTCTCTCTCGCTCTCGCTCTCTCTCTCTCTCTCTCTCTCTCTCTCTCTCCAGTTTTTTCTCTCTATAATGGGTTCTTCATTCCTTAGAATGAGAGTGTAGCTTTGCATGGTGGTGTGGGCTTTCTCTGTCTAGCAGCTTCTGCTACGTTCTCTTTATCAAAGGGGACTGTTTGCCTCGGCAATCTGTACAGGGCTCGCCAAACGATTTTACAGGAAAAACCCAGGTCAGTGCCTTGGATTTTCTATCCTGGGTTTTCCTCCGATTTCAATTTCAGGACCTCTTCTTGTCAGCTTCTGTACTCTCAAGATAACATAGAGAGAGAAGGCTAGAGCACTCAAGAGAGAGGAAAAAAACAATTTTGTTTCTCTCTCTTTCTCTCTCTGTCTTCGTGGCTCTGTCTCTCTCCATTTTCATGCGTTGATGATGCAAATCTGTTTGTTTCCATGTGCAATGTGTCTGCAGATTTTCTCTCCAAATACCCATTTTTTCCCTGCCATTTCCAGATGGTGAAATGCCCCTCTCACGATTCGATCTCTCTTGCTTAACTCACCACCGTCTTAGTGTTTTCGACCTTCTTCTCCTCCTCCAAAATTTCTTTTCCGATAATGGGTATCGTTCTTCTGCTGAGTAAATTCATATCGTCATCTTCCCTCACCTCCTCATCCCATACCCTGTTGAGAGCAATTAACGGGTTGCCCATATTGGAGCTGTCATCAATTTGCATCAATTTGACATTATTCCTTGTGTTTCTCTTCATCGTATCAGCTCGTCAATTTTTCGTATGTATTGGTCGAGTTCGAATAATTAAGGATGATTCTGGGGCGAATTCTAACCCAATTCGGCGTAGTATTGATAGGGAGATTCGCGATATTGAGATTGGTAAGGGTTTCATAGCTACGGTGTCCTGCTGTTTCTATGTTTTGTTATTGCAAGTTTTGGTGTTAGCCACTGATGGGATTGGCCTAATCAGAGGGGCTTTGATTGGGAAAACTGCAAATTGGTCGCTTCTTTGCTTACCTGCAACTCAATTTTTAGCTTGGTTCGTGTTGAGCGTTTCGGCTCTTCATTGTAAATTTAAGGTGTCTGAGAAGTTCCCTTTGCTGTTGAGGGTGTGGTGGTTTGTTTCATTTATCATTTGGTTGTGTTCAGTTTATGTTGATGCCAAAGGGTTCTTCAGAGAAGGTTTAAACCATGTGAGTGCACATGTTTTGGCAAATTTTGCTGCTTCCCCTGCCCTTGCTTTTCTGTTTTTTGTTGCAATTCGGGGTGTTACCGGTATACAAGTGCGCAGAAACTCTGATCTTCAGGAGCCATTGCTGCCTGAAGAAGAAGCAGGGTGTCTTAAGGTCACACCTTATAGTGAAGCTGGGCTCTTTAGTTTGGTCACACTTTCGTGGCTGAACCCGCTGCTTTCAGTTGGGGCAAAGAGACCACTTGAGCTAAAGGACATTCCCCTTCTTGCACCGAAAGACCGTGCCAAAACTAATTATAAGGCTTTGAATTCGAATTGGGAGAAATTGAAGGCTGAGAATACATCAAAGCAGCCTTCTTTAGCTTGGGCAATTCTCAAGTCATTTTGGAGGGAGGCAGCTTGTAATGCCGTCTTTGCTGGTCTGAATACTCTTGTTTCCTATGTGGGTCCTTACATGATTAGCTATTTTGTGGATTACTTAGGAGGAAATGAGACCTTTCCTCATGAGGGATATATTCTTGCTGGAATATTCTTCTCAGCAAAATTGGTGGAGACCTTAACTACAAGGCAGTGGTATCTTGGGGTTGATATTTTGGGCATGCATGTGAGATCGGCTCTAACTGCAATGGTTTATCGCAAAGGACTAAGGCTCTCGAGCTCAGCCAAGCAAAGCCATACCAGTGGGGAGATTGTGAACTATATGGCTGTTGATGTTCAGAGAGTGGGGGACTACTCTTGGTATCTTCATGACATTTGGATGCTTCCCCTGCAAATAATTCTTGCCCTCGCGATTCTATATAAAAATGTTGGAATTGCTTCTGTTGCTACATTCATTGCCACCATTATATCAATTATTGTTACTGTTCCACTTGCAAAACTGCAAGAAGATTATCAGGACAAATTAATGGCTGCCAAGGATGATAGGATGAGGAAGACTTCAGAGTGCCTGAGGAACATGAGGATTCTCAAGTTGCATGCTTGGGAGGACAGGTATCGAATGAAGCTGGAGGAAATGCGTCATGTGGAGTTCCACTGGCTCCGGAAAGCTCTCTACTCGCAGGCTTTTGTTACATTCATTTTCTGGAGCTCACCCATTTTTGTTGCTGCCATCACCTTTGGTACTTCAATTTTGTTGGGTACTCAGCTCACAGCAGGAGGTGTTCTTTCTGCTCTGGCCACTTTCAGAATCCTTCAAGAACCGCTTAGGAATTTCCCCGACTTGGTCTCAATGATGGCTCAGACAAAGGTTTCTCTTGATCGAATTTCTGGATTCTTGCAGGAGGAAGAGTTGCAGGAAGATGCAACCATTGTTCTGCCACGAGGCATCACAAACATGGCCATAGAAATAAAAAATGGAGAGTTCTGCTGGGACCCTACTTCTTCAAAGCTGACATTATCGGGAATACAAATGAAAGTGGAGAGGGGGATGCGTGTGGCTGTATGTGGAATGGTTGGTTCTGGGAAATCGAGCTTTCTCTCTTGTATCCTCGGAGAGATTCCGAAAATCTCTGGTGAAGTAAGCTGGTTTTGACTGAACTATCTTTTTCCTTACATCAAATTCCCTTTCTGTTGGTTAGTGAAGACCTTTTTGATGGGCAACAGTTGAAAACTTGTAATGTTATTTTGCTTATATGTTCAGGTTAGAATATGTGGTTCTGCTGCTTATGTCTCTCAGTCAGCTTGGATACAGTCTGGAAATATTGAAGAAAATATCCTTTTTGGCAGTCCAATGGATAGGGCAAAGTACAAGAAAGTTCTCCATGCTTGTTCACTGAAGAAGGATTTGGAACTATTCTCACATGGAGATCAAACCATTATTGGTGACAGAGGCATAAATTTGAGTGGTGGCCAGAAGCAACGAGTGCAGCTTGCAAGGGCACTCTATCAAGATGCGGATATTTATTTACTTGATGATCCCTTCAGTGCTGTCGATGCACACACTGGTTCGGAATTATTTAAGGTTAGAAACTCATGGAATTGTTGATATTGCAATTAAAATGAATGGATTTTGGCTAAAGCTCTTACATGAAACTGCAGGAGTACATAATGACTGCACTAGCTACTAAGACTGTGATTTTTGTGACCCACCAAGTTGAATTTCTGCCAGCTGCTGATATGATACTGGTATGGGATTGTCTTTTGACTTTAATTCTATATATTGCTAGTTCTGACACTCATATGTAATATGTTAATGTGCACAATGACATTCATGTATTGTTCCTTGCATCTAGACATGATGTAATAATCAATAAAATAGAAAAGCTTCAAGGCTGTGCTTTTTTTTTCTTGAAAAAAAAATGGTTGGGGAGTTAAAATATTACCATACACTAATTTTAACATTTTATGGAAGTTTCCTCTAAACATAATGAAATTTTAGTGAAAGTTCAAGAAATCATGCAGTGGCAACTTAGACGATTTTTCTAATCTGAAATTTTAGTTGAGAAGTTAGATTGATTGTTCGACCAAAAAAGAGTGCCTGTTACAGCCTTTACTAGAACATTGAGCTTTGATATTTAATCAGAATTGGACCCATATTTGAAGTTGATCATCTCAGACGTAAAGAGTTTATGTGTATCTTTATGTTTTCCTTAAAGAAAGTAGCATCTCGTTTTTTCTGATTGCTCGACTTAAAGAGGGGAGATATTTATTTATTATTATTTTTTTCCTTCAACTTCATGCTTTTATTTCTAGAATTACTAATTTCATCGGGTTTTATATAAAATTGTCTTTCTTTAGCTGAAAGAAGGTAATCCATAGAGGAAGAGATTAGATTGTGGTGCTATGGTCTTGAAATCTCCAATGTTCATCTCCATTCTGTGCAGGTTCTCAAGGGAGGGCATATCATCCAAGCAGGAAAATATGATGATCTTTTACAAGCTGGAACTGATTTTAAAACTTTAGTCTCAGCTCATCATGAAGCAATTGAAGCTATGGATATTCCCAGTCACTCATCTGAGGATTCAGATGAAATTATGCCTCCTAATGGATCTGTTGTGTTAAAATGTGACACACAGGCAAATAATATTGAAAATTTAGCAAAGGAAGTGCAAGAGGGTGTATCAACTTCAGACCAAAAAGCAATTAAGGAAAAAAAGAAAGCAAAACGTGCAAGGAAAAAGCAGCTTGTTCAGGAAGAGGAAAGAGAAAGGGGAAGGGTCAGCATGAAGATCTATTTGTCATATATGGCTGCAGCATATAAAGGCCTATTGATCCCATTGATTATCCTTGCACAGGCTCTGTTTCAGGTGCTTCAAATAGCTAGTAATTGGTGGATGGCTTGGGCAAATCCACAAACTGAAGGCGGGCTACCGAAGACAAGTCCTATGGTCCTTCTCGGTGTTTTTATGGCCCTTGCTTTTGGGAGCTCTTGTTTCATATTTGTTAGGGCTGTTCTGGTTGCCACATTTGGTCTAGAAGCTGCGCAGAAATTGTTTGTAAAGATGCTTAGAAGTGTGTTTCGAGCACCAATGTCTTTCTTTGACTCTACTCCAGCTGGACGTATACTGAATCGTGTAAGTTTTCTGTTGACTGATCATACCCTCTTAAAATATGCTCGTCCTTTTTATATTACAATCTATGTGATGCTTATTTTCAAATCATTTTCCTTCTTTCACATTATTTATTGTCATATGGATCATTTGTGATTTACCAGGTGTCTATTGATCAAAGTGTTGTGGATCTTGACATTCCTTTTAGACTTGGTGGGTTTGCTTCGACGACTATACAGCTTCTTGGTATTGTTGGTGTAATGACAAAAGTTACCTGGCAAGTTTTACTCCTTGTCATTCCAATGGCCATTGCTTGCTTGTGGATGCAGGTAAATAATGACTGAATCTCTAATCTTAAATTTCTCAATTTTCAAAATGTTCCACTCTTTATGTATGTTTGAGATGGTTTCATTCTCTGCTTTAGAGGTATCAAGAACAAAAAATAGACAACACACAGATAAACACACATCTAAGACCACCTCCTAATCCCCTAAAAAGAGCAAAAATAATAAAAATGAAATAAAAACCATTTGCTGACCTGAACTTAGAACAAAATACCAGCTATTAACTTGAAAAAGAGTTAGAAGAAAAAATGATTTTAAGTAGTGTCCTCTAAATTTTGCTTACATATGACCATGATAAGAGTTTACTCGAGTGCCATAAATAACAGTTAAGGAGTCTTTTCTTCTTCTTTATCATACAATAAAACCATGTTATTTGAAGGGTTTGACTTCCTTCGAACATGAAACTTTTCATGGGGCAGAACAAGATGCATAACGTTTACATATCAAACAAGATTTCCCGCCTTCCTGGTATGTGCTTCATCCAATATTGAAGCTGGTCTATTAAAAATCCCTTTTAGGAATCCTTTCATGGGCATGGAATTAGGATTCACCTGCTGTGATGGCCAATCCAACCAGAAAGAAAAAACAAAAACCAGAACTCATTCCTATTTTCCCTCCCAGACACATTCATTCTCTTTTGACACAGAGAATCAAGAGGTTGTTTTCCTAATATATTATTAGTCTTATTAGTGTTCCTAGTGGCACACTTCTGTTTGTGGAGAAGTCTCCTATACATTGATGCTAACTAGGTGAACAGCAGCACAAAAGATCTTTCATGTCCTTTCTCCATGCATGTTGCCCTGCTTTTGCCTCTTTCCAGTGGGAGATATAAAATGTCTAAATAAGTGTAAACAATCTGGCAATAGAGCTCTTCTTCAGTCATCTTTTTAGCCTACTGGGTGGCTAAAGGTACTTTGTGTCATGCAAGGTTTATACAATGTAGCCCTTAATCCCTCTGCATTTTATTTCTCATTCTGTTTGGTGTTGTAAGTGTACAACTGTAGATGTTTCTTTATCATACTCATTCTATAATGCAGAAAATGGAAAAGGGAAAATTTTGGAGTAGAGGTCAATAACGCGTACCTTCTGCTACATTTTACTATTCTAAGCGTCATGGCCTATAAACTTTATTTTATGTGATTGTTAGCAAGGAACAACTACATAATTTTAGTTGGTAGTGAATGTTAATCTCTAAATGAATACTTTTTTTATTTTTAATTTTTTAATTTTTTTATGCTGTTTGGACCTGAAGTAAAATTTTAAGCATTGTGTACCTGAATGCAGAAATATTACATGGCTTCGTCAAGGGAACTGGTTCGTATTGTTAGCATCCAGAAATCTCCAGTTATCCATCTTTTTGGTGAATCAATTGCTGGGGCGGCCACAATTAGAGGATTTGGACAGGAGAAGAGGTTCATGAAGAGGAATCTTTATCTTCTCGATTGCTTTGGTCGGCCCTTCTTCTATAGTCTTGCTGCTATTGAATGGCTCTGCCTGCGCATGGAGTTACTCTCAACCTTCGTGTTTGCCTTTTGCATGATTTTGCTAGTGAGCTTCCCACATGGAAGTATTGACCCAAGTGAGTTTTGCTTTTTGCTAAGTGGATCAGCTTATTCTAATTATGAATCTTACTTGCTCTGTACATATGTTCTATGAGACTTTAGATAACACGAGTTCATACACTATTTGTTCGGGGAAGTGGGGACATGAACTGATCCTTTACAACTGAACTGGTGATACTTTTATTGCTACACCCACACTTCCATGGCCCAGTTACATGGGCTAAAATATAAAAATATCTCCTATATTTGTGTGTGTGTTTCTGGCTCTGTGTTTCTGTGTCTGTCTCAATGCATGCATTTAGTATCTTAACAAAACTGGATTTGTATACCTCATCTCATGTTACTATGGGAACCAAGCTTATGTGCATATGGGGTTTTTAGTGAAGGAAACTAGAAATAGTGAATTTTGATAACTTCTAATTTTGGTATACTATTGCTAATAGTGGCTGCTGGTTCTTTACAGGCATGGCAGGCCTTGCTGTTACTTATGGCCTTAATTTGAATGCTCGACTATCACGGTGGATACTTAGTTTCTGCAAGCTTGAAAACAAAATTATTTCCATTGAAAGGATTCACCAATACAGCCAAATCCCAGGAGAAGCTCCACCGATCATTGAGAACTCTCGCCCTCCATCCTCGTGGCCAGAGAATGGAACAATTGAACTGATTGATCTAAAGGTATGTGCTGCAGTTTCATCTTACCTCCTGTATGCATTTATTCTACTTCTTGACAAGGTGCCATATCTATTTATACTTGGTGGCATGGTTCCAAGTGCAGCTGTTTGTTTTTATATTGTGGGTGTGCATGCATGTGTTTGTAAATTTCCTTAAGCCCTGCTACAGTTCGAGGTTTCATGCATTCAAAAGGTGCCCAAATATGTTGTTAGTATGTCAGAGTTGACCATTCATCATTCATGAGTCACCTAGTTAAGTTAGCTTCTTGGTTCAAGTAGTTATTATTATTTAGAGTTCATTTGACAGTACTTTTAGAAAACAATTCTAGCTTAAAAAGTGTTTGGAAAAATTTAGAAAGCACTTTTAAAATGTTAAAAATCACTTGTGGTGCTTCCTGGGGAGCACTTGATAGGTGATTCTTTCAAAAAACGCTTTTAGAGAAACAATTCTACTAAAAACACTTTTCCTCTTCATGGGATTTTTCATATTTATTTTTACCGTTTTTTGAATAAGATTATGACACACATTGGAATAAAAAATATTTAATTATAAGGCTTTCCATATGTGAGAACTCAGCCAAGTTCTAACACAACTGACTATTTTTAAGGGACACAATTGCAATGTGAAGTGCTATGCAAGTGAGATAGCAGCACTGCAACTTTAACTTTGGAATCCTTGACATCTTATATAAGGCTTATCCTAAAATTCCAAACCTTGAGTCACCAAGCTTAGTAATGCGTAGTTCTTGAATTGATGGAACTTATAATATCATTGGTTATAAAAAAAAAGTGTCATAATGTGCTCCATACACATGTTGAACTAAGTTGAGTGCTTCTCAGGCCTATTAAGTTATGGTGTCATTACCATTCAGAAGCAACAAGTCTTGTAGTAGTATAGATCATACTTGCATAACCTTTTTTTTTTTATGGTCGTGCCAAGACCCAAACTTGGAACCCCACCCCCCCCCCCCATATCCCCTCCCCAAACCCTTGCCACTTGAGGCAGGTCTGGATGGCATACCTAAACTCGCATCGTGCATTCCTTTCACACTTTCAGTTGTTTCTTCATCATTTAGCCATCAGCACCCCCATATTTCTTTCTTTCTTCTAGTAATTACATTTTATTTTTTTATTATTAATCAGTTATAATTCAAAATTTGGTCAATTAAAGAGAAATGGACTTGATTTGCTAGTTTGCTCAAACTACAGCCTCACTGAAAAGCTTGGGTCTTGGTTATTCTGATTTTTGTTTTTGTTTTTTTTTCTCCTGAAAGAGAAGTGTGGGAAAATAATGAAATTCAAATTTGTAATTTTACGGATATAATATTTTTGTTTGGATAAATTCCAGTTAATAGTGTATATTTTGTTTTGTTGTTGTTTCATATGCATAATATAAGCAGGGAATAGTGTCATGGCACTTTATTTTTTACTCTTCCTATGACCGTCTTTCTTTAGAATAGAACCTGACTTCAGTTTAATAAGCTGGATTCAGGTTGCCAGAATTTTTTAGGATAAAAAAAAAAGTTGGTTTCTGGTTGCAATATTTATTTATTTAGGATTAAAACCTAATAGAAAGAATATTTTATAGCTTAACAATTTTTTCTTATAGTTGGAGTGAAAAGTTCAGTCAATGCAAATTTGTTCACAGAATTTCCTGCTGATTAATCTGTTCTTATAGGTCCGCTACAAGGAAAGTCTTCCTGTTGTGCTTCATAGTGTAACCTGCAAATTTCCTGGTGGTAATAAAATTGGAATTGTTGGGCGTACTGGAAGTGGTAAATCGACTTTGATCCAGGCGCTATTCCGAATGATTGAACCAGCAGGTGGGAAGATCATAATTGACAACATTGATATTTCAACAATTGGCCTTCATGACATTCGTAGCCGTCTGAGTATAATACCTCAAGATCCTACCTTGCTTGAAGGGACAATTAGAGGCAATCTTGATCCCCTTGAAGAGCACTCCGACCAGGAAATTTGGCAGGTAAAATTGCCATTAACCATTGGCTTCCAAGCCATTTCACTTTTTTTATTTTTTATTTTATTTTTTTGTCTTATTCCTTGATATATAATTGTTCCAAAGGTCCTGAATTTGTTAATATGCCCACAATAACAAAATGCTCCCACTAAATACTTTGTCTTGATGTGGTACAGGCACTTGATAAGTCTCAGCTTGGGGATGTAATCCGCCAAAAAGAGCAAAAGCTTGATACGCCAGGTACATACACATTTTGAACATCAACTTTGCCTACCATCAACAATGTTTGTAGAAGCTTTTTGAGGTTGTTTGTAGCTAATTAGTCAGTTGTATTGTATGTGAAATTGACAGTGCTCGAGAATGGAGATAATTGGAGTGTTGGGCAAAGGCAACTGGTTTCCCTGGGCCAGGCTTTGCTTAAACAGGCAAGAATTTTGGTGCTTGATGAAGCGACTGCTTCAGTTGATACAGCCACAGATAATCTTATCCAGAAGATTATCCGAACTGAATTCCAGAACTGCACTGTATGCACTATTGCGCATCGGATCCCAACCGTTATCGATAGCGATCTTGTTCTGGTCCTCAGTGATGGTATTTGCCTTTATCCCACTTCTTTAATTCAACAGATAAAATTTTGTGCCAGTGCAAAAGATAATTAGTAGCTAATAGTTTTGAAGTGATGGTAGGCAAAGTTATATGTCTGAACCAGATTTCTAAAATTTAAAGTTTCCATTTTGATTGCAAGATGTTTTTAAAACTGATTAATGGTTCTATTGAGAATGTTGTTGGGCTACTGAGGTAGGATTCAACAATTTCAACCTAAACCACATGGTTGGAAAGATTTTAAGATCATTACAATCTTGACTATCCTTTTATTTTGCAAATTTGAGATTATTGTATGATCATGTTCTGAACTTATTGATGGCATTAGGTATAGTTGGAAACAGTTCCTTCGTCATTCACCGGTATTTTAATTAGACTAGGAGAAGATGAGAATATTTATAGTGTTGTCTTTAGGGAACTTGAATTGACAGATGCATTGGTGAAGGGTCCAATTTTTGGAACTAGTTTTATGTCTTTCAAAGTCATGGGAGTCCCTTTTGTGCCATCAATGAAGCTTTATACAGCACCAATATGGGAGTAAGTTTTTCCTAGTTGTCAGAAAATTAAACCGAAAAAAAAAAAAACAAAGAAAAAGGAAATAGTTCTTCATGGCTGCAATCTTCAGCAGAGAAGACGAATCATAATAAAAGGAAAATTGAAATCTTGGTAACTAATTTAGGTTGTAATGCTCGCTACATGGTTCTGCATCTTGTTTTTCATCCATTCTCTCCCTTGGAAACAAGATACAATATTGGGGATTTCATGGTTGTGTTTGTTTTTTTTTTTTTAATCATTTATATTCCACTGTTAGTTTGTTGCATACCCTTCTTGTTTCATTGCTTTTTTTGCTGTACTCTTGAAAATCAGAGTTGCTTCTGCTTCTGTTTTGTATTGCTGCTTGAGTTTCAATGTTTGAAAAAGAAAATCCATGATATCAAGAGAATTTGGGATTAAATGATGAAACTTGAGATCTGCTAAATCAAACTTCTGAGCATTTTATGGTGTATAAAAGGTCATTTGAAGTACTCTGCCATTTATGTTGATGGACAGACTCTCCATGTGAGTGCTAATGGAACTTAATTTTGGGAAACTTGGCAGGTCGAGTTGCAGAGTTTGATACGCCAGCACGACTATTAGAGGACAAATCATCCATGTTCCTGAAGTTGGTCACCGAGTACTCATCCAGGTCAAGTGGCATTCCAGATTTTTGAATTAGATGGTGTGCCTCAAAACCTTGCAGTTATAAAAGCAACAAGAACATACAACTACTCTAAGAATACTGCTCTTCTTGTGGTGGCGGCAGCGGCAGCTTCAGCTTCTGGAAAAGAGATGGGAGACTAAAAGGGAACCACAGGCCAAGAAGAAGAAAACAATTTGGTTTAAGTGTTGAAGGGATAATTAGTAGCCACTTTTAAAGCAGGACTGGAGGATTCATGCATGGTTGGCATATGCCTTCATAGAGAAAATAAGTCAGGGTTGGGTGAGGTTGGTAATAATTAGGTGAATAGTAAGAAATGCGGCCCATTTGTTTCGAGAATGTGCAATAAAACTAGGTTCTTGCTTCATTAGTTTTACTTGTAGAGCATTAATTAGAGAGTCAAATGTGTATTCCACTGTTTCAACTGCAGAAATTATGTTAAAACAATTCTGCATGGTTCAAATTCCAGCCCTTGTTCTTCTTGCATTCTTACTCTCTCTGCCCGCCCTTAAATCATAGCCAACCTATTAAAGTCTTTGTACTTCCATGTATGAATCTTTAAACTCTTGAAAATTATTCTCATCAATCATGGTAAGAATTCGATACACACATGTATGACCTTGGAACTTTGCGACTTTCATTCAATCACATGTTACAACAATGATGTATTGTATGATGGTTTTTACAAAAGTGTACAATTGAATAAAGCATCTGACCATTCGGTCCCCTAAACTAATACACTCCATGCTCTCATATTTCCTTGCCCAAGCTTTCTCCTCCTTTTGGCTTGATAGGAGTCCTCATCAGACCTTACTCCATTCAGAGGAAAAGAAAACCCGCCTTAACCCACTGCCTTCAGCCTTGCCCTGTACATAGTATACACTTCTTTGCCCTTTAAAACTTGAAACTTGATGTTCTGACCCGCCTTATTCCATTAAGAGGTTGCTTACAGATCTCTGGCCATCCTCTGATAGAAAAGGGTGCCGCAATAGCATAAGGGCTGACCACCTCTCGTCAATGTCCCTATGAAGACAACTTTCCAAGAAATGCCTCCCTTGCTCTGAAATGTCACTTGGAAATGCTGGGAGTTCAGGGCTGTAAGCTATCCGCCTCAGAAGATCTCTCATGTCGGACCCTTCAAATTGTTCACAACTCCAGACCAGCTTCCCAGTGATCATTTCTATCACCACACACCCAAGGGCCCATATATCTGAAAGCCAACACTGCATGTTATGTGTCAATAATTCAGGGGACATGTATCGGAAAGTACCTCTCACCCCACTGCATCCCTCATCATCCTCATCTGCAGGGTCATAATAGGCTTCCTTGGCCAACCCAAAATCACCAATCTTTGCTCTGAAACCATTGCAACAAGTCGGCACTAGTAGAATATTATCGGGTTTTATGTCGCAGTGGACATAACCATGGCCGTGAATATAACAGAGTCCTCGAACTATATCCCGAGTATAGCACCTCACCTCATTCTCCGGCAATCCAACCCCACCAGAATTCCTGATCCGACTACCCAAACTACCCCCACAACACTTCTCCAGCAATATATTGTAGTAAAGTTTTCCGTCACCCGTCCTTGTGATTTCATCCCCATAACAGCGCACCACATACGAACTGGAATTCAGAACACCAAGAATCTCCATTTCTCTGCGGAGGGATGACGCTTTGGAGGTTTCCGCTGATTTCACCGCCAATTCAGAGGGCATGATGCGACTGCCGCCGTTATCATCAATGAAAACAACCGGTGATTTTGATCTCAATTTTGCAGAGTATACAGACGCAAAGCTTCCTTGGCCCAGCTTGTGGCTTCGAATCCAAGTCAGACCATCAGAATTGTCCAGGCCTCCTCCATGAAAGAAGATCCTCCTCGCAACATTGAATGGAAAGCATCTTCTGATCATCCATTCGTAATTGTCGTCATCCTCATCCCTACGTCTTTTCGCCATCCCCATGTTTATCTCCGTGATCGCAGATGAAGTACTTTTTCTGAAAACAGAGGGAAGTCTTGGGTTTATAGGGTTCTTGGAAGATCCAGCTGTTAATAAATTGAAATCCCAAATGCTCTTTCTAACCTGAAAAAGGCGGGATTTTCAAATCCCTAACGGTCACACAACGCGGGATTTTCAAATCCCTAACGGTCACACAACGCGGGATTTCCAACGGTCACACAAACGCGGGCTCAAGCCTAACTTCTAAATCCAGCCCTGTTTCAACTCCAAACAGAGTTTCATTATCTCAAAACCTTAATCAACAACCTGATTATCTCGAATTAATTTTTAGATTTCTCTAAAAAAATTTAAATTTTTGGGTCAATAAAATTAAAAAATTTATCAAATTTACATAAATTGTTTTTCATTTTTAATATTTTGTGGAGTCAAGAAAAAATAATGTTAATTCAATAAATTATATTTTATATATAACTTTTAATTTATTTTATTTATTTTAATTTTTTTATATAAAAATTAAATTATATTTGATTTTTAAGAAGAAAAATATTTAAAAAATAATTTTTTATATTTAATGTTATTATAAAAAATATAAAAAAAGTGAAATATAATTAAAAATTAGTTATAAATTTATAAAATTTTAAATTATTTAATATTTATATAAAAGAATTGAAATAAATTAAATAAACTTGAAGTAACCTATAAAAATGATTTATTGACTTTAAATCTTTTTTTATTTTTATATTTATTTTCTCTTTTTTTTTTTCTATTTTTCTTCTTTTTCTCGCATTTTTCTTTGAATTTTTGTAATTTAAACATTACTCAAACAATTTAAAAATATATAATCAACTCAATAGAATAAAATTAATAATTTTTTAGACTTATGATTGACTTGGTCATTAACAACTTTCAAAGTTCATTAAACAAAACCATGGAATAAATTAAACACCCATCACTTTCCCAAAACTTCACTTTCCATTTGTTGGGAACATTTCTTCTCATATAGGATTACCACATTCCAAAACAAAGTGATGGTTCAAGGCCTCATGGCTCCTTCCTTATTCATACTGTTAAACCTATGTGAAGATCCTCTGAAAGGTTTAATTGGATGTGAAGTTGAAGTTAGAGCATGTGGTTTGGCTAAAGAGGAGAGAGGAGTTGAACCCAAGCCTTGATGCAGCTAGATCAAACTATATAAGGTTGTCCTCCAATTGGTACCCTCCAATAACAATTGAAGTTCTGGGTGTGGGGACTCTCTTCCACATGTCAGACCACGTGTCGCGTGCCCTCAATACTGTCTGGATAGATGTCGTAGTGCCTGGAGCATTCTATTTAGACCACATATGCACCTTGCAGATAACACCAGGGCCCCCAGAGCGGGCAACATCTTCTAGCTAGCTTCCAAGTCTCCTTTGCTACATATAATTGTTTCCATTTGACATGGTAATGACTAATGGGATTTTCTCCTACCCTTACATCCATGTCAATGGATTGTCTCACACTGTCCCATACCTCCAAGCAAGCTGAAATGACGGGTAGCTGCATCATGATGCATCATCTGACGACACCTACTAGCCGCTTTAAACTATGATGATTGCCCTGCCACCTACAGGATAACCATCATTGTAGAGAAAGTCAAAGTGTCAACTCAGCACTACAATGACTCCCTCCAAATCACTATAAAAGCCCTCCTGAAGCATAACCTAGGTACACACATCTAAACTGGCCTATTCACTCTCCTCTCAAAAGGGTTCCAACCCACCTGTGTTTGACTTAAGCTTCGGATGGGCGTGTCCGGACACCTTATCCGGACATCCTTTATATAGGGAAGAGGCTCTATGTGACACAACACAAGGGAGATCTGACTACAGTTGATCAAGCATCAACACTAGGGTTTTCTCCTCCATCAACAAATCCAAGGCACAACACATCACCATGGACAAACACCATTGAATTCGCTCCGAAAATTCTCCAGACCATGTTGTTGTTTTGCAGAACAAGACCGATGGTAGGAATAGTTACCCCGCCCTATGTGCTATACACATTCTTTGAGTTGAAGTAGACGTTGAATGGTGCTACTGTTGCCACTCTAGTGATGTTCATGGAGACGGTCATGCTAATGAAGGCCTTAGTGAAGGCACTGTAAATGGTAGTCTCCATGATAGTGTAAGGGTTGACTGTGTTGATCTTTGTCTCTCTAACGCCTTACTATTAATGGACAACAAGGATGTGTTCAATGGGAACCTTTTCATTGATCTAAATGGACTTTACTCCAAATAAATATTCTATAGAAGACTCGCCTTGAGAGTAAGTGGAAACTATGCTCACAGGATTGAGAATCAGTGGGGTGTAGATGAGTAACTGAGAGGCGTCTACATTAAGGAGCAGCCCATAAGGGCCATCACCCAAGAATATGATGCCATCAACTATGGTTGAAGAAGATAAACATATGGAAAATTTTATATGGAAGTTAAAAGCATATGCGAATTGTGAAGGAAGTGCAATATGCATCCAGCCTAGTCCGGCCATGCCCTTGGCCTCACTAGCAAGGCCTTCCACCAGGGAGGTTGGAGCATAGGAGAAGAGGAACTTGGACACAGAGACTGATTTACCTGGGTTTGACCCATTAGTGGCTTAGACTGATACAACATCTACAACAAGCTCGTCATTGGAGGCAGTGCGGGTCATTGTGTTATCCGACAGGACACCGCATGTGTTGTTGTTGCACCCTAGCTTAGAAGCTGAGAAGAAATTCCCATAGCCATTGGCCTTGGCTACTAAGCATTGGGCTAACTTGTACTGCGTCGGGCGGTATGAGGAAGACACGTAATTTTGCTCACAATCAACCCATAAGAACTGACCCCTAAGATCAACCACAAGTTGGAAAAGCACAAGGGGGATCATTTGGTTGATACTGGTCACATATTGGAGAGTAGAACCATTTTTTGAGATGAGAACAACAAGGGCATGAGGCCTGAACAATGACTGAGCATTAGAGGATGAAATGAAGAGTAGAGAGGAAAAGAAGAGAAAGTAGGAAATAGAGGAAGCCATGATAGAGTTTGGTAGCTATAAGAGAAAAAATAAATGGGCATGGAATAAGAAGTGGAAGGGTAGTTGTTTTTACAGGTTGTGCTGGGTGGATGGAGACATAAGGTCAAGTAAGGCTAGCCGTCTGGCTTTGGTTAATGGCATGAATCATGACAAACAAAAACAATCTAGAAAGGTTGTTGTGGAAACTTTTCAAACTTGGTTTGAACCATAGTTTTTAAAGGCTCAAGGCGTAAAGTAGTCTTGGAGCCTAACGCGCAAGGTGCACTGAAGGCGCGAGCTTTAGTGAAGTGAGTCTCACTCTAATTTACATATATATTTTTATATAATATAATCAAATTTAACAATCATTTATTTGTCCTAAACACATAAATAGTTAAATATCATCCAAAACTTTAATTTAATCAACATAAAAAAAAAATCCAAATCCATATTGTTAATAGCCTAATACATATCCAAATCCAAAGTTTCTAAACCAAAACATGAAATTTGTCCACAACAAGCAATCATCACTCTTCCTCTAAATCAACAAAATCATCATCATCATCATCACATTTGTAGTCTACCCCATCTTCTTCATCTGCTGAATCAACCATGTCTCCATCTTCATCTTCATCTATTAGTGAATGAGAAGACAAAATTCTAAAACTTGAAGCTATCTTCCTCATTGGTGGTATTATGTTTGAGTTTGCTCTAGCACTAGCTCTAGTATCAAACCTGGCCTTCTCAACTCCAGTAGCTCTAGCAACATCACTCCATGTCAAATTACATCAAATACAAAATCATCGTGTGCACCTCCATGAGAATCCTCATCTTCAATTCTTCATATCAACCATTCATTATTATCATTTATATCTTTCAAAGAAATTGGGTCAATGGTGTTACGTTCATTGTATCTTCTCTTCAAGGCTCAATTATACTTAATATATATCAAATCATTTAAGTGTCGATGATCTAACCTATTTTTCCTCTTGCTATGAATCTGCAAAAATTCATAAGCTCATAAATATATTTTAAAGTTTTAACTTGTAATTATTTAGGTCACTTACATTTTCAAAGATGCTCCAATTCTGTTCACAAACTGATGCACTGCATGTTAAGTATATGAATTTCATTGCAAACCTTTGCAAATTTGGAGCTGAAGCTCCATATGCAGCCCACCATTCAATTGTAGTATAGATATTAACAATTTAGTGAAACAATTCACCTATTTTAGCAAAAATACAATCTAATAATTTAAATAAACAAAACTAAATAACTAACCTAATGCTCTAGTCTTCCTTGTCCTAACAACTAACTCATTCTCGAATAGTCCTTGGGCATTTGTGTACAAACTCACTTCGGCCACAACTTTTTCTTGCTTAGCAGGGTCTCTTGTTAGCCTTAAGATGCATTTATACAAATCACTCATAATCTCTGCATCATGCTCTATTTCTGGTTTATCATAAAAGAATTTTGGGTTCAAAAAGTACCATGTTGCATGCAAAGGCCGATGAAGCTGAATCTCTCACCTCTTATCAATAATGTTGAAGATTTCTTTGTACTTCTCTTCATTTCCATTAAAACTTCTCACAATTGTATCCTTATCTCTATTCATGGCCTCATAGATGTATCCTATAGGAGCTTTTTTTTCACCATCAACCAAACGAAGCACACGAACTAGGGAACCCGAAACTTTTAAGCAAAATACAATAGTGTTCCAAAATGAAGGCATTAGAACTATGTTGGCTATAGTTTTCCCTTTCTATTCTTTTGCTTATTTACTATCTGACCAATTTGAGCTTATAAACATCTTCCTCAAGTTGTTTTTTTGTTCATGCAATCGCGACAATGTGATGAAAGCAGTTGCAAACTGAGTCTTAGCAGGCCTAAGCAATTCCCTTTGTCAAGTAAACCGCCTCATCATGTTGAGTAGCCCTAAGCGATTATAAATATACTCATTTAGTGATA
Organism: Vitis riparia; assembly: GCF_004353265.1. Classification (NCBI taxonomy): domain Eukaryota; kingdom Viridiplantae; phylum Streptophyta; class Magnoliopsida; order Vitales; family Vitaceae; genus Vitis; species Vitis riparia. The sequence continues at coordinate 22,796,261 of NC_048437.1, forward strand.
TAGCCCTCTCCAATTTCCTCTAATGTTTGGTAGCTTTCCAATATCTTCCAACATCAAGTCAAGGTAATGTGCAGCACATGGTATCCAATACAAATGCATGCGCTTTAGTTCTAACAACCTCCCTATGTGACATTGTAGATAATAAATTTACATAAGTTCTCAAGATAAATAATTAAAATTTTAAAAGTAAATAAAAATTCAAGAAATAGTATTTATTACCTACTATCACATAACTTGAGTGATTATTTGTTATAACTTGAATAACATTCTCCTCACCAACTTGCTCTACCCATTTGTCAAGTAACTCAAACATTTTTTCTCCCGTCTTAATCATTGAAGAAGTATTAATAGATTGCATTAACATGGTTCCCTTTGATTAATTAATCAAAAAGTTCACCAAAGTTCTCTCTTTCCTATCGGTCCGTCCATTCGACATAATTGAACATCCATTTTTTTTCCATTCCACCATATGATCTTTCATCAAATCTATTGTGAGAGCCAATTCTTTCTTAAGGTTAGTAACTCTTATCTCATGAAGAGTTGGTCCCTTCATACCCACACTATATTGACCAATAGTGTAACGACCCGCACCCAACCATGTAGATATTGTCCGCTTTGGGCCCAAGAGAGCCCTCACGGCTTTAAAACGCGTCTACTTGGTTAAGAGGAGTCTCTACATATATAGCGCCAGGAACTTGCTCCCCTATCCGATGTGGGACATCACAAACACCCCCCCATGCAGACACAACGTCCTCGTTGTGTCCCATGGGATTGCGGGGTCAAACAGACAAACACCCCTTACGGAGCCAAACAAACCCCCACACCGGGGTCGGGGATCGGCTCTGATACCATTTGTAATGACCCGCACCCAACCATGTAGATATTGTCCGCTTTGGGCCCAAGAGAGCCCTCACGGCTTTAAAACGCGTCTACTTGGTTAAGAGGAGTCTCTACATATATAGCGCCAGGAACTTGCTCCCCTATCCGATGTGGGACATCACAAACACGTAACGACCCGCACCCAACCATGTAGATATTGTCCGCTTTGGGCCCAAGAGAGCCCTCACGGCTTTAAAACGCGTCTACTTGGTTAAGAGGAGTCTCTACATATATAGCGCAAGGAACTTGCTCCCCTATCCGATGTGGGACATCACAAACACCCCCCCATGCAGACACAACGTCCTCGTTGTGTCCCATGGGATTGCGGGGTCAAACAGACAAACACCCCTTACGGAGCCAAACAAACCCCCACACCGGGGTCGGGGATCGGCTCTGATACCATTTGTAACGACCCGCACCCAACCATGTAGATATTGTCCGCTTTGGGCCCAAGAGAGCCCTCACGGCTTTAAAACGCGTCTACTTGGTTAAGAGGAGTCTCTACATATATAGCGCCAGGAACTTGCTCCCCTATCCGATGTGGGACATCACAAATAGCCTCAATCATTGGTTGGAAACTCGGATATGTGACTGCATTAAATGAAATAACAACCTGATACATCCACCTTGTGATAACCATACAAGCTCTTTCTCTTACTTTTTTTTTTTTTTTGTAGGCATCATTGATGGTAGTTTGTTTCATTTTCCCACTTCTTCGATTTTGAACAACCATCTCTGCATTAGGAGTGGAAAAATGATCCATATGACTTTTTTTCTTGGTTTTTTTTAAGAAAACAACCTACCACCACTTCCTCCTCGGTTACTACCTCCACTATAAATGTTGGTGGCATTCATTCTACTATTAATATCCTCACCAAAATCTTCATCTTCTAAATCAAAAAAAATCTTCATTAACATTTTCGCTTCCCATATTCATTTGTTCTTTTTTACTTTTCTTGGAATTCATATACTCTTCCATTTCTTCTCTAACATGTTCCGGACATCTTCTACACTTTTTAGCATTTCTATATCCACTAACAAGATGTTGTTTGTGTTTATATATGTCTCATTTGGTTACTTTATCACAAAAAATGCATATGATGGTGTTCAATTTTTTTTCATTAACCAAAGGAGTATACTTCCATTCGGGATCTCTTCTTCCACTTGCATTAGAGTCCACTTGAGTTTCACTCTCATTATCCATCTTGCAGATAAATTATCTATACTACAATAAAATAATTATAATTAAAAAGAGAATTTTTTTTTTTTAAATGTATATCACATTAACAAAAAAAATATGCATATGAGTGTTTTTTGTTTGTTTATTTTTATTTAGTAAAATTTTCATGTCAAAATACAATATTTATATTTATACTAAAATATACAATACTTATATTTATACTACAATAAAATAATTATAACTAAATTAAGAAAAAAATAGAAAAAAAAAATATACATATCACATTAACCAAAAATATGCACATGAGTGTTTTTTGTTTGTTTATTTTTATTTAGTAAAATTTTCATGTCAAAATACAATATTTATATTTATACTACAATAAAATAATTAAAATTAAATTAAGAAAAAAAAATTAAATGCATATCACATTAACATAAAATATGCACATGAGTGTTTTTGTTTGTTTATTTTTATTTAGTTAAATTTTCATTTCAAAATACAATATTTATATTTATACTACAATAAAATAATTATAATTAAATTAAGAAAAAAAAATTTAATGCATATCACGTTAACATAAAATATGCACATGAGTGTTTTTTGTTTGTTTATTTTTATTTAGTAAAATTTTCATGTCAAAATATAATATATATATATATATATATATATTTTTTTTTTAAATGTCAATGAGAGTTATGAGACAAGAATGGAAAAAAATGTAGAAAAGAGAAAAATACCGAGGTCCCGAAAAGGTATGTGACTATTTTTTCTCTATTTTCCTCTATTTTTCCTCCTCTTCTTCGTCTTTTTCACTTCTCCACTGCACAGTTGAGGCTAGGGCAAGATTTGGGAGTGGTGTAGGGTTCAAAACAACCAAAAAATGGGGTTAGAAGGGAAAACAGGGCCAAAACAATGTCGTTTTGATCCCAAAAAAAAAAAAAAAAATTAGGGCTTCTCTGCCCTCAACCCTCTGCAACCCGACGCGGCACCTTCGTGAAGGCATCAGAGAATGGCATCGCACCACCCGAAGCTTAGGTATGCCTTAGGCGTGCCTTTCACAACTATGGGCGAGAGTTTGCATCTCTCGTTGACCGAACCGATCCACACCTTTTTCAAACCGTTGGAACCGTCTCTATTTCAAAATAAATAAATAAAATTAATAAAAATAAAGAATATGCAACTCTATATTTATTCTCATCCAATTAATGAAAACTGAATACGTGAAAATAATTATTTTAATTTAAATAAGGTTAAATTCAATTGTTGCTAAGAATGAAGGTAAACAATAAAACTAAAAAAAAATAAGGTATTTAAATAAGAAGATACATTAACAATTAATAAGAATAAATATGAAAAATACAATTAAAAGATGACATAATTATAATTATTTTTCTTGGACCCTATAAACCCAAGACTGAGAGCTTTCATTTCAAGCTTGAAGACTTTCCTCTACTTGAAATGGAGGCAGCTCCAACAGTTTGAAAACGCAAACTCCCGCCTTGTGTGACTGTTAGAGACTGGAAATCTCGATTAACAATTAATAAGAATAAATATGAAAAATACAATTAAAAAATGACATAATTACAATTATTTTTCTACTATTTTAATATGTCATACATTAACTTTCAAGTCTTGATTAATTTCCTATGTTCACTCAATTATTCTTTCTTTTAGTTTTGATCCTGAGTCGTGCTCTAGTTATTTACTTTCTTTTATGTTCCACAATAAGATACGATATGAAAAGCCCAAAATTGGTCCAAGGGTTTCCTTTCATATTTAAATTTTTAACCCTTTGGTTCAATGATTTTTAGGCCTATTTTTTTTTTTCTTCTGGTTTTCTACCCAATTTTTAGGCTTATATTAATATCCAAGTACGTAGTGGGTATAAGTATTTCATCACTTTCACAGATGATTACCCTAGGTATGGTTATGTTTTGCCTTATGCATAGGAAATTCGATGCCTTGGAAAAATTTAAGGAATTTAGGGTAGAATTGGAGAAATGATTAGGTAAATGCCTCGAGACACTTCGATCTAATCAAAGTAAAGAGTACATGTTAAATGAGTTTAATTTTTTCCTTAGGGAGCATGAGATTATATCCCAATTGAGTGCCCCTGGAATACCACAATAAAATTGAGTAGCGAAAATAAGAAAGCAAACTCTATTGGACATGATGAAATCCATGACGAGTTTTTCAATACCCTCTACATAAATTAGACATTGGTAGATATCTTCTGAACTTTAGTTCCATCTAAGTCAATACCTTTGACTCCTATAGAGATGTGGATGAATCGTAAGCCTAGTTTCATCATATTCACATATAGGGGTGTCCAACACATGTTCTAAAGCCAAAAGTAGATAAGTTGGAACCAACATTAGAAGTTTGTTAGTTTGTACGATATCCAAAAGGGACTAAGGGTTATTACTTTTATAGTCAAGTTGATTAAAAGGTGTTTGTGTGTACAAATGTCAGATTTTTGGAGGATGACCATATGATGAGTAATAAAACAAAGGGTAAGGTCAATTTGAGAGAACTAGATGAGACTCCCATAACAACATAAAAAACTATGGATCTAATACCAACCATTCTTATTTTTAGTACACAAGTGTCTCGATGTAGTGAGAAGGTTATTGTTCAACCAAACCAATTCATGTATTTGGGAGAGTTCTTTGAGGTCACTTAAAAGAAACATGAGATTGATCCCACATATTATGATAGTGTGATGAGTGATATGGATGCACATCTTTGTAAGAGGCTATAGAGGCAGAGTTGGAATCCATGTATTCTAACCAAGTTTGGGGACTTGTAGAAACACTTAAAGGGATAAAACTCATAGGATGCAAGTGGGTCCATAAGAGGAAGATGGGACTAAATGGAAAAGTTGAGACCTTTAAAACTAGGCTTGTAACGGAGAGTTATAATAAAAAACCTAGCTTCGACCATAAGGAAACCTTTTCACCAATAATCATGCTCAAGTCTATCAGAATATTTCTATCTATCGTAGCACATCTCGATTATGAGATATGGAAAATGGATGTTAAGACTGCATTCTTGAATGACAATCTCGATAAGAGCATCTATATAATGTACCACACGATTTCATAGGAAATAACTAAGAGCATATGGTTTGCAAGTTGCATAAATCTATTTATGAATTAAAGCAAGCATCACACTTATGGAACAAACGTTTTGATCAGGCTGTTAAGACTTTTAACTTTGATTAAAATAAGGATGAACCTTATGTGTACAAGAAAGTGAAGTAAAACATTGTGGTCTTCAAGGTCTTGTACGTTGATAACATTCTATTCATTGGTAATGATGTAGGGATATTATCATCAATTAAAATTTAGTTATCTACTAAATTCTATATGAAAGATCTAGGAGAAGCAAAGTATATTCTTGGGATTAAGGTTTTAAGAGACTATTAGAATATGAATTTGGCATTGTCTCAAGCCACTTACATAGATACATAGATAATTGTTTGGTCAAGTATATGATACAAGGTTTCAAGAAGGGTTTTCTACTCCTCATTCTTAGTATTAGTGTCCTAAGACACTTATGGAAAAAGAACATTTGTCAAAAGCACCCTATGCCTCAATAGTTGGTAGCCTCATGTATGCAATGTTATGTACTAAATCAGATATTTGCTTTCTAGTAGGCATGGTGAGTAGATATCAATTAAATCTAAGAGTAGAACACTAGATAGATGTTAAGCATATACTCAAGTACTTTAAGAGAACGAGAGATTATATGTTTGTGTTCCATAGTAACAAGTTAGTACCCAAAGGGTACATAAATTCAGACTTTCAATCTAATAAAGATTCTCATCAATCTATCTCTAGGTTTGTAGTTACCTTTGGTGGTGTGGTTGTTAAATGGAGAAGTGTGAAGTAGTCTTGCATTGGTGACTCCTTTATGGAAGCCAAGAATGTTGCAGCTTCAAAAGCAGCAAAGGAAGTCGTTTGGCTTATGAAGTTCCTTATGAGACTTAGGGTAGTATCCTTGGTTGTGCAACCCATGATACTATTCTGTAACAATAATGGGGTTGTGACACAATCTAAAAAACCAATAAACCATTGAAGTAGTAAACATATTGAGATGAAGTACCACTTAATTCGTGATATAGTTTAGAGGGGTGATATAGTGGTTGAGAAGATACCTTTTGTAGAAAACCTGATGAATCCCTTCACCAAGACATTGATAAGAAGAGTATTTGATGGTCACAAAAACAATATATATGTCTAATGTGTTTGAATAGAGCCCTTAAATTCATGACATGATGTAATAGATTTGGAATTCATTATTTATTTAATAATATTTTAGTTTCATTTTTATCTATTCATATTTCATACTTACACTTTATGAGCATTCTTATTTGCATCTTTTGCATTGTATATGACTTAGGTGCATTAGGAGTTGCAGGGAAGATCCGGGTTCCTTGCAATTAGATGAGTTGTTCACAGCCGGTTCATGGGTTTAGGCAATCTATTAGAGGTTGTAGTACACTACCTCCTAATTTGAGGGATAATTGGTCTTAGCTATCGGGATAGGTTTCTCATGGTGTGTGCGCTAGTATGTATTATTACACATTGGACAGGATCTACGGTGAGTCACGACTTAAGTTTATCAAGTACTCATGACTTCACCAAGCTGTTTTATTGTGTTGTCTCTCAACCTTGAGATAATATTGAGTTTGTACTAAAGTTTGTAGTGGTTTTGACCTATAGATGAAATCATAAGCTGATCATATATTCCCAATGGATTGAATTACTATTAATGAAAGCTGATAGTAATAGGTATTCTCAATAGAGACACTATGATATCTCATGAGATTGAGACAGTGTATCCCATTGGGTGTTCTTAAGGAGGTGTGTTTCTAGAACCTATGATTATAGCGGTTCCTTAAGTGGAATTTGGTATAGACTATTTGAGAGCTAAGACATGTCAATTAAATACATAATAGGAGGATTTATAACTCAAGGATGGTAGAGATAATCTTGAAATACTAATAGCTTTCACCTTGTTAGATTAGGGACACTAGTTCATGGGGAGACTGAATGCAATGGATAGTAAATGATAGACTCGAGCACATAGTGTCTCGTTGTTATTTACATAGGATGTTGGAGTTCATATGTTGGAGTTCAATCGATTCTCTATAGTGAGATGTTGAATCAACTTTAGAATTGGATTTTGAGAGAGCTAGTACTCCTATGGATCCCAGTAGTTCCCGCTTTGAGCTCATATTCCTTGTTAGTACAGGTTATGAGGGTCGAATTAGCTATAAGTTCACTTTTGTGTATAAAAGTGTTTTGGTAATTACGCAAGGTTACATAAAGGTAAGTGAACAAGGTCTCTAGATTCGACTAATTGATTAATTAGTAAACCCTATTAGGTTAATTAATCAATTAGGAATTAATTTGAACTAGATTAAGTGACATAAGCCTCTATGGGCTCAAGTCACTTAAATCTAGTTAGGAACCTTATAAATACCCCATAGGGGGTTAGGATTTCCATCATTTTTTGTCTTCCACTATCTAAAGAGAAGAAAATCATAGCTTCTGACTTCTTTTCATCCCCATCAAAAGTGTGCTAAGATCAAAGAGAGTCATCGAGCAGAAGATCATGAGTTCATGAGACTTCTAATGACATCAATTTGATTATTTACCACTTGGATTCAAGGTTTGAGAACATCCAAACCTAAAAAATAGTACTTTAACCCTAAAAGATCAATTTTTGAAAAATTAGTATTACTTTTGTTGCTTAGATCTAAGATGCCAACATGATATGTAGTTGGTTTGCTCTAAAGACATGATGCTTTGAAGTCTAGTGGGATAATGTTAAGATAGATCTCCTAAAAGTATGGCATGATGTAAAAAAATTTGGAGTTTGTTATTTATTTAATAAAATTTTATTTTCACTTTAATAAATTATTATTCCATACATTATATCTTACGAGCATTCTTGCATGTATCACCTACATTGTACATAACTTAGTGCATTAAGAGTTGCCCGAAAGGTCTAAGTCATGAGTTCCTTACAAGTAGATGATTTTTTTCTCAACCAATTCATGGGCCTAGGGAACTCATTAAAGGTTATAGTGTACTACCTCTTAATTGGAGGGATGACTAGTCTTAACCATCGAGATGAGTTTCATATTGTGAGTGCACAATGTATATGATTACACATTGAATAACACCTATGGTAAGTTATGACATAAAACTATCAACTAGTCATGACTTCATTAAATTGCTTCATTATGTTGTCTGTCAAACTTGAGAGAATACTAAGCTTATACCCAAGTTAATAGTGGTTTTGACCTATAAGTGAGATCCTAAAGTGACCATATATTCCCTATGGTTTAAGTCACTGTTGATGGAGGTTGATAACAATAGATATTCCCAATAAATGCACCATAATATCTCATAGGATTGTGATAGAGTGTTTTGCTGAGTGATCTTGGGAAGGTGCTTTCATGTAAACTATGACTATAGTAATTCCTTAAGTAGAACTTGACATAAACTTTTTGAGAGCTAAGATATGTAAGTTGATCACACAATAAGAGGATTTGTAATTTAAGAATAGTAGAGATAGTGTTTAAAGACTAATAATTTTCATCTTGTTAGACTACAAACACTAATTCATGGGGAAACTATACACAATGAATAGCAGGTCATAGACTTGAGCACTTAGTGTCTAATTATTATTGACATAGGGTACTAGAGTGCAGTTTATTCTCTATAGTGGGATGTTTAATCAACTTCATAATTGGATTATGAGGAAGTCAATATAGTCCTATGGGTCCTAGTAGTCTCTGTTCAAGCTCATATACCTTATTAACACGATTTATAAGGGTTGGATCGACTCTTAGTTCACTCATGTGCATAAGGACACTTTGGCAATTATGCTAAGTTGCAAAGGGATTAGTTAACGATATCTCTTAGTTGAGCTAATCGATTAATTAAATGACTTTGTGAGGTTAATTAATCAATTATGACCCATTTTGGGTAATATTAAGTAACCCAAACCCATGTGGGCTTAAGTCACTTAAGCCTAGTTAAGAACCCTATAAATATTCCTTAAGGGGTTAAGGTTTTCATAGCTTCAATCTTCCACCAATCATAAAGAGAGAGCCTTAGCCTTTATCCTCCATTTCTCCCCCCTTCCTCCCAAAATATTTATGTGCTAAAGAATAAGGATGTAAAAAATCTTGGGTGTATAAGACTTTCGATAACTGTAAGATTGATCTTTACCAAAAGTAATTTATTAGGAACATTTAAATTTTTGGTAATGTTTTCTAAAACACAAATCTAAATCCTTTTGTGCTAAAATTTGTGTTTTTGCTTCCATTGTATAGGATCTAGAAGCTTAGGAAAAAGTTCATGCACTTAACCTAATCCTAGGATAAGGAACGAAGTGATCCAAGATTCTCGATATCACTATTATGTCATTAACATAAACAGTGAGGATGATGACTTTAATCTTGGGAACCCTAAATTACTTTGTTCCTTGGCCTTAGATCTTGTAGGGTACATGCTATTTATCCTAGGCTCTTTAAATATAACGCAACGGAAAACAATGTCTTTAAAAAAACATATCAAAACCTAAATCTAAAGATACATTATGTACCTACAATTTAAATGTTCCTAAATCAAATCCAATCCAAAAAAATGTCGCGGTGTCGTAGAACTCATCTACCTAAAGGTCTTCCACTTAATCTCTCCCTTCATGGATCCTAGTATAAGAGAAATGTGGGTTTTTCTTCATCTTTTGACGGTAGTTAGGGTTTTTCTCAATCTTTCTCTAAAAGACAATGGACAAAATGCTAAAAGCTTAGGGGGTTTATATAGGGTTCCTTATGGACTTAAGTGACTTAAACCTAAATTAGGCTTAGGTCATCTAATTTAACTCACTTGGTTTCTAATTAATTAATTAGCCCTAATGGGTTCTAATTAATTAGTCAAATCCACCAACCCAAAAAGATTGTTCATAAGATTTAGTGCAACCTTTCATTTTTACCAAAATACCTTTATGCACACTTATGAACTACAAACCCATATTTCTCAAATAAAACATGTCACCATGAATTAGGAGCCCAAGTAGGGACCATTAGAATTCATAGGAAAATACTACCTCTCTCATAATCTAATTATAAAGTTGATTCAACACTTCAGTAAAAAAAGTCAATTGCACTCACTATCCTCTGAAATTACGAGACAAAGCTCAAGTCCATAACTTACTGTATATTACTTGCAGACTTCCATGAACTAGTATCCATAATCTAACAAGGTAATATTATCAATCCATCAAGATTACTTTTCTAATCTTTGAGTTACAAAGTCTTCTGATTAATTGATATACTCTGCCTTATAAAGAGCATATGTCAAATAATAGATTATAAAGTCTTCCAATAAAAAATATCCTCAAGTCTTTTTTTTTTTGGTGCAAGAAGTCCTCAATCTTTTTTTTTTTTTTTTTTTTGCAAGCAGTCCTCTTTTCTGGAAGCTTTCAAGAAATATTGAGTCTTCAAGGAATTTCTTTAAAAGCTCTCCACAATTTTCTTTAATCATGTCAATGAACTTTGAAATGAGAGCAACCCTTTATTTATATGATTGAAAATCTTATTTTGATATCATCTTTTGATTTTCTAGAGATAATTATCTTATTTATTTATTATGATAATTATAATTCATTTTAATTATCATAATGAATTATTTAGGATAATGATCACAATTAATTTTTATGAAATAAATTTTATTAATTACGAATAATTTTATTTATTTTAATTATCATAATTAATTAATTATGATAATGAATTAATATTTATTTGATTTTTTATCAGATTATTTTATATGACATATCAATATATTATTAGCCCATTATTGACACTAGTAATTAATGAGTTGACAAAAATTTTCCTATTACAATAATATATAAAAATAAGCTATTAATTTTAATTTTTTTTTTATTTTTCTCTTTATTTTCTATCCCTTTCTCTCTCTTTTTTTTCAATTTTTTTTTCTCTTTCTCCTTCTTCTTTTATTTTTTTATTTTATTTTTTTATTTTATATTTTTGCTCACATTTCCGAAAATCAAACATAAAATTTTGAAAAGGGAAAATGCGACATGGCAAGATGCGAAAATCCACGTCATCAATTAATATTATAAAGTTACAATAAACCTTGTTCCAATTTCATAGTCACTCCTGTCTCGTTTCTCTCCTCTCCCTTACGGCAGTCACAGTTGATAGAGGAGGAAGATGCAGGCCCTTTCAAGGCGATTAGCCCACCAATCCTTCAATCAGTCTCCCGCAATTTCCTCTCTCAAATCCATTTACCCCCTCTCTGACCACTGTATCCCTTCTTCTCTTCTCTATTTTCTAGGGTTTTACCCACATTTCTGATTCCAAATTGCGCCCTTCATTTCAGTTCTAAGGTTATAAATTCTGGGCCTTCTTTGATTACAATATGTTGATTTGATCTGCAGATTATGGTGCTGATCATCCACGTCTCGGATCTACTCTTGCCCCCAAGGGTGTGGGCCATCTGGTCCGGAAAGGGACGGGTGGGAGATCATCTGTGAGGTGAGAGTGATGGTTGGTTTAGTTATTGACGAAATGCGGGGAAAAAAAAAAAAGGATTGGAAATTTTCATTTCAATCATGCTTAGTTCGGTTTGGTTGCCGAGAAAATGGGGGAAATGAATGGAATTAAATTATAATATGTTGGGAATTTTTTTAATTTGGGAGCAAAGGACGTTAATTTTCCATTCAATTGTTAGCTTGTTTTGGTATGTCTTAGGCTCCTCCTGATTGGTGAGAAAATGTGGCAAAAGGAGAGTTGAAATCCAAAGCTCTAATTGATAGCTGAGAAATGTAGTCAAGAAGGTAGAATCCTAACAATTTCACTATTTAGGACCTGAAAAAGGGATTTCATTTTTAAGGAACGGAAACATCCTAGGGTTTAAATTTTGGTTTTTCTCGGCAAACAAATGGAAGGTTTATGGATTGATTTTAGATTATGTGTATTGTTTTCATTTTCTTCTTTGATGCTAGGGTAAGAAATAAAATTTGGTTTCCTATGCCCTCATACTGGGGTTCTTTATTTGTAAGTTAAAAGAAAAAAAAAATTGTGTTTGGCAGTGGCATTGTTGCTGTGGTTTTTGGAGCTACTGGGTTTCTTGGTCGCTATGTTGTCCAGCAGCTTGGTGAGTGGAATATAAATTTTGTTATTATGGAACTAGCACATTGGCCCATGTTATTTTTGTATTGTATATGTGATTTTGTATCTGCATATTTCTATCATAAACGTGGGGAAGTTCTCTAATTCCAAGCTTGGTGATGGAAAGTTTTTGTTTCTATTTTTCTCTAATACATGTTTGCTCATATTATAATTTTTTCCCAGCTAAAATGGGATCCCAAGTGTTGGTTCCTTTCCGAGGTTCTGAGGATTCTCATCGTCATCTTAAATTGATGGGTGATTTAGGACAGGTAGAATAAATGGTGATTTATTCATTGATTCAAATTTTCCATTTGTGTGACTTGGTGGGAACAGTAGTTTGGCTGGTATTTCCTTTTAATTTAGACTTTTTGACTGATACTATCAGATAGTACCAATGAAATACAATCCAAGAGATGAAAATTCGATCAAGGCAGTAATGGCGAAAGCTAACGTTGTTCTCAATCTTATTGGTATTGAATTTCACCACCTGTCTCTTTTATGTATTAACTCTAAATATTGGAGGCAATGAAGTGTCTTGTTCTTATTAACCATCCTTGTGGGCAGGAAGGGAATATGAGACAAGAAATTATAGCTTTGAGGAAGTGAACCATCATATGGCTGAGCAGCTTGCTATGGTAGGTCCCTGCATGTGCTTTAACTGTCTTATTATTCCGTTGAATGCTGAGATGTTTTCTGGATGTTGATACCTTTGTTACTCTTGCAACCCATATTTTGGCAATTTTAAGTTTAGAATATATTGATTATGCACTAGAGAAAGTGGGCTTGTTTATTATTGGCTGTGACCAATTTTGAATTGCTGTTTCATTCTGTGAAGTTTCCCTGGGTAAATATTAGTGAGAAAAGAGAAGAAATGACCATTGTTATGAACAAGGAATGCATGGGCAAGTTATAAGCTCACTTTGATGCCTCACCATATGTACATCCATCTCAAGTATTCTGATAAAGTTTCCAATAGGGTTACATGCATTTTTTATATTGTATTATATGTTTTGTTATTTATGGATTGCATCAAAGCAAAGTGAAAATTTTAGTCTATATTTAAGGAACCATGGATTCACATGCTTGAAATCCATATGCTTAAGGCTTAGCATTTTCAACTCCCAATGGTCCAGGGTCTCTCCTTGCTGGTTTTCTTTTATGGCTCTTTCACATGGAGCTGTGTCCATATGATCAGTACTTCATCAATTTCTCTCAATGACAAAACTCTTAGAAAGCCTTGGTGAATCTCCAAGGCTTCTCTTCTTCTTCACTTTTTTAGTTTTCTGCGTTTCTCCACTTATTTTTGAACCTGCAATTAACATTTGGTTAAGCCAATTTATATTCCTGAAAGCCTTGATTTAGATAGAAAAAAAAAAAAAAAAAAAAACCTTACACAGACCTTTCTTTACAACTGTAGAATTTAAAAAACAAGTTTTCCTTGCTGTGCAGAATTAACAGGAAAATTTTCCCTTAATTCCCAACCATAAATGAGATAAAATCTGAGCCTCTGTAATCCTTATTATATCCATAAATCTTAATTCCATCCTCTCCTCCATAAACCTAAAAAAATGAAGCCTTAGCCCTTGATATTTGATGAGAAGCAACTACTTTAGCGGTTGTCTGACATCAAGTTGACTATTAAATTTGGTTTTCAGTGTCTTGAAGCAGAATCAAGGTCATGCACAGGAGTAGATATTATATTGGCATTGATGTTTCTCTTGATCTTATTGATTAGTAGTGTTGTCTATTTGAATTGATTTGAAGAGTTGATGATTTGGATTTCTCTTGAGCTAATTGATGTTAGGCTGTGATGATTTGATCTCTCAAAACCACTGCATTTGTTAGGATAAGAAATGGAGATGGGTGTGTTTATAAGTATATGGAATGAATTATTGATGCCTAATGTAAACTTTCATAAAAAATTAGTCCTGCATCCTTTGAAGTTTAAAGATCAAATTTGAGCACCCAGGAAAAAAAATTGAGGCCATTCCAATTCTATGATAATGTAATTTTCACATAAATTACTGTTGTTGCATGCTTTCTTGAATTGTTTTGGCTGCCCGTCCTCCTTTCTTAAATAAACTTTGTCTTATGTCATTGCTTTCTACTTCTTGGTATATGTTCCTCTTTCATGAGTGGTTTCTCATCTGAACCAACTTACCGTGCTTTCTAGAAATACCTTGTATCTTTTATTATTTTCTAAGGTAGCTCATTTTAATTGATAAACTTTGTGCCTTATCTGTTTTCCCTGAATGCATTTAATGGATCATTTTTGTTCCTTGTGCAGATTTCCAAAGAACATGGTGGTATCATGAGGTTTATTCAAGTTTCTTGCTTAGGGGCATCTCCATCATCTCCATCTAGGATGTTAATGGCTAAAGCTGCTGCAGAGGAAGCTGTTTTGAGAGAATTACCTGAGGTGAAACTATTATTTTTGCTCGAGTCTCATCTGATTGATGTGGCTACTTCCAATGGATCTTTTCCCCCCCTCTTATGCAACCAAAGAAAGAAATTGCTTATAGAAGATAAGAGAAAAGAGAATATTTCCTTCTTTTTTTGCATAGGGAAAGAGAAAGAAAATGCTTAGTATATTAAAGAAAAAGAAGTCAGAATAAAGAGTCCTTGGGCTATGAGACATCTTTGCAACTGGAGCTAGCGAAAAGAGAAACCAAACTCAAGGTGGGATGCTAGGCCCTATATACTATTAGCTCCAAGTGACCTGCATCAATATTGTTGGCAGCCAGGAGAAAGGATCCCCTGAAGTTTATGACGGACGTATAATTTGCTGAACCAAATGATTGCATATCATCACAGCTGAGTCATCCTCAGTTGGACAATGCTGATAACCCAGAGTGGGGTCCTCTTGAAGGCTGAAGCTCCTCCAAGAGAGCTAGTGTTTCAGCCTTGGTGGGTTACTTTTACTCACTGACTCAGAGAAAGACCCAGTTCCTCTTGATCTCTGTAGATCCCTGCCCCAGTATAAGCATCACTTGATCTATTAAAATCTTTGCAATGCCAGTCTCTTAAGATTTTATTTGCTTGTTGGTCTCTTAATGGGTCTTTATAATCAAGGAGTTTGCTAGCACTCATGTTGGTTTGAGTTTGTTGGATGCAGCTGTTTGCTGGGCTGCTTCAGGATAGATCTTGGGGTCTGACTTTTGCCTTTCTTTGGGTGTGCTAGGGGTTCTGGTTTCTTGTATGGGCATCTCATTCTTCTTTGTTTGTACTTCATTTGTCTATTAACAACTTCTGTTTTCACACACAAGTTGGTCTTCAGCTTTCCTACCATGGGGAAGATCATGTAGAAGAAACTGCCAGAGGTTGTCTCCTGGAAGACCAATCACTATCTGATCACATATAAAAAAAATCACTCAGAATCATACAATTTTTTTCTCACTAACTAATTAAGCTAAACATTTTTTATGATGAGCATAGAATAAGTCATAAGTGTCTTGCCTTCTTTAATGCTTGAGGCTGATTGTTAAGTGAGGCATAGTTTTATTTTACAGTAAATATGCGTAGAAAAATGAAAAAGGAGCACATCCCTAGTTGGTTAGCTTTAAATAGAACCAAAGACCAAACTGAAAACCTGAGAGATGGAGTGCTTGTTGTTGCATCTTGCTTGTCAGGTATGAAGACCATCAATCTTGAGATGATTGTTTTTGGATAGGTAAAGAACAACTGTATTAATAGCCCCTACTAAAGTTCACACAAAAGTATACACGGTATGTACAAGGCACCAAAGGCCAAAGGAGTCAGAAAGGGCACAAAAGACACCACCCTCGCCTTACTTTGAGTTCAACCAATCAATAAAATCCATTAGAGACAAGGTGCACTCTCCTATGTGCGCTTTTTGTTGACAGCAGATGAAATTCCATATCTCCTGTGCCATTGAAAATGGTTGCAGAGCCTTTACTATGCCTTGGCAGGGTGTCATTTTCTACTGAAGTTATGATTTTATTAATTAAAAGATTATTTCTGTATGAAATAAGTTCTTTGGTTCTTTATGTTATGCAGTCATTTTGCACCTTTAAATTGCTTGCTTTTTATTAATGCAATGTCATTGAAAAAGGTCTGCTATACATTTCCTTATCTTGCATTCAGATGTTCCGTTTATTTATTTTTGTTTTCATAGAGAATATGAAATTGATTAACAAGAGAATATAGACCATACAAGGAAGGACAAGGCATCCTTCAAAATATCAAAAACAAAGAAAGAAGAATTAAAGCGCCTCTGTTCAAAACCATCCCAAAGAGAGAACTTCCCTCTAAATTTCCCAAGTGTATGGCCTCCTGTTTTTTCCAAGTAAATTGCTGTTCAATTGGTGCTTCTAGCAGCGTCACACCACAACAATGGCAACAAAAGAAAAAAAAAATCCCCTCCATCCTATGAGAAAAAAAATTACCTTGTTAAATCAATGCAGGAACCCTAGAAAACCTTGTCCATCGAATGATAGTTGAGGAATCCTCTTATACTTTGATTTGCTCCCAGCCTTGTTATAAGCCTCTCTAATGCCTGCAAGCAGAGCTAGCACCTCCAGTATGATAGCATTGAGAAGGCCCACAATGCACTTTCAAGATTTCGGCAAAATCACCAATGCCAATTTAAACAAAGGTTCCCTACAGAGCAGCCATCTAATTCAATTTATCCCACCCAACCAGAGGTGTCCAAGTGGGTGAGCACACTGCAATTCTTCTGCTGTTAATACATCTTTAAAAACAAAAAACAATCCTTTCCCAATCAATGTCACTCTTACAGAAAATGATCATGCAAATTCATCAAGAGTCATCTTCTACTTACCTTTTTCTCACTATTTTAGTTTTATTAAACAGCATAGTAGAGGGCTGTTTAGAATATTCGGAATCAACGTGCAGGTGAAATAGGAATGAAAGAGTAGGTTGGAAGCAAAAGTTCGAGTTCTTGTATTTTGGTGATTGAAATTGATTATGAACAAATATTATGCATTAGACAGTGTAGTTGAGAGCTGTTTATAGCAATCTGCCTATTTGCAGTTGATAGAGAAGGATGAAATACAGTAGGTTAGACACAAAATGTTGCGTTTTTAGTTTGGTGATTAGTGATTACAATTGATATGGACAACCATAATGCTTTGATGCTAATTGCTGCAATTTTGCTTGGATGGTGCACAAAGAATATCTTTACAATTTGATTTCCTGATGCTGAATATCTTGATTCTGCTTTCAAAATCGGAATTCCTAATGTATGCTTCCACTTTCAGGCCACAATTATGAGACCGGCTGTAATGATTGGTACAGAGGATCGGATTCTGAACCGGTGGGCACAATTTGCGAAAAAATATGGCTTTTTGCCTCTCTATGGTGATGGATCTACGAAGTAAGTCCAAATCTATTAATTGCTAATATGGAAACTACAATTCTTTATTGGGACATTTTAACCACTTTAGTTATTACTTCTTGCACTAATATAGAAATCTTTTCTAATCATTCGTGAATATGCTTCCCACGACACCTTTTCAGATTCCAACCTGTATATGTTATTGACGTTGCTGCTGCAATTATGGCCGCCTTGAAAGATGATGGTACAAGCATGGGAAAAGTTTATGAACTTGGTGGGCCTGACATCTTTACCATGCATGAGTTGGCAGCGGTAATTTCTGGTCCTCTTTTCTCAAGTTATAATATGGTGTGGATTTTTACTGACTCCAAGTGCACTTCAGGCAGCGGTAATGTATGACACGATCCGTGAATGGCCTCATTATGTGAAAGTGCCTTTCCCAATTGCAAAGGTAAAACAAATATGCTGCTGTTGTCCTTTTTTCCCCTTCCCTTTTCTTTTGGGTGTTGGTCGGGTTGGTGATTGGAGGTCATTGGACAATGGGTTTATCTCAACTTGTTTTAATGGCTGCAGTTAGTCCATTTTGGTTTTTGTAGCTCTGGATGAATTCATTTTCATTCTTCTTTGCACTTATTTACAATTTCAATACATGAATTTTTGCTGTCTGACATGAGTAATGGTTATTTTAGATTACATTCTTTTTATTAGGTTTTTGGATAAAATTTATATTACCATCTCTAATGTAAATTACACAATAAAGCCCTTTTAGACCTGGCTCAAGTGATAAAGGGTTGGGGAGGTTCCACTCTCAAGTTCCAAAGGGGACAAAAATTTACATATTAAAAGAATTTTAAATTGCAGCATGAATCTGCCTTTTAATGATTTCACTTCCATGTTGCGAGTATAAATCTTGTCCTTATTTCTAAATGCATATTAAAAGGCCTTCCAACAATTTAGCTGTGTTGGTTAGGATTTTGAAAATATTTTTTTGTGAAGGAAAAGAATTGCTTTAGCTTTCCCTTTCTAAAAAAATGGGAAACAATGTGTCTACTTTTACATATTGCTATAGTAACTGAAATTATATTCAGAGCTTCAACATATCAAATGTGAGTCATGGGTATGATTGTATGTAAATAGTCTAATGCTTTCACTGTAAAACAAATTTTCATTGCTCATGAAAGGGGTGCCTCAACTGCCTAGGGCCATCCGCTCTCATGTGTGGACATGGGTCTGCATGTTGGTGTGGGTGGGAGGGGGGATTTATTGATTGGTGTTTGTGTGCATGATAAAATTTTGTTTCATGGGCACTGTTTTTGGTTTTGGGATTTCACATCATGGGGGCTTATTGGCACCTTTGTTAGGGTCGGTGCCACTTCTATCAGAGAACACTTCTGTGGAGAATCATCCTGTATTTAGATGTAAACCTAAAAAGTGTTTTTAAAGTGTGTTGATAATAGGATATATGACAAGCGAGTAAGTTTTTGTAGAAGCATCTACCAAGTGCTAGTTCAAAAATCACTTCAAGTGATTCTCTAAATCTTTCAAACTTTGTGAAACGTATAATTTTTATAAAGAAAACATTTCTAAGCATTAGAAATAGCTTCTAACCCTTCCAAAATTACTGTTAAATGCACTCTTAGTTTATTGATATCAGATAGAAGCTGGTAATTAGTTACTTCAAATGAATGTTGAATTCTGCCATAACTGTGGATGGGTTGCAAATGATTTCAGGCCATGACATTGCCTCGAGAAATATTACTAAACAAAGTTCCATTTCCATTACCTACTCCTGGTCTATTCAATCTGGATCTGATCAACGCTTTTACTTCAGATACGGTCGTTTCAGAAAATGGTTGGTATAGTAGTTTTAAGCGAGATCTTACCATCTTTCTTTTAATGTCAGATATGAATAAACTTTTCCGGTTATGGTTGTCTCATTCTTTCATTGCCTACATTATTTTTGGTGGTATTGCAGCTTTAACTTTTGATGATCTTGGGATTGTACCTCATAAGCTGAAGGGTTACCCTATTGAGTTCCTTCTCTCATATCGCAAAGGTGGCCCACAGTTTGGTTCTACTATCAGTGAAAGAGTAGATCCCGAGGCTTTTCCATAAGGCTCTCTGGTTCTTTAATTTTGAAATGTTTTTCTACCCAAAAATGCTACCCAGCTGGAAAGACTTCGAACAGGTATTTAAGTCTTCCATTTCTTTAAGCTAATGGAAGGTTTTGGGTTCATGTCTCATCCCTCTCAACTTGTGATAAAAAAATTTGTAATCTCAATGACTACGATTAATAAGGTGGACATATTTGTTGATCTGTAATGCAACTTAGTTTCCGTAGTGTTTAGGGAGCTACTAATCAGTTCTTAGTTTTGATACTATAGGTTTCCAGAGAGGGGCAGTTTCTGTTGAGACAAACTAGGGAAAGAATAAAGATATGGAGAGGATCACCCTTCAATGATTTCAGGGTTGTAAAATTCTGAGAAATACTTTGGTCATTTGTGATTCTGTAAGACATTTGGGTTGACTTGTTTTGGGTAGTCCTCAAGGCCCAGAATTTAATTCCTGTGAAGGGAACCACTCATATTTGTACATGTGGTATTTTTCGATTTTCGGTTTATTTTCTTCTCTGTTTTGCTTTTGTATGCCCCATTGGTCTCAGTTTGAACTGGAATGGCTATTCTTATTCATTTACAGCTACATTTTAAAGTCCACAGCTTTGGTATGTCCTGATTTTCATTCTTAAAGGAAGTATTCTTGGTATGAGTGAGGGTTAAGTCATTCTAAAGGCAAATCGGCTTTCTTGTGGGTGTGGAAAAGTGGATGCCCAAAACTCTTCATACAAGTAAAGAAGCTAGGCCTGGTATTGTTAAACCAAAACTCAACCATGAAACCCTTCTGGGACTGCAAAGAAGAGGAGATTGCTTGCATCAATCTCCAGAGATTGTTGGATCATCTCATGTGCCCACAAACCAGCCATGGCTCCTTCCATCGTGTCAACTTGGAGGGAAGGAATGTCGGGGCTTCGATGGTCATGCGTCGTCGAGCTTCAGATGAGTCCCCAGATAGAGAGAGTTGCAGTATTAACATCTACATAAACAACAACGTCCAAGGGGTCAACAACTCAGCTTTGCTTGGGAGTCAGGTGAAAATGGGGGACCCTGGTGTTTACTTGACTTTCAGAGGTGTGAAATTCAATGAGGATTCTCGGGAAACAAACAAGAGGAATGGAGAGAGCAATGAGAAGGGATTGGGTGCTAAACTAGGATTTTGTGGGAAATTTTTACTTGTATTTATTTCTTTTCTGCTGTTGCTGTGTTTCCTCTAGCTTGGGATTTGAATTTGCATGAGGGAGCAGATGCAGAAGCTGGGCCAGAGTCAAAACAACACACAGAGTTGTACCTTTCTCTAAATTTCACTCCTATCAAAAAATTGAATTAACTCACTGAGTTACTTGAAGCCTTAGTGAGTCATCTGGTTAAGTTGTTCATCTTTATTTTCTTTTTAGGTTTTTATATACTAAAAGTATTTTTTAGAAATAAATTTATAAAATATATATTTCAAAATTAAACTTTTTTTCTTGGGGGTCAACTTTAGTTGATGTAGTTCATGCACCTAACAATGGAAGACCTTTCTCCACTGATTTGTTTATTTTGGTTGAAATTCCCCAAAAAGTCAATTCATAAACTTGTCAACGCATCAGGACGGGGTCCAAGTCAAACAATCTGACGCTCCAGGCGACACAAGTGTGATGCACCTAACCCGCCTTCTGATACAATATCATTTATAGTATTTGGGTTAATTACATTTCTTGGATTAACTTATAAATTTACCCTAAGCTCAGGATTGGGGTGTTACAATTAGTGTGTACACATTTAAAAAAAAAATTAGTGGATTAAATTAGGGATAACAGATTAAAAGCGATGCAATCATCATCCCCGGTTTGGAAAACTAAATTTTCATATTTTTTTTTCAATCTAAAAACTATATATTTTTGACAAAAATACCTTCATATTTTTCTTGTAAAAATAGTCATCTATTTTAAAATACACATGTAAATAATAAAAATATTGAAGGGTATTTTTGATAAAAATGAGTTATTCTTTAAGTTCAAAAATGGAAGATATTAGTTTTACAAATTTGGGATTTTTTTTTTGTCCCTTTTAATAAATTAATCCATTAAATTACCACTAAATTTGGTCTTAAAAAAAAAGGTAATTTCATGGTTCAATAAAATTTGGAGTCATTGGACACCCTGATACAATTTTGGAAGCCTATAAAATTAGGTTTTCAAATCAAAAGAGAATTAAAAAAATAAAACAACAACTAATCTCCAATAAAAAAAAACCTCACAAAGAAGGAAAATTTGTTAAAATCAAGGAATTCAATCTCTTCAATTAAGCAACTAATTATCGAGAAGTCAAAATTCAATTTTCTACCTTGACTTATAAATAAAGGCAATTTCCTTTAAGAAAGGGGGAAATGAGAAATTCTAGAGGAGATAAAAGAATTCATATCAAGAAATCAAGATATACAAAGTTGTTGCATTCAATTTATCAATTTTAATAAATTTTTGTTCACATTAATTTTACAGGACTTTCACAAAATTTATGTGTATATAATGAATTTGATATAGATCGATTAATCCTATGACTTTAAAATTTATAAAGCCTTTGAGAATCTTTTTGGCAATGATTTTAGAAAGCACTTTTAACTTAAAAAGTATTTTAAAAAATATAGATATTTGACAAAATTTAGTAAATATTTTAAAAAATATGAAAATTCACTTATAATACTGAAAAACCACTTATAACATTTTTTGGAAAAATGCAAATAATTCTCTTAAAAACATTTTAATAAATATATTGTTAAACACACTTTAAACGCTTTATATGGCCTTGTGATGATTTTTCACGTGAATCATATCTTTCTATGTGCTATACGAAAATCTTTGATTTATCAATTGAACATATTCTAACAAGGAACTTATAAAAAAAAATAAAAATTTTGGACAAATATTAAACATCTATTTATCCCTCGAGGTAATTGGGTGAAACAAAGATGATAAACTTTCAACTTGATTAAAACAAATGCATAATGGTTGTATGAAAATGATATAATGCATAGGATAAGGTGTAATGATCCCAATTTCCCAAGCATCAAGGGCTTGTACCTTGTCACGTTAGGTGTTTGCAGTCACCATTAATAATAGAGAAGTATATGGGCAAGTCAACACTCGGTTCAGGATAACACACCCTACCCCTATCCCTCTTCTACACATCTTTTTGTCTGCTTCCCTCTTCAATTTCATATTCAGAGTCTGATTTTAAGGGCTGATTTAGATGGGAAAGTATTATTGAAAATCACAATTTTAAAACACTAATGTTAAGTTATATTTATTCTTAATATTTAAAATAAATAAATAAATAAATAAAAATCCATCCCATTTATTTATTATTAGGATGAGGATGATAATTAATATAAATAATATGATGAAATTGGAATTGGATGACTCATCCCAAACCCATTTTGTTGTTACCCTTATGAATATTCAAAAATATTTGTTGATTTAGAGCTCTTTTACAAGTATAGTTTAATAAGACTTTGTCTAGTTGCCAAAATAAAGACAAATAAATAAATAAATAATAATAAATAAAATTTAAAATTAATAAATTATTTTTATAGATTATTTTAAATAAATTTCATTTATTTTAACTATTTTATATAAATATTAAATAATTTAAAAATATATAAATTTTTAATTAATTTTTATTATATTTGATTTTTTTACTTTGTTTATAGTACAATATAACACGAGAAAATAATTTTTGTTAACATTTTTTTTTCGAGAACTAAACACAACCTGAGGATTAAAAACATTTCTTAATATTTTAAAGTGGTTTCACATTTTCTTATAAAAATGGAGTATTTAATCAAGTTTTAGAGATACAAATTTAGATTAACAATGGGCTAAATCTTTATTAAAATTTAGAATTTTGATTAATAGAAAATGTTTGGTGGACCAATTTTACAACATTATTGTTCAACACAATTTTATAACAATTTTCCATTTAATTGGTGGTCCACCAAGCAAGCCTTTATGGCGAGGAGAATTTAGGTGTTGTCAATTTTACACTGGCATATGCCACTGCCTGGAAACTTATTGAATTTTCATTTTCCCTGGTACCAAACAGAGGCCCTGGTTCACATGGGGTTGTCAAAATAATAAAGAGACTTCCCACCCACATCCTAGCCTCCTCATTCCATCACCAGCTTTCCTTGTTCTTCTCACTTGGTTTAATGTTGAAGTCTTGGATTTTGCTCTAATTTATAATTTTATTATTATTTTTATTTTTTTTAAACAATTTCAAAATGTTCCAAAACCTTACTCATGTTTTTGGTTTGTTTCATTTTTATTTTTATTTCAATTTTTTATACTTATGAAATAATTAAGATTTATGAGTGACATTCTAAAATAAAATTTAGGTAAACTCATAATTTAATAAAACAAATTAACAATCACTCGGAATGTATTAATTTAAAAAAATCAATAAATTATTTTTATTTGCTAATTTAAACTCCTTTCACTTCTTTTAATCTATCAGAATAAATATTAAATCATTTGAAAATCATTTTTTTATATAATTTGTTTTTTTCTTTAATACTTTTTCAAAACCAGACATAACATTATGTTATGCTTGGTTCTCACAAAATTTGAAGAAAAATGAAACAGAAAGAGTAGAAGGAAAGAAAAAAATGAAGGAAAATAAAAATAATTTTAAATTTAATAAATTATTTTTATACATTTCTTCAAACTCATTTTACTTATTTCTCTCTATTAAAGTAAGATGCAATAATTTAAAAATATATAAATTTCAAATTAGTTTTAATTTTATTTAATTTTTTTAATATTTTCTTGTAAAAGCAAATATAAAAAAATTATTTTCCTTAATATTTTTTTTTCTTTTTCTAGTATTTTCCCGGAACCAAACATAATCTTAAAGTTTTTTTAAAATTCTAATATAATGTAACAATACTTATTGAATAAAAAATCTAGACCGTTGAATATATATGGTAAGATTCATACATGAGAATATATATGTATAGTTTTTGAAAACCGCTAATATATTTAGATTATTGAATATGTACTATCAGATTTAAATTGTCGAAGGAGTACAAATAGTACTCAATTAATAATTCCCATCCAAATTTATCCATTTATAATATATTTATGATATTTTAATATGTGGCGCTTTTATTAATATCATTTATATTTGAAATTTTATTTATAGAGAATGATATTGACAAAAAGAAAAGAAAAAAAAAGTTTTTAAATATATTTTAACAATATATTATACAATAATAAAAAATTAGAAGAAGTAGGTATCAAGAAGAGGTTTGAAATTTTTACGAGTGATTTTTAAAAGTTTGTAAAATATATGGAATTTTTATAAGAAAGTAGTTCCAAGCATATAGATGATTTTTGAAAAATAATAATGAATTTCATTTTTTATCACCACAAAAGCCTTGTGATGCATTTTCCTAGTCCACATCTAGATGTGTGACAAGTGTTATATTCCTAATAATAATGAGAGAGAGGGTCCCATATGTCATGTGGTCATAAGACTCATAACCAAGTTAGTGGTTAGCCACTCTTTCTACTCATTAAGGGTTTGATACCCAACCCACAAACACCAACTTCCCCACATGCACAGCCCCTTAATTAATCCTCACTGACTAAGACACTCTAAGAAAAGATGGTGACAATTCCAAATATAATATTGAATAAAATGTTTTTAATTAATAAGAAAAGTAAATAATTTTTTAATTTAATAATAGAAAAAAAATATTGGATGGGTATCGGGTACAAAAATATTGAACCATATTACAAAAAAATAAGACCAAAGTCCGAATATAATATCATGAAAACTTGTATATATTGTGATAGGACCCATTACGTGATACTAATCAATTAGCAGCATTTTTTGATGCCTATAAAAAAAAAATACCCTTCGAAATTTTGGTCAGACCCATAACACGATATGACTTAATGAAGTCTAAATCATTAAGCAAGGATACAAAAGAATTGAACTATGGACCTATGGTACAAAGAACCAAGGTTAAAATGTAAAGAAACATAACAAAGATATAAAATCATGAAAATTCATATAAGTTATAAACGAATGAGATTCGGGTGATGTTTGTTTTCTTGCTGAATAGAAAAAACCAAAATATTTAATTTTTTTTATTCAGTTAAAAGCAATTCATTGATATTAACCAATATAATTAAACTAAATTTATTGATAACAAATTCATTTTAATAATATAAAATCGTAAATTTGAATTATACTGATTATATTGGTGTATTAGTAGTGTTTTTGGATACCTAGCAAAATAATATCATGTAGTAGGGGACCCATGATTATATAAGCTAGAAAAGCATATACTAATCACACAATCAAAGGGGGATGAATGGTTACACAATGATGAGAATGGAGAGTTGTAGTTATGATGATAAGGTGCTTGATTTAAGGAGGAAAGGAGGGAATGAGGATGGGGAGTGGGAGGCCATTGATTGATTGACCAATTGGACAGGGTACAAACTGAGTAGAGTAAGATTGCCCTTCTAATTGTGGAATCAAAACATTAATGTAATGAAGGGCAAAAGCATTACAGTAGAGTACCTTTTGGATCAATTCAACTTTATGGAGCTTCTTTTGGTTCTAAAGCTACAAATTTGATCTGATAAAAAAGAAACAAAGAAAAAGGTGACTTGTTTATGGATGGAAAAAAAAAAAAAGGAGGGACAGAAAATTAAATTATTTTCTTTAAAGCCCAATGCCTCTCATTTCTCTCCCTTCTCCCTTCCTTGTCTCCTTCCCATCCCTCCCTTTTATTTCTTTTCCCATTCTTCATCTTTCCTACCCTTTTCTTACTATCCAAGATACAATAACTTTTTAAAGATTTATATATTTTTATTTTTATTTTTATTTTTTGGATTAAAATAGATTATTATTTATTATGACCTTCCTGTTTTATAAATTCTTTACGTAGTTCGAGAATGATTAGGGTTTTAAACAGATTTTAATATGAAAAGTTTATTGGACCCAAGTTAATTAAGTTAACTTAAAGTTGGGTCTCACCTTAAAAATTTGTCTACATTCTTGCTGTCATCTTTCAATCTTGTTTCCTCTCGGGCCTAATCCGACGGTCCATAATCACAGATCACAAATCTCGGTTTCCGCACACAAAATTAAAGCCGGGTCCTGGACGGCTCTCTCGGTATCGGGGCCCACCATCTGAAGCCACACCGAATGCCTGGCCTCCACGTGTTCAATCAAACGAAACGCTTGGGAATCATGAACGGAATTGCAGGAGCGACGCACCAGAAGCACCACGTGGCAAAAATACACCGACTACCGACACGCGATGACCGGCTCACGTCGCTAAAATGCGCCTGGCTGCCACCTCCGCTATATATACTCTCACCCACATTTGTCGCTTACACCAATTTCCCCTGTGAGCGAACGCCAATGGTCTGATCCATTTGCAGACATCTCCGTTTCCCATGTAAGGCCTCTCTTTCCCTCTCTCTCGATTCTTCCATTATCGTCTTCGTCTTCTCGTCGTGAATCGTTCAATCGGGTCCGTTAGTCGAACGAACTCGCTGTTTTTGGGGATTGTGATGAAATTCAGGTGTTTTTTGCTGTAGCTTCTATTCTCACAAACGCATTCTCTCAGGTGCTTTTTGGTGCGTGTTTGATTATCTTGTTTATGTATTGATCTCCGATCGCGATCCGGCGGTCAAGGTCTGATTGGGAATTCTTTTGGTTTTGTATTGTGTATTTTTGGTACTGATTTCAGAACTGGAGCTGAACTTGGGTTAGGCTAGGGTTTGGATTTTTGTTTTTTCTTTCCCTTTCTGTTGTTGTGTAGTTGGTTTAGAATTGTGTTGTGAATGTGTATGTGGAATGGGGGTGATTTGGGTTTAGGGGTTTTGAATTTGGGTTGATAAGATAGGAATTTGGGGAGTGTTGTTAGGTTGGAATCTGATGAGACGTCGTCCAACGACGACTATTCTGCCTGACCAAATGGATAAGGGAATGCCCAAGAATCAGCAAACCCGCCTCTGTTTCTTAGCTTCATTGTCCGCACTTTTCTGGGTTTTGTTGCTGTACTTTCATTTTGTTGTGCTTGGCAATAGTAATGTTGATGAATCTGTACAACTGACCACCATTCCTGTTGCCACTCAGTCGCACATTACCAGTGTGATTACTTCCCCGCCAGAAGTTACCAATTTGGCAAAATCCCCTTATCCTGAATTGAATAAGGAAACCTCTCTTGCTCAATCGAGTGAAGAAAAGGAAACCTCTCATGCTCAATCGAGTAAAGAAAAAGAAACCCCTGATCTGGAAATGAAAAAAGAAAGCCATGATCGAGAGCTGGATAATTATCCCTTTATGAGAGCATTGAGAACTGTTGAGAACAAGAGTGATCCATGTGGTGGAAGGTATATTTATGTTCATGATCTTCCACCTCGGTTTAACGAGGATATGCTGAAGGAGTGCAAGAGTCTTAGTCTTTGGACCAACATGTGTACGTTCACAAGTAATGCTGGGTTGGGTCCTCCACTTGAGAATGTTGAAGGTGTGTTCTCCAATACAGGGTGGTACGCAACCAATCAGTTTGCTGTTGATGTGATATTCAGCAACAGGATGAAGCAATATGACTGCTTGACAACGGATTCTTCTATTGCTGCTGCAATTTTTGTGCCCTTTTATGCAGGATTCGATATTGCACGGTATCTTTGGGGCTATAATATATCAGTGCGGGATGCAGCTTCACTCGATTTGGTTGATTGGCTTATGAAGAGGCCAGAGTGGAAGATTATGGGAGGGAAGGACCATTTTCTTGTTGCAGGAAGGATAACATGGGATTTTAGGAGACTAACTGATCTTGAATCAGACTGGGGTAATAAACTTTTGTTTCTGCCGGCTGCAAAGAATATGTCAATGCTTGTTGTTGAATCTAGCCCTTGGAATGCAAATGATTTTGGCATCCCTTATCCAACCTACTTCCATCCGGCAAAGGATGCTGATGTGTTTATTTGGCAGGACAGAATGAGGAAGTTGGAGAGGAAGTGGCTTTTCTCTTTTGCTGGTGCACCACGTCCTGGTAACACAAAGTCAATTAGGGGCCAGATCATCGATCAGTGCAGGACGTCCAAGGTTGGCAAACTTTTGGAATGTGATTTTGGGGAGAGCAAGTGCCATTCACCAAGCAGTATCATGCAGATGTTCCAGAGTTCTCTTTTCTGCCTACAACCTCAGGGTGATTCATACACCCGAAGATCTGCTTTTGACTCAATGCTGGCCGGGTGCATACCTGTCTTTTTCCATCCTGGTTCTGCATACACACAATACACTTGGCATCTTCCGAAGAACTTTTCAAGTTACTCAGTGTTCATTCCGGAGGACGATATTCGAAAAAGGAATGTCAGTATAGAGGAAAGACTTGGCCAAATTCCACCTGAGCAGGTGAAGGCGATGAGGGAGGAGGTCATAAGTCTGATTCCAAGGTTGATATATGCTGATCCTCGCTCTAAACTGGAGACTCTTAAGGATGCCTTTGATGTAGCCGTACAAGCAGTGATTGGGAAGGTTACAAAGTTGAGAAAGGACATTATTGGGGGTCAAACAGATGATAATTTTGTGGAGGAGAACAGTTGGAAATATGATTTGTTAGAGGAAGGACAACGAGAAGTGGGACCTCATGAATGGGATCCTTTCTTCTCAAAACCAAAGGACCAGAAGGGGGATTCTGGAGGTTCATCTGCAGAGGCAGCTAAAAATTCCTGGAAGAATGAGCAAAGACATCAATCTTGACCGCTAGGCAACGATTCATGGATTAGGAGTTCTAGTACTAGAGATGCCTAACAACTGGAAACAGGAGCCTAAAACAAGACTCTCTGCTACAAATCAGGGCTAGAAGGCAGGTATGAACTCACCCATACAAGTGAACTTACCAGGTTGTGAAGCCCCCCAACCTTGTCTAAACTCAAAAGCATAGAAACATATTTTCTGCTTCTAATATATTTTCTTATAGGATTTTTGTTTCTCGCCTTATGTATTTTGTTCATTATTTTTTTTGTAATGCATTCAACACATGTACTGCTGCATAGTTGAGATTTCTTTCATCATTTCATGTACGGAATGCTCTTATCCCAGTCAAGTATACAGGAAGCAATATTGAGTTATCAAAGCTTTATTGATAGTCAAATTTTCATTGCTCAGTGGCTGTGTAGCAGCAGAGGTATGGTAGTAAGTTAGTAAACCATGGCTTGATGCTGCCAAGATTCATTTTTTTTCTGTCAACAGTTGTTATCAGCACCTCAATTGATCACCTGCTTGTTTCTGTGATGAAGCCTATGAACATATTCAATTAAAAACATTAGTTTTCAATGAATAATTTTGAGATAAAATAATAAATACATAATTTTGCTATATCATAAAACTTATAAAGTACAAATCTTCATGTCAATCTTTTTTATTTTTTATTTTAGGTAAATACTAACCTAATGCATCTTCTAAATTTAAGGCAATATATTGTAACTTTTCTAATGTTGAGATTCCATTAAAAAAAAGTGCTTCAAAAAAAAGAAAAAAATTTGATAAATAAAATGACTTTTTTTTCTTCATATTTTATAATTATTAAAAATATGAAAATAAAGCAAATATAGTTACAATTAATTAAATGAAATGAATTTGAAATTTCTTTTTTCCTTTTTTCACTTTTTTCTTTTAATATTTGATTCTATGAAAGCATCAAGGAAAGAAAAAAATTGTTCCTTTAAAAAATACAAAAAAAAAAAATCAAATATAATTAAAATTAATTAAATATTTATATATTTTAAAATTATTTAATGTTTATATTAAAGAATTAAAATAAGTAAAATAAATTTAAAATAATTTATTAATTTTAAATATATCTTTTAAAAATATAAAAATTAAATTAATCAAAACATGGCTCAACTAATATGGAGAAACTGAATGAAACATACCTTAAATTACTCTTCATTTCATATGAAATTAGATACTTGATCCACCTTGCAATTCATTGAATACATTTTTATATGTATATATCACAAAAAGTCGTATTCGATGAAAGTCGTATGTACGGCTTTGCCAACGAATTTACAGTCCGTCCCTATTAGCCGTGACTGAATTGGTTCTAGTTACTCTTCGGGACGGAGTGGAAAAGGGGAGGAGATTCTCGAACGAGGAAAAGGATCCAATGACTTTATGCAGTTACGAATAATCCAGCCAAAGTAATAGGAATTAGACCTAAAACAATTCCAAATAGAAAAACTTCAATCAAGTTACTTTAGCTCTTACTCAAAAAGATATTAAGAAAAGTTTGGTCTATTCCACAATGTCTCAATTGGGTTATATGATGTTAGCCCTAGGTATGGGGTCCCAAAGATCTTATCATTTCCAAAGGAATTGAAGTTACATCTCTTTTCCATTTCCATTCAAGAGTTCTTATGTGTTTCTACGTCCCTTTGAGATCCCGAAAAATGGACAAATTCCTTTTATCAATAAAGAATTTTGAAATGATTTAAATCAAAGACACTTTTATTTATTATTTATTTCATTTTTTTAATATTTAATATAAAGGATTATCTTATTGTTTTTAAATATTCATTTTTTTTATTTATTATTAAATTTATTAATTAGACTAAGAATTAAGGATGATCAATTTCTTTATGCTTGTTCCTAAAGTAGAAAGCGTTCTATCCGTTTCTGAATAGTTTCTTTTAAAAGGTTTCTCCTGCTTGGTGAATGTCTTGGTGGAAGATATGATTTCTTGAAGAACATAGGCGAGTGGAGCCTGACCAAGTCAATGTAGTGTACCCAATGAAACAGTACAAGCAATTAATGAGTCCCCAGTATCAATCCTTTGTCAACAAACCCACACACCCCCCCCAATCGTGTTTCTACCACACCCACATCCAATTACTCCAAACCCCAAAATTGTTTTTGTTTTTTTGTTTGATTTCGTGAACATTCCAAAATGGAAAAACCAAACCCAGAAACAAAGATTCAGGGGATGTGAATCCTAGCGCGCCTGCATGTTCTTTGAAAGCCAATGGAATTGTATTAAAATCAAGCATAACATCTCGTGAAGGAAGCTAGAGCCCAAGCTCTCTTCAGCTCCTCCTCAAACAAAGGATCCTCGTGACGTTGAGCTCTTCATTTTCACGAGTTTCCTCGTCTCTCTCACTCCTCCGATATCCCTCCTCTTACGCTCTTTTGAATTCTCTGCAACTCCTTCAAATACCCCACCAACTTTTCTCCAAAGCATGCATCCAACTCCAAGCACTTCCCTTGTGTTCTCATTCCTCCATGGAAGCCAAAGCTCAGCTCTTGTTTTCTATCCTCTTTCTCTTCTTGGTTTTTGTCCATGCTCAATCTCTACAAACATATATTATTCAGCTGCACCCACATGGGGTCACTGCTTCTTCTTTCAGCTCTAAGGTTCAGTGGCATCTTTCCTTTCTTGAACGCATCATTTTCTCAGAGGATGACCCGTCTTCTCGCCTTCTATACTCGTATCATTCTGCAATGGAAGGCTTTGCAGCTCAGCTATCTGAAACCGAGCTCGAGTCCTTGAGAAAGTTGGGTGAAGTTATAGCGGTTAGGCCAGACACAAGGCTCCAACTTCACACTACTTACTCTTACAAGTTCTTAGGACTCAGCCCTGCAAGCAGAGGTGGTTGGTTTCAGTCTGGATTCGGGCATGGAACCATTGTTGGAGTGCTTGATACTGGAGTTTGGCCTGAAAGTCCAAGCTTCAGTGATCATGGGATGCCTCCGGTTCCAAAGAAATGGAGAGGGGTTTGCCAGGAAGGACAGGACTTCAACTCTTCGAACTGCAACAGGAAACTCATTGGTGCCAGGTTCTTCAGCAAAGGCCACCGTGTGGCTTCAATATCGCCATCCTCAGACACTGTCGTGGAGTATGTGTCGCCCCGGGATTCTCATGGGCATGGGACTCACACATCATCAACGGCCGGGGGAGCTTCAGTTCCCATGGCGAGCGTGCTTGGTAATGGAGCTGGTGTGGCTCAGGGGATGGCCCCACGTGCCCACATTGCCATTTATAAAGTGTGCTGGTTCAGTGGCTGTTACAGCTCTGATATCTTAGCTGCAATGGATGTCGCCATTAGAGATGGGGTCGACATCCTTTCGCTGTCTCTTGGTGGCTTTCCAATACCACTGTTTGATGACAGCATAGCCATTGGCAGTTTCCGAGCAATGGAGCATGGAATTTCGGTCATATGTGCAGCAGGAAACAATGGTCCAATCCAAAGCTCTGTTGCCAATGAGGCACCTTGGATTACAACCGTTGGGGCAAGCACACTTGACCGGCGATTTCCAGCTATAGTTCGAATGGGTAACGGGAAAAGACTCTACGGAGAATCAATGTACCCTGGGAAACACAACCCATATGCTGGAAAGGAGCTTGAGCTGGTTTATGTGACAGGAGGAGACTCAGGAAGTGAGTTTTGCTTCAAAGGGTCTCTACCCAGAGCAAAAGTTCTTGGGAAGATGGTGGTCTGTGACCGGGGTGTCAACGGAAGGGCAGAAAAAGGTGAAGCTGTGAAGGAAGCTGGTGGTGCTGCAATGATTTTAGCAAATACAGAGATTAATCTAGAGGAGGATTCAGTTGATGTGCATGTCCTACCAGCAAGTTTGATTGGTTTTGCAGAATCAGTTCAGTTGAAGAGTTACATGAACTCCTCAAGAACACCCACAGCTAGAATTGAGTTTGGAGGGACCGTGATTGGGAAATCCAGAGCACCAGCAGTAGCTCAATTTTCTTCCAGAGGACCAAGCTTAACCAACCCTACCATACTCAAACCTGATATCATTGCTCCTGGGGTGAACATCATTGCTGCCTGGCCTCAAAACCTGGGTCCCTCTGGCCTTCCTGAAGATTCTAGAAGAGTGAACTTCACTGTCATGTCGGGGACTTCAATGGCTTGTCCCCACATCAGTGGAATTGCGGCTCTCATCCACTCGGCTAACCCCACATGGACCCCAGCTGCAATTAAATCTGCAATGATCACAACTGCAGATGTAACCGACCATACAGGAAAGCCAATCATGGATAGTAACAAACCTGCAGGAGTCTTTGCCATGGGAGCTGGACAGGTGAACCCTGAGAAAGCCATTGATCCGGGATTGATATATGACATCAAGCCAGATGAGTATATCACTCATCTATGCACTCTAGGATACACAAGATCAGAAATCTTTGCTATTACACACGGGAATGTTAGCTGCCATGAACTCGTGCAGAAAAACAAGGGATTCAGCCTTAATTACCCCTCTATTTCTGTCATTTTCAGGCATGGAATGATGAGTAAGATGATTAAAAGACGATTGACAAATGTGGGGGTCCCTAATTCCATTTACTCAGTGGAAGTAGTGGCACCTGAGGGAGTCAAAGTGAGAGTTAAACCCCATCATCTGATATTCAAACACATAAATCAAAGCTTGAGTTACAGAGTTTGGTTTATATCAAGGAAGAGAACAGGGGAGGAGAAGACCAGCTTTGCACAAGGGCATTTGACATGGGTGCATTCTCACCATACTTCTTACAAGGTTAGAAGCCCGATTTCCGTGACTTGGGCAAAGTAGTGGCAATTTAGTAGTTGTAGCAGTTGTCTTAGCATAATAGTTGTAAGTGTTCCAGCTTTCCCTATTGTTACTCACTTGGGGAATGATGTTCATGAAGATTTTATGAGTAGTGTTACTGTTTGTACCTTGCCACTGAGGGACAAGTGATAAAAAACTAACCCTTTTTATCATCCAATAAAGACAAAATTTATTGTCACAGATATTGTTTGGAGCTTTTGCTACTTGATGTAATTTCTCTTTAAAGTAGAAGATTTTCTCTTCCATCTTTTGAAGTAAGCAAATGGGCTTAATAAGGTCGAATATCCCTATTTCTGCTATGAGGCTTCAGGCATTGTCAGCATAGATAAGGAGAAGCATCAAGAAAGAAGAAGAGAAAAGTACCATGCTTATTTGCATTATATCCAACATGCCATATTGTATTCTCCAGTTTCCTTTCAATCAAACTAATTTGTTATATAGACAAGTATTTGAGGCAAGAGCCATCTCTACTCCACATGTACAAAAGACCATAAAGTGTATAAAACATTTTGCAAAAACATTGAAGCTTGTTGAATTATCATAGATGGAGAATACAGTAGTTGCATCAAATAAAAATGGGCATCAACCAAGTTTCTCAAATTTCAACTAAATTATAAAAAGAAACTCAACTTGGTGGCAGATGAAAGTGGAAGAATAAGATGGAATGAAGGATATACATTGCCTCATTTTTTGACGAATTGCAACCCATTCTCATTTGAATATCGCTCCATGAATCTCATGAACCTGTCCCACTCTCGTGGGCTGCGCATCACATACTTTGCTTCAATTCCTGAAGGCTTTCCATTGATGAACTTGGCACTTACATCAACTGACTGGAGAACCCCTTCCTCATCGATCATGTAAAAGCCAGTGATATCTCCAACTTCTCCAGATGAGTCAAAAACAGAAGGCTGTTCGAACTTGAATATAGCCATACCATTTGTGCCATCTCTTGATTGGGTCAGCCTCACATCTGGTACTGTCTGTTCATCAGTTCCTTGGATGAATTGAATTGTTGGTTTGACCATCATTGTAATGAGTCCAGATGTTGATGAACTTCGTTTGAGTGCAGCCCACTGTGGACGAGGCAGGTGCAAAGACCGGCCATTGAATGATGAATGTGCACTTCTGTGAACAGCCCAAGAACTCAAGCCTGTCCATTTTGACACAAAACATTACACCTATTGAATTCAACATTGTTAACTGATCATTTTCTACTATTTTGAATCTGCTAGTCTCGACATCCATATTGGTTATCCGACCTTACCAAATTAGCAATCAATCTAAATGGCTTTTTGGATGGGGCAATGAGCCACCATGCACCCGAATCCGAATCCATATATTTCTGCACAATAATTAGAGAATGCAGAAGATTCAACTACTTCTGCCATTACCTCCATTTCAATAACACAACAACACTGTACAAAATTGCTCCTAGTTTGTACTTATGTCTCATTTACAGACTTACAACACCTCATTAATGGAAAAAAATATGTTTGTTTATCCAAAATATACTAGTATAAACACATATACAAGCAAAACAGTGAACCTCTTTGTAATGGAAATAGGAACTATTTTCTATCTTTGCAAACAAAAAATGGAAATGAACAAATATATTTGGTGACATACAACCATTTTCAAACACATTTCCTGAAAATGGATTGTCATTTAAATACATTCTTAGAAGATGCTACTTTGTTTTTAAGTCATACAAGAACCAGAATCCTATTCCACATCAAGAAGTACTTAAATTTTATGGTATATAGACCCCAAAAGATATTGATTCCTCACAAGGCAACATCTGGAAAACCCCATATCTGATGAAGCAATGTTCTCTATTATTTTTTCCTTTTTTCAGAAATAGAATGTAGGAGAAATGACGCCATGTCTGAAAAACTAACAAATCATCCAAGCAATTCATGAAAATTAAAAAACCCAATTCATGCCATTGAATGTGTCTTCACTTGAAGCTACAAAACACATTAAATTTTCTGAAAAGATGTATCAAAAGGGCCAGAGACACCATCTACAGCCAAACAAGAATCAAACCCAGATGTGAAAGGCTGAATAATGAAGCACAACATGGAAAGAAGTAAATGGGCAGACAAACCAAAAGCAGACGGAAAGAAGAGAGAAGAAAGAAGATTGTACCCGAGAGAGGAGGAGATTGCTTGCAACAGTGAGACAGTGGAGAGGTGAATGCAAGGGACTGCAGAGCTGCCATTGAAGACACAGACAGAATGACAAAAACAGAGAGAAAGAGAAGAAGAAGAAGAGAGGAGTTGGTGGGGTTGTGGTGTAAGAGAGAGAGAGAGGTGTGTAACAAGGACAGCCATTCACTACCCATATTCTTAGATTTGATTTCATTTTCCTACTATTCCCATTTGCCACACAGTACATGAGCTTGAGCTCTAACTTTTTGTTTAGGATAAAAATAAAAATAAAATAAAATAATGTCTTAGAAATATTTTTATGAAATAATAGTTATTTTTAGAAAATATTTTTAATATTATTGGACACAAACTCTTTAATAATTTAAAATTTACATATAAAAGAATTAAAAAAATAATATAATATAAAACGACATCTATCAAGAACTTTTAAATTAAAACCGTGAAATAAGGGTACAAATAAAATAGATCAAAAATTAAGATATAAATGAATGAAAATCAAATATTAAATTATAAAATCCGAAAGTATACAACATGATTCACATTTCTTGACTTATTCTCTAAGTATATAGTTGAACTGGCCACACTAGACTTATTCTCCAATCTAATTTGATTATAATTTTTAGATAATCATAAAAAAAAATACTTATACC
This sequence comes from Vitis riparia, assembly GCF_004353265.1. Taxonomy (NCBI): domain Eukaryota; kingdom Viridiplantae; phylum Streptophyta; class Magnoliopsida; order Vitales; family Vitaceae; genus Vitis; species Vitis riparia. Next base: position 22,833,401 of record NC_048437.1, read on the forward strand.
TCGAAAAATATAATCATAATTAAAAAAAAATACTTAAATTCAAAAATGTATATTTTAAAATGTACATAAAAATACGTGAGCAGTTATTGCAAAAAGTGACCTTTCAATGTGTGGACCAGCTCTTGATGTGCTTGGGCTGTGTGATGGGTAGGGCCTAGGAACCTTCATAAGGCCTGAAGGGGCTGGGTCAAGCCCATAAGTTTGGGCTGAGTCGTATTTCTCAAAGAATAGTTTGTTTGGATTCAAGGGTAGACCTGGACCAAGTGAAGGAGAAGAATAGAAAATTCTAGAACATGGTAGTTAGGAGTTGCGGTTCTAGAACCGCGTAGAAGTTCGGCGGCCATTTCCCCATTAAAATGCCACCATCACCAAAATTGACATTAAAAAAGGGCTTGCTTTCATTTTTGCATTTTTGCATTTCTGTTTTTTCCATTTTTTTTTCACGCTACAAAGACAGCAAAAAAGAAATGGTGACGTGGCGTCTCCTTCCTCCTCCTCCTTTTTATTATTTTATTTTCTCTTTTAAACAACCTTGAATTCTTGCATTTTTGCTTTTTTGCTTCTTCCATTTTTTTCCACGCTACAAAGACAGCAAAAAAGAAATGGTGGCTTCGCATCTCCTTCCTCCTCCACCTCCTTTTTATTTTTTAATTTTTATTTTATTTTCTCTTTTAAACAAGAATTCAAAAATATCCATGTTTAAAACGATTACCTCGAAAAGTTAATTTGTGAAAACATATGAAAAATATGAAACCGACCAAAGACTATAAGTAAAATTAAAATTTTATTTTACAACACTTTTAGAAAACACATTTATCATAAAAAAAACAAATGTTTTTGAAAAAAATCATGCGTCGAAACAAAATTAAAAAATTGAAAAATAGTTTGTGAGTGATTGTTGAAGAATTGTTTCTAAATTTTAAAAAGTATATTAAAAAACCTAGTGCATGAATAAATGAAAAGTCTTTTTTACCCCTCCCAAACAGAATCTTATGGAAAAAGTATCGACTTGAATGCAAATGTAGGTAATTGAATAAGTGGTGTGAACTAGTATTAAATCATCAACTACGTATTAATGCTTTTATGGGATTGAAAAAGTCCTCAAGCTTTAATGAATGTGTGACTCATGTTTTAACGATGACCTCCACTTGATGGTCCTATTTGGTGGCCTACTCATGGAAAAATCATCATACTTTTGTATGCTTCACGACTCAAATTATTACTAAAAACCTTCCTTTTTTTAATTTTTATTTTATTTTTCCTTCGGACTATAATTGAAGCATTCTTCATGCCACATTCCCACAACTCTTAGTCAAAAAGATGAGATACTAAATAATTAAACATTTGAATCATGAAAACTTGATAAAATTCCTTTTCTTGGATGATAATACGAATTTATAGACTTTTCATTCGATATATTATATTTTATTTCAATAATTAGGCTTAAAAAGGAATATCGTGCATATCCATTGATTTTAATTCTTCCCGATCTTTTATTCTTTATGCTCCAATAGTTTCTTCTCTTATAATGATTCGAGAAGTCCTACATTTAACAGTCTTCAAAATAATTTTTATACGATCTTCACATTATGACTTTGATACCATTTGCTGTGCTATCAAAAGTTTCGATAGTAATTAGAGTGTAAAAACATAAAAATAAAATAATTCACATACGAAAATACATGAAAATTTTCTCAGATTTGATATATCATAACTTTTAAAAATATATTTGATTTTTGGTCCTATTTTTTTTGTGAAGATTTATGTATATTGTAAATTTTTAGAAATATTTTCTATATTTTTAATTATTATTCTTGGCGTTTGTTGAAGTCCCCGGATTTATTTATTGAGAGGTGAGGGGGGAAATTGAATGGACGTGCAAATTGGTGGAGAATGTAATAGAATGTGTGAAAGGTGGCACCAGACGTGGCCTTGGAAGTTAGACTGCGTATGATTACGTAGAACTCCAGGATGGCACATTTGCCGAATCAAATGGACGGACGTGGATGGTGACATGGCAATGACAAGTTTAAGTGGATATAATAAAGGAAAATCCAAAAATCCCAAAACAACAATTAGTAATTAAAAGTGAAAACCCTTGCAACACGGGCGACTGGCTGAGCCGGTCATCACACCCCATACACCCTCTGCACTCACGAGGCCTCCATGATCCAAGTTGACCGCCGGCCTCTCTCTCTCCTCCTCTCTCTCCCTCCCCCTCTCTCGAAACTTTCTCTCATTTTCCCGCAAAATTGGACTAGTATAAATCAGACGTAAACAACAATCCATTCACCAACCCATTTCCACTCTCTCTCCCTGTTGCTCTTCTCTCTCTTGTTTCTCTCTCTAGATCATCATCATCATCGTAAACATTTTTTCTCTTGGCTTACCCGGTTTGATTCGAATCGAGTGGTTATTGTCCATCATTGAAAACGACTTCGTTTCAGGATGGGAGGGGTGGTGGACGAAGAAGGCATAGCCAGGAAGTTCTGGATCAAGTTCCGGAACGATTCGGTTGTCGCCATGTACACTCCTTTTTTAGTGTGTTTGGCTTCTGGGAAATTGGATTCCGACGCGTTTCTTCATTGTATCTCTCAAGATGTTCACTTCCTCAAGGCCTTTTCACAAGCGTATTCAACATTCTCCCTTTTTATCTCTCCCTCTTCTTGTTTGCTTCTCCTGACAATCTTGGATTTTTGAGGCTCTCGATTTGTGGGTTTTTCAGGTACGAAATAGCGGATGATTGCGCGGATGATGATGAAGACAAGGACGCTATTCGGAAGATGAGGAAACTTGTGATAGAAGCCCTTAGAATGCGCGATGATGCTGTTCGAGTATGTTCTTGATCGCTTCTTGCTTTTCGTGTTTTCAGAATGGAGAAAATTCCTTCCAACATGATGCGATGGTCTTTTTTGTTTGTTTGCCTTTCTTTCTTTCATCTTGCTTTCAATGGTTGTTTTTGGCATTTTGTTTGATGGGTCTGTTTTTGGCATTTTGATTCTGCTTCTTTTATTTTCATTTTCTCTCTAAAGGAATAATCAAGAAATGGGTATTTTGGTATTTAGGGTTTTACTGGCTTTTGCAGTTTTTACTTTCTGTAGTATAATATCATGCACAATTGGGATCATATGATACTTATGTGAATCTTTATTTTTCTGATTGTTTTGTTCTTGGCATTTTGATCCTGCTTCTTCAAGTTTCCATTTATTCACAAAATGCATAATCAAGAAATGGATTCAAAATTTTCACACATGAATACGAAGGTTCTTTTTTATTTTGGTTTTAGGGGTTTTAGTGAACCTGCAATATTTTGCTTTCATTAGTTTAAGGATGTGCAAAACAGAAGTGGAATAATCTCATTTATATAAATCTTGTATTTTATGGCCATTTTGCTTTTGGCATTTCCATTCTGATTCTTCTGTTTGTCATTAGTTTCACCATTATTCAAAATGGTAATTTGATGTTATATTTGTTTATCTTTTTTATCTGTTTCTTTTGGTTTGCACATTGATGAGTTAGGTGCTCTACAAGGAAATAAAAGAGAGAGCATATTTGGTTTCCATTTGTTTTATTTTATTTTATTTTATAAGAAATAAATTCATTGTCATAATTCTTGTCATCACATTGTTATTACTATTCTTCTTCTTCTTCTTGCTATTATTATGATGGTGGAAAGATAGTGAAATTAGCTTGTGATAGTGTAGTTTGCAAGAATCAATGTTAAATCCATAGAAGGCAAGTGCACATGACCAATTTCATAGCGTCTAAGTGCTATGAATATATTGACACAAAAAATAAAGTTCTTGAAGAGAAAAAAATATAGTAGTTAGAAATATTGAGCGCTTAAAGTTACTACATAGTTTCTTTACAACAAATTTTTCCCTCTATCTTGTGATTGGCATTACACTTTCTTTAATTAAACAACTTCTTTATGTTTCTTAAACATCAGAAGGGGGGTGCAGAGACTGAACATGGTTTAAGTATGCCTTTTAGCAGAGTTCATAGATTGATTTAGAAAAATGAAACTGCTCTGCTTTTAGCATTGCTTTCTGTTCCATTTTTGGTGAAGCTTTTTGTTTCGGTTATGATTATGATTTTAGTTGGATGGCTATCCAAGGTTTTCAAGTTAATTGGCTTCTGGTCTTTGGCACCATTAAGCACAAATCTGTGGTGTGGGATTCATTACCATTTCTGTGCTTGATTGGCAAATGATAAATCTAATATCCATCTATATCCATGTCCACTTGATTCATGCCCTATTAATAGCTGGACGTTAGCCACCGAATTCTTGGACTGATGGCTTTGATGTAGGGTTTAGCATGTGCATATGCAATGTGCACTTCTCTTGGAATCCACCCTCCAACTCCTTTCCTCTTTTTCCCTATGTTTTGACATAGATATTTCACCATTTGCTTGTCCTGAATTCTTGTAACTAGTAGAATTAAATAAGCATTGAGCTTCAACTGCATGTGGCAATCTCATCTTATTTTTCCTTCAATTTACACTTGTTTGCAAGCATTTTTTTGTGTGTATTCTGAGAGAATCAGCTATTCAGGACTGGGGCTTTGACCTACCAAAAGAGATTCCTTACAACTCTGCAACATCAAAATACACAGATTTTTTACTAGCAACTGCCTCAGGGAAAACTGCAACTCCTTTTGAGAAGACAAAAGTTGCTGCTTATACACTTGCTGCTATTGCTCCTTACATGAGGTTCTATGCATTCATAAGTAATGAGATCCAAACTCTTCTAGATCCTAATGATGGCAGTCATAAATATAAGAAGTGGATTGACAGTTACTCCTCTCAAAGTTTTGAGGTTGGTTTAGTTATTTTGCACCAAGCATTTTCCTTGGTCTTTACCTTTGTTGGTTGAATTGGTATACTACTTTAGTTGTTGGCTGAAAAAAATTGTCATGCATACAATTTGCTTTAACCAATCATCTATCATCTTTCTGAATTCAGGCATCAGCTCTGCAAAATGAAGATCTGCTGGATAAACTAAGCATTTCTTTGACAGGCGAAGAGCTTGAAATCTTAGAAAAGGTCTACCACCAAGCTACAAAGCTTGAAGTAGATTTCTTCTATGCCCAACCAGTTGTTCAGCAAACTATAGTTCCATTGTCTCGAGTGCATGATCATGCGAAATACCATCTTACTGTATTTTGTGATTTTGACATGACATGCACTCCCATTGATTCATCTGCCCTGTTAGCGGAGATTGCAATTGTAACAGCACCAAAGATTGATCTAAATGCATCTGAAACTCAACTTGTTCGGATGTCATCAACTGATCTGAAGAACACATGGGGTGTTCTATCTACCCAGTATACTGAAGAGCTTGAAAAATGCATGGAAAGCATTGTCCCCAGTGAAACAGGTATGATAGCTGATAATTAGGGTCGCTTCTTGTTGGTTTCCATTTTTTATTTTTTATTTTTGTTTGAAAACGGTACAGGAAAATGTAACTGAGATAGAACATAATCTAAAAACCCTATTCTTATACACACCCCTGTGTTTTTACAGTGGAAAAATTCAATTATGAAGGCCTATGTAAAGCACTTGAGCAACTTTCTGATTTTGAGAAAAAGGCAAATTCAAGAGTGGTTCAGTCTGGAGTATTGAAGGGTTTAAATCTAGAGGATATAAAACGGGCTGGTCAAGGTCTAATTCTTCAAGATGGTTGCACAGGTTTCTTCCAAAAGATTCTTAAAAATGATAATCTGAAAGCAGATGTTAATGTCCTTTCATACTGTTGGTGTGGCGATTTCATTAGATCAGCATTTTCATCAGGTATAATCTTTGTTTTAGAACAACATATATTTGTATGTCATGAATTTTACAGTGCAACATATGTTTATTTGTGTACAATTCCACCACTCATCTCCAACCAATGAAATTGGATCCCCTGAAGTTCTCTGGCAATTGAAGTTTTGTTTCCCTTGACACTGATGCTGGATCTAAACTTCTTGCTTATTTTACAAACATAAGAGTTCTCGTCTATCTATCTATATATATATATATGTAGTCCTATGGCTAAAGCTCTGCTAGCTTCTTGTAGACTGAACTCTCTTTAGGCTCTGAGTTGTTTTTGGGTGGGATGGTCTAATTTTTCTTTGCCACTAGTGGCAATGAAGTTCTTTGCAATAAACAAGGGGGAAGGAAGATCTCCACTCATTTCATTCATTCAGTGCCTGAGGTGAGGCGCGACCCACAACAAAACGCTGTGGGTGCTTGCTTAACTTACTTCACTTATAGCTGGCACCTACCGCAGAATTCCCACCTGCTGGAGAATGATACGGGAGTGGGGCCTTCTTCCGCTATCCTATATATATGAATATATCATCTGCTTTCATACTGTTGGTATGGCAATTTCATTAGATCAGCATTTTCATCAGGTATGATCTTTGTTTTAGAACAACATATATTTGTATGTCATGAATTTTTCAGTGCAACATATGTTTATTTGCGTACAATTCCACCACTCATCTCCAGCCTATGAAATTGGATCCCCTGAAGTTCTCCGGCAATTGAAGTTTTGTTTCCCTTGACACTGATGCTTGATCTAAACTTCTTGTTTATTTGCAAACATAAGAGTTCTCATCTATATTGCTCCAGTCAAGTTTGTAAATGGTGCCTTCTTTGTGTGGTTGTGATTGAGTTTCTATTAAGTTTTATGTTTGGGACTTATGACTGTCTGTGCTTGTAAATTGATTAATGTGATGCAAAGGTCATGGATGATAGATTGGACAATGGCCATGGTATTAGCCTATTAGGTATGAAGACATTGGACCACTGGACTTCCTTTGGAGGGGAGGGATGAGGGATGTCTGATTGTAAATCTTCATGATCAATTACCAGCTATCTGCTGGGTTTATGCCAAGAGATAAATTCACCATTAGTTCTGTCTACAGAAAAAGATAAACATGAATGGTGCTATTGTAAAGCCCATGCCCAAGGCTGAAGCCAGCCAGTAGAGGACAAACAATGAGGCATGCAAATAGCTCTGGTATGTAACCTGAGGAATCATTTGGGAAAGGTGTTGCCCAAGACACAGGAAAAATATTTGAAGTTTTAATTACAGTTACAAGTTAGTCAGAACAGTCATCTTAGAGCTCATGAACCTTCCTGGTTTGTGGGTGATCTAAAGATAATTTCTTAATTTATTTAGCATTTATGCATCAATTTGTCTCTTACTTCAAAGAAGTTTTTGAGGTGATATTTTAGGCTGAAGGCATTGATATTTGGGCAGATGGATTTGTTCCACTTTTTTACTTTTCTTATATGCACATATATTGGTCATGTTGCAATAGGCTTACTTTTTAAAGGCCTCCTCACTTGCATATGAAATTAACACATGTTTAAAACACATAATTCAAGGCTGCACATGCCCATTTGATTGTTTTTCTCTCAAGTTGGATATTAAGAAAAAATGAATTGATGTCACTTTGATATCAGTTGTAAGTAGTACTATTTAGTCATGAAGTGGTTAAACTTTGTGCTAAATGGTTAAGGGATTTTGGTATTTTGTTTCCTTTTGGTGTTTGGTTATGTCCGGGACAGTTGTGGATTGAATTTTATATGATTGTCAACTTCAAGAGTTGATAAAATTGAATAGAAGGTATAGTGTTTAAACCTTGTGCTTGTTTGTTTATATCTCATTAATGTTTTATTGGTTAGAAGTTCTCTTAATCTACTTTTGATGGTTAGTTTTTTCAAGATGAGTGCCAAGCACATGCACGTGTGTGTGTATGCGTGTGCACGCATGCATGCACGCCCCACCCTTACATGTATGCAAAATGATTCTATTACCCTCTTGAAAGCAAATATCAAAAACCTCTTCCTTGGCTATTTATAAGACGTGTTTCTGGGGTTTAAATCCATTTATAAAGTTTGACTGTATTGTTTGTTTAGCCTTTCTGGGTGCATGAATTGTTTTTTGACTTGGGCTTAGTGCTCTCTCTCTCTGTCTCTAACAGACACCTGCTAACATACACACACTCATATGATCTCCTTATTTTCTGCCTGGCTTTTATTTGGCAATATTGGCCTTTATTTTCACTTTGAGGACAGGTTCACTGCTTTGTTTAATTTGTAAGTTTTAATGACACTTCTGTACTGTAAAATATGCAAATCCCCTGAATTGGAACAATTATGATTTGAAACCATGCTTATTATTAACTAGGCAGTTTCATATGAATTTTGGTTGGAATATTTCCATCATAAAACATTTCATTTGTAATGGAAATTAATGTTGAATCAGGTTTGGTTGTTTATGATTATTAGTTGGGAAAGGGATTACTTGGAGTTTTGTTGATGGTGTTCATGCCTTCAAGGATTGTTTGGATTATTTCAACTTAAATGCTGTCCTTGCTGCGTGCTTCAAATTTGTTTCACTGTATTTATTTACTTTCTAAAAGAATTTTGATTATGGAGATTGATTTTCCCATTGATGAATGATTAAAAGTCTCTCTTTCCTGTTTCCTGAAACAGGGGATCTGGGTGTTGTGAGAGTATATTCAAATGAGTTGGCTTATGAAGAATCAATTTCCACGGGTGAAATCATTAAGAAGATGGAGTCTGCCATGGAAAAGCTTCAGGCTTTTAAGGACATCTTAAAGGAGGGATGCAGTAATGACACGGAGCACTTGACAGTTTATATTGGAGGTTCAATTGGTGACTTACTTTGCCTGCTTGAGGCAGATATAGGCATTGTGATTGGTTCAAGTCTAAACCTAAGGAGACTCGGAGATCAGTTTGGTGTTTCATTTGTTCCATTGTTCTCTGGTTTGGTGAAGAAACAACAGCAACTCATTGAAGGTGGCTCTCCTAATTGGAAAGGGCTGTCTGGCACTCTTTACACAGTCTCCAGTTGGACTGAGATAAATGCATTCATTTCAGGATCATGAAAACCCCCTTTCTCTCAGAACATACTCAGAAGAAATTCTTACAGTAGGATATACAGGTATAGATTGTGGCTAATTTTACCAAGCGCCACATTATCAGTCAGGTATTCCTTTTTTCTTTTTGTCTCCAGGGACTGCAATCCAGAGGTATACATATATCTTGTATTTAAGGTTAGATAAGATAGCAATAGTCATTGTTGATCTCCATCACCTTTCTTTTTCATCTTCAACTCAATGTTTTCAAACTTGTCAAAAAGCATTGAGGGGGATTAAAAGAGGGGGGGAGAGATGTATCAATTGATTTGTCTATATGGATTTTGGATGTGAGTGGATGCTCTTTTTTTTTTTTTCTCCTTTCCTCCTCTGATAGTTGCTCCATTACAAATTGCAATGAGGAATTTTTTTAGTTCAGAATATACTTGAATGTGAGGGAGAGTGATTGGTGGCAGATGGGCCTTTTGTATACTCCATTAGAACAGTTTGGAACCATTGATACTCATTAAGTACAGTTGGGTTAAATACCCTGTTTTGTGTGATTGGGAATATAAAACAGAGATGTTCTTATGAATCCATTTGTGTATACTGTTGGAATTGTTGTTTCCTTGTCCAAGTCCCCATAAAATGCTAATTGAGATTTTACATTCCCATTTGTTTCCATATGGCATCAATTGGCATTTAGGGAAGGGGGGTGAGGGCATGTCTTTCTTTTGGGAATTGGGAATTGGGAATTGGGACCCTACTCCCCAACTACATTGCTGTGTTTTTACTTCTTATTAACGAATATAAAACCCAAACCCAAAACCATTTTCGAGAAATCTCATTTAGAATCAAAGCACTTTCTGAGGAATGTTGGCAAATGCTGACTTTTCTATTGAAAAATGAAGACCACCCACCCCACCACTCTTAGTGGGTGGGTCAAACTGAATTCCTTTATATGCGCTTTAAGGTTGATTGGAAGAGAGCTTTCAACTCTTTTAAGGGTCAAACTGAAGCCCAGCCCTGAGGAGAGTTCCAAGTTCCAACCCACCCATAATATTCATTTAAAATAAATAAAGAATCAATTTATTTGCTATGTGTTTATATTTTTAATATTTTAATATCCTTTATACATGTTAACTTATTCATTAAATGCAAAATTCTAAAAAATGATCTTAGAAGGATAATGATTTGTAAAAGCTATTTTTTTTTAAAAAAAAAAAGATAATAAAAAGTTTTTATTATTTTAATTTTTAAAAACAAAAAGTAAGTCAATACTTTTTATATAAAAATTATTATTATTATTTTTATTTTTAAAAATAAAAAATAGGGAATGTATGCAAACTGAGGTGTTAAGAAAATATTATAGGTGGGTGTCAAGTTGTGGTTGAACATATGTATTTCTACAATTTCAAACATAGAGATTGAATTTTAATTTTGGAACATTCCATGAAGATGATTGGATAATATTACAAAATACAAAGTAATTACCATTTTCAGTGTAAAATTTTAATTATTATTAGGACATATAATGGCAAAAGCATTGAAAATGGTGTTAAAGATAATTTATTAAGTATAAAATGCAGATTAGGTGTGGGACCTAAAAGAGAAAAGGGCATGCAGGTGGGCACATGTGCAATCACCCACTTGTTTCACTCCCTCCCATCTTTCTGGTTTTCTTTTGGTTTTTTTAATACAAAACATAAAATGCTGGGTATGGTGTGGCTTGGCATAAATCCATGTGGTGGCACCTCAGCTTCCATTTTTCATCTCTTTCTCTCTCTCTAATAATAGGGATGAAGATGGGGTTTTCTTCTGCAGGGAAGAAGAGGCCCTCCTTCCCAATGAAGCTGGCCTCCTGGTCTCTCACATGGTCCCCATCTCCGCCCCCTCTTTTATTTCTATTATAAACTCACTACTCTATTCAAATCCCCCACTTCTCCATCAATCACTCCACATGTGTCCATGTGAATTTTGGCAGTTAAATTAATCTTATCCCTCAGGAATGGCGGTTGGTGGGCTCCCTCTATTATTCATAACCTTCATCACTTTCTCCCATTTCCTCCTGTTTTCATACCCCTTGTATTATTTTCTATTCCCTTTTGATTCTCCCACACTCACCACCCATTTCCATTTTGTAGGATGCCCCTTAACTTTTAGGACTGATCCTGACCCACCCCACATTTCTTTCTCTTCCCCCTTTCAATACCCATAACTAATAGAAATAAAATTGCCCACAAATTAGTCATGATCATATTAAAATTTTCATAATATGAAGTCCTAAACTCTAGGGGCAAATGTCTAAAATAATGGGTGTGTGTAGCCCCAATCAAAGTGGGGAGAGCTAGAGACCACAGTTAGTTGTTGGTTCTTGTTTCCATAGTTGGCTGACCTATAACATGGAAAGATTCTCTCATGCTCATATTCAATCACATAGTGGATAAATGACCTACTCACATTATTATTGGATCAAGAGGGCTTGTCATTTTTCCATTCTTTTTTGGGTTGAAGTTGGGTTTGAGCCTTTGAGGTCATGTGCATCAAAATTTTGGTGGAACCCACCCTTGATCTCTTGATTGCTAGTTTGATGGCAGGGCCCAGCCCTTGAACCCTTTGGGCATTTAATGATGAATCCTAGTCATACTTGGAAGTCACCCTTTACTAGAGTGGGAAAGTTTGGGATGAAAGCCAAATCATTTGGGCATGAGCTTTGGAACCAACCCCCCATGTAATGTGCCTAAAAAGAAACTTTTTGACAATAAGCTATTCCAATCTACTAGCTAACAATGCTTTAAGGACCTTTTCCCCTTCTTAAAGAAGAGAGTTTCATAATATATAGTAGATTATCGCATTTTTAGCAATGCAATTCACCCTCTGATCCATTCTCAAATTCCTACAATCATAGTCAAAAAACATAATACGTAAATATTCTTAATCTAAAAAATTTTAACCGTAATATAAAAAAAAAAAAAAATAGGGTATCAAAGTGATATGATTGAACTTGCCGTCTCGATAGTAAAATATACATAATAAAGTCGAAGCTATTGAATTAAAAGAAAATGAAATTAGATACCAATAATGGGATGGAGGACCAAATTAGAGAATAAAGTTTAAAACAAGGGAAGGGAATGGAATACGAAATAATGGAACCTAATTAGACGTGACAAGTTATGATTGATCCATTTTACAATAATATCCCTACAAGTAAGGTATTCTCAACCATCATAGTTCAATGTTAAGAAACAAGAGTCCTATCTCTTCTCACAAATTCTATCACTGTCATTTCAACATCCGATCAAAATTATTGCTTCGATGACCAAAAGAACACACTCGCCCCCATCTTGTATGCTATAATTTTCAAACCAAAAAATTTCATAAGTATTATTTACTGAGTTGACCATGATAAACACACAGGTAACAGAAGAAGAAACAATGCATCAGCAATAAGAATACATTCTCTCCATGTTTAATGTCGGAGAAGGTTCCAATAAGTCCAAAGCTTCACAGTCATTAGCTGCATATTAACAGCTGTTGCAGAACCCGAAACCTCACGAGCTCTCCATATTAAAAAAAAAAACCCTCCACAATCATGGCCATTATATTAATATTTATAGGTTGAACACATTCATCAATCACCCTTCTCTTCATTACTTCTCATATAACTCTTACCATCTTCTCCAGATGATGTCGAAAATGGTGGGGAACTAGTGGAATTGTAAGTATTGAGGATGGTGGGGAAGAACAAGATGCAGGTGCAGGCACTTCTGGTGTTGTTCTTCTTCTACTGTTGCATTGGTTGTTATGGTAGGGGGGTTGAGAAGGATGAAGTTTCGGTTTTGTTATCGATTAAGAGGGGTCTTGTTGATCCTTTGAACCAGTTGGGAGACTGGAAAGTGGAGGAAAATGGGGTTGGGAATGGTTCAGTTCACTGTAATTGGACTGGGGTGTGGTGCAACTCTAAAGGAGGTGTTGAGAGGCTTGATCTCTCTCACATGAATCTCAGTGGCCGGGTATTGGATGAGATTGAGCGCCTGCGTAGTCTCGCTCATTTGAACTTGTGCTGCAATGGGTTCTCTTCATCTTTGCCTAAAACCATGTCTAATCTTCTGGCATTGAGGAGCTTTGATGTCAGTCAGAATTTCTTTGTGGGTGGCTTTCCTGTGGGGTTTGGAAGGGCACCTGGATTGACGATTCTGAATGCTTCAAGCAATAATTTCTCGGGTTTTCTTCCTGAGGATCTTGGAAACCTGACTGCACTGGAGATTCTGGATCTCAGAGGGAGTTTCTTCCAAGGCTCAATTCCGAAATCTTTCAAGAACTTGCAGAAGTTGAAGTTTCTTGGCCTTTCAGGGAATAATCTTACAGGCCAAATACCGAGGGAGATTGGGCAGCTTTCATCACTGGAGACTATCATTCTTGGGTACAATGAATTTGAAGGTGAAATCCCTGTGGAGCTTGGGAATCTCACCAATCTCAAGTATCTGGATTTGGCTGTTGGCAACCACGGCGGCAAGATTCCAGCTGCCTTGGGGAGGCTGAAGCTGCTGAACACAGTTTTCTTGTATAAAAACAATTTTGAAGGCGAGATTCCACCAGAAATTGGCAACATCACTTCACTGCAGTTGCTGGATCTCTCTGATAACCTGTTATCAGGAGAAATTCCAGCTGAGATTGCTAAATTGAAGAATTTGCAGCTGTTGAATCTCATGTGCAACCAGCTTTCAGGTTCAGTTCCTTCTGGGCTTGAATGGTTGCCTGAGTTGGAGGTGCTTGAGCTTTGGAACAACTCCTTGACAGGCCCTTTGCCCAATGATCTTGGTAAGAATTCACCATTGCAGTGGTTGGATGTATCCTCCAATTCATTCACTGGTGGGATCCCTCCAAGTTTGTGCAATGGAGGAAACCTGACTAAGCTCATTCTCTTCAACAATGGCTTCTCTGGTCCGATTCCAATTGGGCTATCAACATGTACCTCATTGGTTCGAGTTAGAATGCATAATAATCTCATTTCTGGGACAGTCCCAGTTGGGTTTGGAAAACTTGAGAAGCTTCAGAGATTAGAGTTGGCGAATAATAGTCTCACTGGCCAAATTCCAGGTGATATTGCGTCTTCTACTTCCCTTTCCTTCATTGATCTCTCCCGGAACCGCCTCCAGTCGTCTCTGCCTTCCACCATTCTTTCCATTCCTCAGTTGCAGAACTTCATGGCCTCACATAATAACTTGGAAGGTGAAATCCCAGACCAGTTCCAGGATTCTCCTTCACTTTCTGTGCTTGACCTGTCATCAAATCAGCTCACTGGAAGCATACCAGCAAGCATTGCTTCATGTGAGAAGATGGTCAATTTGAATCTCCGGAACAATCGGTTAACAGGGCAAATCCCAAAGACAGTTGCCACCATGCCCACATTAGCCATTCTTGATCTCTCCAACAATTCTCTAACCGGTACCATACCTGAAAACTTTGGAACTTCTCCAGCCTTAGAATCGCTTAATGTCTCATATAACAGGCTAGAGGGGCCTGTTCCAACGAACGGTGTGCTTCGAACAATAAATCCTGACGATCTCGTGGGCAATGCTGGTCTCTGTGGTGGTGTCCTCCCTCCATGCTCCTGGGGCGCAGAAACTGCGTCAAGACACAGAGGGGTTCATGCAAAGCACATTGTTGCTGGATGGGTCATTGGAATTTCCACAGTTTTAGCTGTTGGGGTTGCACTTTTTGGTGCTCGGTCTCTGTACAAGAGGTGGTATTCAAATGGAAGCTGCTTCACAGAGAGATTTGAAGTGGGCAATGGAGAATGGCCATGGAGACTAATGGCATTCCAGAGACTAGGCTTCACAAGTGCTGACATTCTGGCTTCTATCAAGGAATCAAATGTGATTGGGATGGGAGCCACTGGGATTGTGTACAAAGCTGAGATGCCGAGGCTAAACACAGTTGTTGCAGTCAAGAAGCTATGGAGGTCAGAAACCGATATTGAAACTGGGAGCAGTGAAGATCTAGTGGGGGAAGTGAACCTCCTAGGGAGGCTAAGGCATCGAAACATTGTCCGGCTATTGGGTTTTCTTCATAATGATAGTGATGTGATGATAGTCTATGAGTTTATGCACAATGGCAGCCTAGGAGAAGCCTTACATGGAAAACAAGGAGGGAGGCTGCTGGTAGACTGGGTTTCTCGATACAATATAGCAATTGGGGTAGCCCAAGGGCTCGCCTATCTCCACCATGACTGTCATCCACCTGTCATTCATCGCGACGTCAAGTCAAATAACATACTGCTTGATGCAAATCTTGAGGCAAGAATTGCGGATTTCGGATTGGCGAGGATGATGGTCAGGAAGAATGAGACAGTTTCCATGGTGGCTGGATCATATGGATACATTGCTCCTGGTGAGTAACTAGTTCTTCTCTTACCCTTTTCAGTGCAGAAACTAGAAAGTAGAAGATGTTTTACCTATACTGATGGATGAATTTTGCATTGCAGAATATGGATATACTTTGAAGGTTGATGAGAAGATCGACATCTACAGCTTTGGAGTGGTACTGCTGGAGCTTCTAACCGGAAAAAGGCCATTAGATGCTGAGTTTGGGGAATCAGTGGACATAGTAGAATGGGTTAGGTGGAAGATTAGGGACAACAGAGCCTTAGAAGAAGCTCTAGACCCCAATGTAGGAAACTGCAAATACGTTCAAGAAGAGATGCTTTTGGTCCTGAGGATAGCCCTTCTTTGCACTGCTAAGCTCCCCAAGGACAGGCCCTCCATGAGGGATGTGATAACAATGCTTGGGGAGGCAAAGCCAAGGAGGAAAAGCAGTAGCAACATCAATGGATATGACATTAACAAAGCGAGACCAGTGTTCAGCACCTCACCTGTAAATGGCCTTATGTAGGAACCAAATTATCGGTTCCTCTCTGGCCTTTCATTCTGTTTAGATTCTTCCTTTGTATGTAGAATTTTCTTCCTCTTTGTGATCAATCATGGACATTGTTGTCTAGATTATCAATGAGTATATCGAAGTGGATTCAATCTCTTGAATAAATTTTTTCTTTCTGGGTTTCAATCAAACAGTCTAAGCATTTGCTTGAATGGCATCTCCCAGTTAATGCTGAAAATATTGTATACTGGAAGAGGTTCAATTGAAAGGAATGGATTGAATAATAAGCACTAGTGCAATGATGGTGGACAATTTTATTTTATTTTTCGATAGGTAAGTAAAGGTCATATTAAAGGAAAAAAGAAAATATACACACAGAGCAACCAAAGGACCCAAAAAAAAAAGGATCAAAGACACAAACCACACGCTAGAAAGAGTCTAACCAGTCCCAAAAGTCTAACAATGATGATGAACAATACTAATGACTTTCTCAAAATGAAGGAAAAACAAGATCATTCCAAATCTAGATGGATCCTCAGATCATTTAAAGAAAAACAAATTATATTTGAACTCCAAGATGCCTCGAGCTGAAATCCTTACCTCGTCTTTCTCTCCATATTTTTTGGTGAATGATATTTCAGTAAGCAAATATATGGCAAAAGGTGGAAACCCACAGCAGAACTGAAGGAAAAGCAGCAGCAATGAAGGTATAAAAACCACTCGAACTTTCTTTTCCATTACAAAAGAAAATATGATTTCCATATTTGGGTGCGCCAAACTCCAGACACCAGTGATTTAGCACTCCCATCTATTTACACATTGCATAGTAGCACACCATTCAAGTATGCACTGTGTATATGACACTGAATACTGAGATTTTTATGCCTTTCAATGAAACAAAAATAAAGGCTATAATTACCCAACAATGGGTGAATACAACAGTACGCAAAAGAATAAAAGTAAATGCAGAAACCAAAACATACAGACGGGCTGTGGACGATCAGCATTCATTTCTTGGCAAAGTGCCTTGACTAATTATGTGTTTCTTTCCTTATATTTTACTTTTCGAGCCATGGGTAGTTTTCCTTTTCCAGAAGATGATCAACAAAAATAAGATTTAGATTCGCATGCTTCTTTGTCTCCCATTTCTTTCTTGGATCCTTGGAGCTGCAAAGTGAGGACGAATAAAGATAAATGGGATTCGTAAAAAGGTAGCTTTTGATGGGAGAATCACATTGTTGATCACACATCTACATACCAAGTCCATTAGCATCAGATGTCCTCATGATTCTGAGCCTCCTCGCAGAGCCCAGGAACATCCTGAATACAAATTATAGAAAAGAGTGATGACTATGAAAACCAGATCAAATGACCCCCCGAGTCTAGATAATAAACTAAATTCTGTAGATAATTAAATCTAACAAGAGAACATATAGGGTATTAGGAAAAGACTAATACTTTCAATGTATAACAAATTAGTCTGCTTCTTTACTCTCCTTTTCTCATATTAGATGGGCCTTTTTCTTTCCTCCATCTTCAGGAAGTTGAATATGTGCCCAGAAACCCCAACATGTCCACGGAATAAACACATGGGAACAAAATTATCAGATTTTATGGAGCCAACCCTTGAGATTTATGCTGAAAGATGCATTCTTCAGGAAAATACTGAATGGCCAAGGGGATGAGCTTGTACATGGCCATAAATGTACAGTACTCAACCAGGACAAAAGACATTGAAATGAATGAGTTTTATTGGTTTAGTTCAGTTCCCAATTCAGAGATAGAACATTGTTCTCACGGTATGGTAGGCCAAAGAAGTAAACTAGTCATTGACATGGTTTATTATTGCAATATTTGCAACTAGTTTTGGTGTTAAGTCCATCATACAAAAGTAACAGTCACAAGTTTCTTTCAGTTTTGGGATTACTTTAAAATCCATAGAGCCAGACCCAGAGTTCCCATCACCTCACCAATGGTGAACTATTACCTACATTACTATTAAGTCCAAGGTGGGCTGTGCTCAACTACCAGTTATCCTAAAAGCTTAGCTCATGTGTGACCTCAATCCAAATATGAAGAGACGAACAACCAATCACAGAAACATATGAGCAGGAACAAACAAATACATAGGTCCAAACCGGAGAGCCCTCTCTAATGTGCAACTGCTACCCATAGATGAAGAGGCAATTAATCAATTGGGGACAAATAAAAGGAGGAACAAACATAGCAGATTCAAACTTGGAAACTTTGGGAAATACAGCTCTGAAATCATGTTCAACTAGAGCTTGAGATGTAAGAGTAATGAGCCAACAATGTAAATCAAGCTAACAGGCCGCACAGAATGGACACTTTAGCAGTCCTCTAGACATGCTATTTGATTATAACAAACCTTAAGCACTTTAATTGGATTTGACACAGTTAAGGCAAGGAGAATCATATCCTTACCAAGGAAATAGTTAGCTAAGTTATAAACAGCAACTGATGAATTTTAGGCCAATTGCTTTTGGTACCTGATTTTAGGCTGTTTGACGTGTGCTAAATTTATTGACTAATTATAAACCATTTGTATAATCTTATGAAACAGTAAATTATATGGTCCAAATTCAGCTGTGTTCATGATGTAGATTTCCTAGGTTAAAACCCTTTGGAGTTGAACCGCTTTAAATAATACACTACATAACTATACATAGTATGAATATAGACTTTCTAAATTGGCACATGAATTTTCTAAATAAAAAAATATACTAAATAATTATGTTTACTGTCAGTTTCACACGCTTGAGCAAGAATATCAATAAGTTGTGTTTATTTATTCTCTTTTAATATACTTCCATCTCTTTCTTTCTTTCTTTCTTTTTCCTAGTGGTAAAGGTGTTAGAATATAACTCTCAGTCACACCTTCATGCCTTTTTCTTTATCTCTTTTCAGCATGCACAGTAGCCTGTGTGATACCCAAACAAAATTATATTTCTGTTTCTTTATCCTCTTTTTAATATACTCCCATTTCTTTCTTTCTTTCTTTCTTTTTCCTAGTGGTAAAGGTGTTAGAATATAACTCTCGGTCACACCTTCATGCCTTTTTCTGTATCTCTTTTCAGCATGCACGGTAGCTTGTGTGATACCCAAACAAAATTATATTTCTGTTTCTACAGCTACACCTACCCAAAAGAGGCACATCATCCAAGCAATTTATGACTACACAAACTGTTGAAACCTTATATGATGTGCATTTGTTATGAAAGCAGAGGACTAATAGGATCCAGTGAGAAAGTGCCTCCTCAAGAAAGTTTCAGATGGCTAAATGACTTTGAACTATTGTAGCTTTCTCATATACTTTCATAATGGTGAAAATCTTTTTGCAATTAATATCACAGTGAAGTACTGAAAACAAATAGTCTGAAACTGTGCCTTAAGCCTCTAGGTGTGTGTGATATGTCCTATGCCTAAGAATTAATACCTAGGTTTATAAGAAACATTATTCAAATGGGCGCAAAAACTGGATGTTCAAGGATTTAATAATGGATTGTGCAACTGTTGCATAGATTATCTATTAACAGGCACAAATAGTACACGTCTGCATTGTATTGAATGGAAGACACCTTACCCCCAAGGAACATCTCCAACCAGCATCCAGTCTCCCTCCTTGTCTTCATAGGTGAGCACAAAGTCAGATGAACCATCCAGTAATTTTGAGGGTCTTGTTGATTCTGTCATTGCATCATAATTCTCATTGCTAGACCCTAATCACAGACAACAAAAATTTCACCAAAAAAAACAGAAAAAGCAACATCCACATAAATAGTTGGCTAATTGATAAAGCTGTGACTGATTAGAAATTTGCATCAATTCAAAGTTCCAATTGATTTCAACTCTTTCCCTGCAAGTTCAACTGTTGAGTCCATTTGGAAGAAAAATCAAAATTTAGGAATCTGTTTTCAATTTGATCGGTAAAAAGATCATTGGTTTACAAGATTGGCACAAACTGATTCTTTTTCTCAAGTCTGAAACTGATACTTAAAACTCTTCCCATGTACAACACCTAAGCTAATGAATCAGGTAATATTCTTGTCAGTGTTCAACAACTAACGACCAAATCACACTAATCTTTTATTCAGCCAGCTTGGAGGAAGCTTAAGATATAACTTACCTATTGCATTGACTGTTGTGGTTGGTCCCTGAAACATCTCCTCCAATGTTTTTGCTAATGTCTCGTAGCAACTATGAGCACTCAGATCAACCTTCCTTCCAATTGGAATTCCATCCATATTCACTTTCACAAAGAACGAAGTATTGAGGGGCCCTTTCTTCTTAGCATAACCATTGGTGTTGTTGCTTCCGTTATAAGTGTTCTCTACCATCGTGTTTGTACTTTTACTTTTCTCAACCATTGAATTCAAGTCTTCAGTGACTGGTGATTTTGACTGGTTGGCTAAGCTGTTCATCCTATAAGCTCTGATAGGGGGCCATCCCACAACCTGACTGCTTTAAGAATCAAATTACAACCACAGCTCATTGGTCAGTAAAATGGACAGTGGTAAATAGATAAAGTCCATTCACCAAAAACTCTGTATAGT
The DNA here is from genome assembly GCF_004353265.1 of Vitis riparia. Classification (NCBI taxonomy): domain Eukaryota; kingdom Viridiplantae; phylum Streptophyta; class Magnoliopsida; order Vitales; family Vitaceae; genus Vitis; species Vitis riparia. Next base: position 22,853,733 of record NC_048437.1, read on the forward strand.
CCATATACATTATAAAATAGGAATGCAGATGAAAAAATTCTTAAAAGGTGGGAATCACAAAAACAATGTATGATGGGGGAAAAGGCTATCTAGTGGAATAAAGCATGGCATAGTCCACTAGTACCTAATGGTGTAAAACCCTAATAGAAACATGCTTGAGACAGAAGAAAGTTTTCTATTGGTGTAAATGAATGTTGACAATCACCTCCTAAAAAGTCAGGCACAAGCTCTAACAACAGTGAATACTAATCCTGCTACTGCCAATAAAGTACTCAACTTTGCCCAGATATTGTCAAATGATCATTCCAAGTGTTTTCCAGTCAACAATTCTTGAAAAAGAGAGAAAAAAAGAAACAAGAGTTTGATGGCACATATAAAATGGCAGCAGCCAAAATGTTAGGGCTGATCTACACGTGCGATTTTTTCATATTAAAGACTTCTCATGCCTAACCAAGGAAGTATTGGGATGCAATGCAACATGGATATCATGAAATCCACTTAGATCCCTGCCAACTCAGTTTGGAAGTGCTATAATGGACAAAATGAAGCAAGAGCATGGATCTCATGGTTGCCAAAGCCTAACCCACAAAACAATGGTAGATTCTTATGTCAGAAATGAGTATATACCATATCACTGCCAAATCAAAGGCCAAGTAGAGAGATCAAGAAATTCTTAGACAAGTGAAAAGAGAATGGAGATTTCTACAAAATTTTCCCTGGGTTTTTCTTTCATGCTAAAATATGAGTTTACAGCCTTTCTGGCAGCATGGAAAGCCAAAGTGGGAGACAGCATGGAAAAGAAGCAGGAAAATATTTTGGAATCTAGTAAGAAACTTGTATAAAAACTTCAATAAAAAAATCAATGAGAAGCTTTAGAACACTAATATGAACACTTAAAAAGTCAGAAAATAGATCAAATGGAAGGAACTATAGAATAAAATGCCTAAAATGAAAAATGTAAAAAATCATTAAGGGAAAATGGCTAGAGGCACTAAAATAACAAATGTATTCTCATGAGCTCTCTAACCATTTCCTCTGAAGTTGACTGGTCCCAACAGTTTTCAAAAAGTTCTCTAAACCATTGCAAAGATTTCCAAAAGGCATTCCCCAAAATTTCCATACATTTTGTCCCAAATCAGAAATGGATTTCCCATTTGAAGCTAAGTTTCTCGACAACTATGGTTTGGTACATATTATTTCTTCCCCTTTCAGGGAATACTTGCAACTCATCCAATCTTTTGTAGTACCTCATGTTTAGAGGGAAAAACTTGGGTATATATTGTATCATTTCTATTTTAATTCAGCAAACTTGGTTTTGTAGTTCCCCAAGAGCTAGGACTCGGCTATCGATGTTGGGTGCAACAATTATGAACCATGGAGAAATACAGTCCCAACAATTCAAAAACCTAGTTGAGTTGATATGAGTTTCTCTTTCAGTTTTCGAAATGAAACAACAACAACTATGGGCATTCAATTTCATTAATTGAACCAGATCATTCAAATCCAATAATAAATAACAAAAAATTGGAAATAAATAATTATCAAAAGTTAAATGAAAGGAAAAAAAAATTGTTGAAAACATACAAAACTCCCAAATTAGGGGCAAAAACCATCTGAAGTCGCTTAATCAGAAGCACACACATTAAGATTCACTAAGAAGCATGATATTATATATTAGACATAAAAGAAGAAAGTAAAAGTCACAACCTAGGTGCTCATTTGGAAACCCATCTCTTTTTTAAAAAAAAATTAAAACATAAAATGTTAGTAACTTCTATATAAAATATAGTCACTCTTATATAAAAAAAAATATCAACTTACCTTATATTCTAAAAAATTACTACTAAAATTTTTAAAATTTAAGTAAAAAATTTTCAATAGCTCATTTTTTTTAAAACAACTTTTAAAAATCATTATCTTTTTAAGGTAAGTCTCAAAGAATTCTTACTTTTTATAAAAGCTATTACAGTTTTCTATTTTTAAAAACACAAAACAGGAAGTGTATCCAATAGAGCATTAAATTTTGTAGGTGTTTAGCTTAAATGATCCTTGGAAGTTTCTCAAGAGTTTCCAAAAAGCTCTCAAAAGGCTTTATAATAAAATTCTCCCTAAGATTTCCATAAAGTTTTGTACTAGCTTTGATAATGAGTCGCCCATCTAAAAGTAAGTTTCCCAGAAACTACACTCCAAGGTCACTTTCTTTCTTCTTCTTCCTCCGAATTGTTGAATATTCTCCACTTTCTAGTAATATCTCACATATTAGGGAAAAAATTTGAGAAGATATTAAATAATTTACTAACAACATGACTCAGTAAGGGTTGTTCCTCATCAATTTTTGTGATGCTTTGTTTGATTGGAGAGAAAACAGAGGAAAAGGACAGAAGAATGCATATAAAATATAGCAGTTACAGTTATAAGCTGGCTCTCAAGAAAAACACAAGGATGAAACCATATAGGACCAATACTTATCATAAATGCGACCCAATAATTGTACAAAACCTAGTTGACCTGGGTTTATCTTCCAGGCTTTGAGAACATAAATAGAAGAAGATAAGGGGTTTCAATTTCAGTTTCCCTTTATCTTTTCATCAAGTTTCTTAACAAACAAAACAACGTCCCATGTAAATCTTGGTGTAGCACTTGTTTGAAAAAAAAAACATATCAGAAAGAGAAAGCAAAAGCCCATTTCCTTACTTTTATCAGATCCAACGAATTCCAATAAATGGATAACACAAATTAGAAAGAAATTAAAAAAGAAAAAAAAAACAACGAACAAAGATCCACAGGAAAGGGGGGAAATGGACATTAAAAGAACATCCAAATGCAGAAATTGTATAGGGGAAAAAAAGCATCTAAAGCTACTAAATCAAAATCATATAAAACACATCAAAACAAATAATTAGATCAAATAGCAAAGAAACAATACCAAAAACACAAGAATCAGAGATTAGATTTTAGACTTCAAAAGGAGGAAAGTCTATGTGTTTAAACAACTGGGGAAAAGCATCATACCTGCCATTATTGGAAGCTGCCACGGAATCAGCTCTTCTCTTGGTACCAACTGTTGTTCTATTAGCTCTGCTCAGTGAAGAAGATGATGAAGATGAAGATGAAACTGTAGAAGGAAAGTCCTTAGCAGTCAAGATCCTTCCATACTGAGCCCACCCCTGTTCTTGAGGCTTGACACCACCACCACCACCACCACCACCAAGGCTCAATCCAAGGCCCAACTCAAGCTCTGCTTCATCTGGGTATGAAGAAACCTCAGTGGAGACCATCAAGTTGTCCTCTTTGGACACAGTGGACATCGACCCACTTGTACACACTCCTCCTCCACTACCACCTTCCATTGAAATCAGTCACAGAAAAAGAAAGAACAAGATCAAAGAGAAGGGTTTAAGGGAGTTTTAAGGGAGGAAGCGAGGGAGGGAAGGAGGGAGGCAGAGGCAGAAGAAAAGAGAAGGCTTGTAGTGTAGCGTTGTGAATGGTGTGTTTGTTCAGAAAGGTAGGTTCGGTGGTGGCAGGGGTCCCATGTGTCTGCTATTATGGGCCCTTTCCTCTTTCTGGGCCTCTTTCTGAATCATTTGACATTTTCATTGATTTTCATTTCATTTTTCTAATGTGGTTTTAGTGTGTGTTGATGATTATGTGGGGTCCTCTTTACAGACAAAGTGCCTTCAATTTCCAACCAAACAGTGCCTTAGAGTCCCCTCTAATGATGCCAAATTTTCATATCACCTCACTCCCTTTTTTTATGGGGTCTATATCCATTCCCAAATCATTCATTTTAGGACCCTTTCTGCACTATTGGGACAATCTCCTTCCGTCATTCAACTTCATCATTCCCACCTCATCATACCTTGTCTCCCTTTTACTTCAACCCCCCCTTTCATTCAATTTATTAACAGCCCATCTCAAATAATCCACATTGCTTTTCTTTTTCCCTAATTTCCTAACAAACGAGTTTTCTCAAGATTATTCTTTTCTTGGTATCCATATAAATATAACAGAGGAGGCATTCAATCCATCCATTATGCTTTTTCCCATCAAATGAATTGAATTAGATCATTAAGCAGCATTTAAAGCATAGAAGGAGAGAAGGAGAGTTGACCGGGTCCAGCAGGCCCAAACCGAGGTCTGGGCGCTGACGGAGTAATTATCAATAAAGAGAGAAATTGAAGGGAGATTGTTGGCGTAATGAAGTGGGAGGCGCAGCGTGTAGGCAGTCCAAACGACAAGCCGACAGGGTGTGGGGGGCCACTTTCTGACCCTCCAAACACGTAGGGGGGTGGGTGGTGGTGTGTGTGGAGGGGTGAGGGGCGGTGGTTGAGGTTGGCACGTGGGGAGGGGAAGAGGGGGTTACGTGTGGGATCTGGGCGGTAGGAGGGAGGAGGGAGATTGTGGTGGGGAGAAGCAAACGATGGCGGTGTCGGGGACAGCTCAGCAGGAGGGGGGATCGAGTGTAGGATACGCCTGCCGCCTGCCCCCCCTACCCCCGGCTCTCTCAGGGGTTTGGGGTCCGGGGGGTTAAGGAAATGGTTTGGAGTCCGGATGTGGGGAGGAGGCTGAGAAGGAGAGAGTACGACTGCTGTCACGGGACGGGGGAACAGGGGCATTAAATTTATATGGGGTGGGGGCCGCTTTTCAAAAGCCGTGATACCTTGCGCCTTGGGCGTTGACCCCATCGTTGAGCCCAAGACCAGTGTCCAAGTGTGATGGATCTTGACAAGTCAGGACCCAATAACCATTCAACAGAAACAAATATCAATCTGTCTCTCTGCAACCCAATGGCAGTTCAGAAAAAGGTTTTTTTTTTTTTCCGCCTTCAACAAACAAACCCTACTTCACTTCAAATGACCCACTCACCTTCTTACGAGCTCCAACACCCGGCTTCTTTTCCGACCTCTGTAGTCTGTCCTTCCATCACTTGCCCTACATGGTTCCTCTTGTTCCAAGGCCACCCTCAACTTTCAGCCCACTTTCCCAACTAACTTGATGGGGCATTCCTGTCTTCCCCACCCACATAGGGAATCCTTTTGCAGTCACTCTTTCTGACTGGCTCGGGAAGTACACGAGTCAGCCATGGAGTTCCTAGGCATACTAGCTGGGGTGCTCTGGAGTTAGGTGACCACTCTATTTCAGTATTCCCTTCAGAGATAGCAGTCTCTTTCCCATTTGCTGTTCTTCTGGGTTTCAAAGCTTCAAAACAAACTCCAACCATATATAGATTGCATCGTCTGAGAGATTCATCTTGTAGATATTTTGCACATTGGGCAGTTGAGTGGGATGGTGCCAGCATTGTTTTAACGGCCATATATCTCAGTAAGAGAGTATTAGCTTTAGTGGGCAAAATCAATGGATTGAATATTAAGTCACGTATATGCTCAAAACAAGCAATATTGCTCCCGATCATAGAATTACTCCTCTACTTTAAAAACATTACAAAATGTGTCACAATTTATTCAGATGAACACATCAACTGGGAAGGTTCTCCCCAATCAGTTTATAATGGATTTGAAAGAATCAGGCCTTGCATTGAATAGCAAAAGGCAAAGAAGGGAAACATTCTTGAATTCTGATGGAATGGAATTTCATTTCTTCTCAGGAGCCTCCGATCTTTGAGCCTGGCAATCAGTGCAGGCCTTAGGAGCTGGAGTAGAAAGGTTGTCCAAGAGACTAATCCGAAAAGTTTGTTGTTTTTCTTCATTCGCAGGGACATGGAGAAGGGCTTCCATGATTAGAATCTCCCAGTCACGAGACCGCAAAAATGAATACCAGGTGTCATCTGTTTGAAAAGACCGATTAATATCTAGAACGGGCAAAAACTATCATTTAGTATTTTTAAAAATAGAAAATAAGAAGTTCAGCCAAACAACACTTGAAGTGTAGGATATCCCAGTGTAAAAAAGTTCTCTCAGATCACATATATTAGCTTTAACACCTCCCTAAAGGAAAAAAAAAAGGTTTGGAGTAACATTCTAAACATATTTTATAACTCAAAAGAGGTATTTGTAAAACCATTAAAACATTAGAGATATTAACTTAATCATGGCCTTAATGGACAGCTTAGTGCTTCAAATTCTCAATTGATGTCCCCTAACTTGAATAAGATGATGCCAACTCAACAACAATTAATCCTTGCCGTTGAAAAACATTAAATCTAACCATTAACTAAAATCTAAATAGAAGAAGACTGAAAAATATCCTTAAAAATAGAGCTACTACCAAGCTAGCCAATCCCCATACCGCCAACAAAATCCAAAAAAGATAAACAAGAAGGGCCCAAACTCCTGTTTGACCATGTAAAGTTGTAAACAAAGCTTAAGAACTACATCTTTCGTCACCAAGCTTAACCCTTAAATCATCTTCAAAGGAGAAGGATCAGCCTCTACACTACCTTCCACTTGTTTCCCACAAAATCACCATGCCAACTTAGGGAAAATCTTTAATTGATTAGGGGAGAATCCATAAACACCGGACGAAGAGAAAATAAAAAATCATGACCTAGAAATTCACTTATAGTGGATGAGGATTTGGTCCATGGACTCATTATCTTGATTGTAAATGCAGTAGCTATTTATCATGCTGCATACCACCCAGGATACCCCTCCTTGGTGGGCACTTTTGATTTCCTAGTCATCTTTTAGCTAAGAATGAGGGGGCTCCAACCAAGACCAGAGATGAGTAATAGGTTTTGACAAAGAGGGAAGCCTTCTTAGAAATCTTTCAAAATTAATTCATCCTCCAAGTCACTAAAAATAAAGAACAGGTTCAGCAATTGCAACAATGAGTCCATCTCCAACTTCTGACCCAAAAAAATTCCTTCTATATTTCGGATTCCAGCAATTCCCATCCCAAACGTTTGCTATGGAGCCTCCCTATTGCTTGCAAGATTGTAGAGACTCAGGAGCCAATCCTTTAAAAGGTCCTCACCACACCAAGGATTTCATAAACTTGATCCATAAGTTTCCCTTCCCTCTTCAGAACAGCATCCCCCCTTCCAATTCCCCATACTTACCTATAATCACCTTTCTCTGCAAGTTGTATCGCTCTATACCGAATCTCCATAGCCACTTTTCTAATAGAGCTTTGTTGAGAGACTCAAGCCTCTTATCACCCAAACCACTTTTTAGCACAAACAATGGACCACCTCACTAAGTGAATCTTTTTGTCTAATTAACCTCATCGACACAAAACGTCTCTTTGAATTCTTTCTAATATCCTCCTCTCCCTCGTTGGAATTACAATGTAGAGAAAAAATATATAGGGAAGCTTGATAAAGTGCTTTTTAACAACACAAATCTTCTATCCTTTGAAATGTACTTTTCCATGATGTCAATCTTCTCTTGTATCTTTCCTCTATGGAATCCAAAATCCATAAAGACTTAAAATGAGTGCTCAACAATAAGCCCAAATACTTGGTGGGAAAGAAGCCCACTCCACAACCCAACTCATTTGCCAACCCCTCATGTCCTCTCTCTCTTGTGTTGATAGGCAATAAGAAAGTACATATATGAACGCAAAGTATACATTTGACATTGAAGAACAGACATGCACAAGAAAGAGGAAAGGAACAAAAAACAAACCCCCTCTTCTCACTCTGAACTAACCCAATCTACTAAGTCAATCATGGACATTTTTTTTTTTTGATAGGCAAAGGCAGAAATATATTAGAAAAGGGCACCAAGAGGAAAACCCAATAGCATACAGGGAGTATACAAAAGGCCCCTTAAGGCACACACAAAAGAAGAGAAAAAACAAACCCGACCCTCATCTAGCGCCTAGCTAATCAATAAAACTAGGTAAAGTAAGAGGCCCTTCATTTACAATTGTTTTTGTCCACACCCAAAGATTACAAACAAAAGAATTTTTCAACCTATGAACCGAAAAGTCCTCATTATCGAAAGCAATCCTGTTTCTTTCCATCCAAATCGCCCAAAAAAGGCACAACGGGGCTGCCTTCCAACCTTTCTATGCTTCTTGCCCAACATAAAGCCCCTCCATTCAATAAGGGTCTCTCTAGCCGAAGATGGGAGGACCCAACACACTCCAAAAAGGGCGATCCCATAAAGCTCTTGCCTTGGAGCAATGTATAAGAATATGATCAATTGACTCCTCTTCCTCACAGCACAGAAAACATCTGTTAGCAACAGCCCACCCCCTCTTTTTAAGCTGATCCATAGTGAGCACCTTACCCCAAGAAGCCTCCCAAGCAAAGAAACTCACTTTGGAAGGCACACTAGGGTTCCATACTAAGTTAATCATGGACATGGGACTAACATCTACATACAATTTAACTTTATCCAAAAAGGTATTCATAAATGATAGCTTATGAATTTTCAAGTAGGAAATTGCCTCAAAACATAATAGAAACCATTTGGCATAAGGTAATTATTCCATGGCCACCTCATGGAAAAGCAGAGCGCCAATAGCAAAGAGGAGGTGAGAAATCTCAACCTCACCACCCCTACTCCTAATTTAAACCCCTTAATAAGACCCCCCTTCTAGGGCCCTTTGGATGAAGCCAATTGAAACTTTTGTCACCATAATAAATAAAAGAGGGGATAAAGGATCTCTTCGATTTAAACCTCAAGTGCTCTAGAAGAAACCCGTGAGGGTGCCATTGACTAAATAGAGAAGAAAACCATGGTACACAAGATTTAATCCAACTCACTCCCTTTTGAGCAAAACTTGTTAAGTTCAATGTTGAAAGCAAGAAATCTCAATTAACATGGTCATACGTCTTCATTATGCCTAGCTTATAAATTACTCCTAATCGTAAGCTCTCACCCCTTAAATCAATGGGTTTCTTTGCAATGAGGAACACATTCAAATTCTATCTTCCCTTCATAAAGGCATTTTGGAAGCCAAAAATCACCTTACTAATGATTGACTTGAGCTTACTTGCCAAGATCTTTGCCAAAAGTTCAACACAACCATCTAATTAGGCTTATGTGCCTAAACTCTGTCCTTGGCGCCCCCTTCTAAAGGATCAAGACTACAAATGAAGCATTGAATGTCCACTCAAAAGTCCAATAGGAGTAAAACTCGTGGGAAAAATCCAGCATATCAGCCTGAACAAACTTCACAACTTCTGCCAAAAACCAAGGGTAAAGCCATCCAGGACCTGAGCTTTATCCCTTCCCAACTCTCCGAAAATGATCCAAATTTCCTCCTCACCAAAAGGCCTTTTAAACCCCCTACTGTCCTCTTCCCCCAGCTGCTTAAGGACCTCCCTCTCTATGCCAATCCACCACCTCCTTGACTTAGAAAACAGATGCTGAAAATAATTTTCAAGGCCTCTTCTCAGGTGAGCTTCACCTGAACACCAAGAACCATCAAATCTTACTCTCCCCTGAAAATTCTATGAGCATTGGTCTGCCAAGGAAAAATCTGGTATTTATATCCCCTTCTTTCAGCCAAAGGGCCAAAGATTTTTGTCTCCAGGATGTTTCCACCAACTCTGCCAGCTTTAAGTACTGCTGAGTCTCTGTCTTCCTAGCTTCTTTTTCATCAGAGGCCAACCATCCTTCTTATCGCCTCCAAATTGATTCCTTCTGGGAAGCAATATTGGCAAACACATCCTTGGCTCACAACTGCTTGACCAGTCAGCAACTACATTCTTGAACCCCACCTTAAGCCACATGTTTTCAAACCTGAAAGGCACATTTGCCTTGTCTTAGTCCTCCACTGTCAAGCAGAATTGGATGATGATATGAAACTGGTCCTGGTAATAAGTTGTAAGTTGCATTATAGAAATGTTCTTCCCAATCAGTACATATATGAAAATGATCCAGGAGGGATAGAGCTTGGCCATCTTGACCTCCATTCCATTTGTACTTCAGAGGTGACTAAAGCAAGTATTTGGAAAGAATAAATGTTAACTGCTTCAACTACTCATTAAATTAAGATATCCCCATGCAACATTATAATAATTTCAATACAAAGTATATTGTTATACAAAGTCCCCCTTTTTCTAAATCAAATTATTTACTATGACACCAAGATTCTTCAGCTTCATGTAGTGTGCTTGTGTCATGGGGGCTTGGGTATTGGATCCTTATTGGATTCTTCTACTTTGCTTTGGATTTGGCCATTGGATTTTATTTTTTATTTTTTATTTTTTATTTTTTGTACTTTAATTTGCTTTTTTATTGATATTTAATTGATTTTTCTTTTTCTTTTTTCCTTTTCTTAAACTGTGTCCAAGTGTCTATACTAGTTATTGAAATCTTTTTTATCTGAATTCCCATATACCTATATCTACCAAAAACATATTGCAAAAATGAACAAGATTAATGAAGAAAATAGACAGAATGTTGAGAAAAATACCAACCTCCATTACGAACTGCCTTCAACTGGAAGATTCCAGTGCCTTGTGGTCCAGACACAGGAAACGTGCAAGATACAGAATGCCTCTTATGAGCCACTGCAAGTGATGCATTGTACCATGGACCTCTAACAATAGGTTCTCCAATAGCATCTATGAGAATCTGATTCTTGCTGGCTTTTTCCATGGCCTTGCTGAAAGATTTTCAGGCAAATGGTGAGGATTATTGAAATAACCTCCAAATGTTTAGCAAACTTCAAAAGAATATTACATATGAGACATGATTTTATATAACAACTTCAACGTTTCTTATTTCTGAAAATTTAGTAGTGAAAGATTAGTCATCTCCAAACTCCTCGCAGCAACATATTCTAGTAACTACAGCAACTTGTGGCCAATAAAACTGAGCCTACTCCAAGCCTTATTCATCTATAAAGCCTCCTTACTTGTTTCCACCATTAACAACCCAAAAATCACAAGCCACCTAAGATTTGGAACAGTGTTTAGACAGCATGATTCTACATGCTAGTGCTGTTCTAAATCAAGTCCTACATAATTATGCATCTTGCTATTTAATGGCAAAACATGTTTTATTGCCACACAACTTCCAGTACAAACTTAATTCCTGTAATATGCCTTATCTATTTCAAAATTTTTAGTATATATTGAAAAAGAAAATTATATCCATGCGCACAAAAGCTAGATGCAATTTCCACATGGTATGTTTCCCACTTGGAAACTGGTATGGATGACCCAAAAAAATTTCCATACCGCAAATGCAATGCTAATTTATAAGGTACAACAACATGCAAAAAAGGAAGACAATGGTAATTTGGTTTCATTATCCTATTTAGTGTACCTATCAAAAAAAAAAACATGGAAAAATGTTGCATCCATAACATGGTTCAAAGTCCAAGTATTGGCCATTGACTCAAAAGGTACCGAGGTACATTAGTCTTAGTAACTCGGATCGGTATGGGATGATACACGAAATATGTTAATTTAGTAGCTCAAAATAAAATATAATTAATCAATATGATAAAATAATTATATTTTTATTAATTAATTATTAAAATATATTAGATGATATTCTTTTATATGAACTTTATCATTTTTTAATTATTTTTCTCAATTCGTAAGTATAATTAACTCAATTATAAATCAATTAATTTATTAACCATTTATATTTATAACCATATATACATATTCATGTTCTTACCCTTATGCCTAGAGCCATATAAATTTCCCCATTTACCTTCCATATATATTTTTGAAATCCCATCTTTGGCCCATACATCTAATCAATAATGCATAATATCGGATAATACAATAATATAGTACCATATATATTATTGGTATGTAAAAAATACCCAATGTTCATTCTTTTCCCAAATCTAAATTTTCTTCTCCAGCAAAGGGTGAATCTTTGTTCTCAAGCTTTCAAGGTCCATGAAGTACAACCGGAGATGTCTATGCAAGAAGAACCAAGGCACTACTGAGATGTTGTTGCCAACAAAAAATCCACATCACCATTCAAAATGTTGCTAATAGAAAAAAGGATTTGAAGACAACGATTAGAGGAAGAGAGAACATCGGCATCGAATCATCACTTCTTAACTTTCAATCACCATAATAGCAATAGTAGCCAATGAAGAAGGGCGATTTTGTGGATGAAGAAGAAGAAGAGGGATTTACGACGTAACTTGGGTTATTGGGATCAAAAACTGAAACTTGGTTTGAGTCAAATGAGTCCTTTTTTTTTTTTTTTTCAAAAAATCAGTCAAGTTAGATGATTCGAGGCAAGTTAGCACCGAGTCAGTGTTTAATCTTGTAGATCATAACTCGAGTGTCGAAATTGTCTCGAACCTAGCCGAGGCGGATACAACTCGAGTGAGTCGTACTAGGCTTGGTAGATACTTTGAACCCTGATCTCCCAAATGGAAAGGGAAAAAAATAAAACTACTTTTGGCTAAAAGTTGTTATTAAAGGATGGTAGATATTACGGGAAACTAAGATTAAGCCTTTATAGCATCAACCCAGCCTTCAATTTAGAACCAAGTCAGAAACACACATTAAAAACAGATTTATGACCAATGTGCTATCTCATCTCTTCAAATAATTAGTAACATATAGCCAATGTGTTGTCCCTGTCTCTCTTTCAAATAACTTATCACTAAAACACGTCTATTTCAAAACATCAACCGATTTTCCTTCTAATTCAATGATATATGAATGCCTGGACCCATCCGCACAACATGAATAATCCAACATAAAATTCTCCATATGGCAATAATCCAAATGATGAGGAATGAACCCCTAGGGTTTATTCACAAAAAAGGAAGACAATAGTAATTTGGTATCATTATCCTATTTAGTGTCTTTTTTATTATATGAGGTTTGATATTTAGAAGTTTACTTTTGTTAAGCCTTTTATTTTGGGTGATGGTTCACATTTTGTCAAGTTTCTATTTCTTCTAGTCTTCTTATTATATTAGCAAAGTCTTGATTTCTTTTAGTTTCTAAATAATATTTCTTTCCCATATCTTTTATTATTCTTGCAAGGAAAGATAAGGAATTAGGAGAGTTGACATATTAGGGAAGGGTATAAAAGTCTATATACACACCCATGTAGTCTTTCAAAGTTGAAAAGGAGAATTATAATAACAGTTTCTGCATCTATTATGCTTCCTTTGAAGGCATGGGTATCTTCTTCCTAAGTGTGATTACATAGGAAACCCTATGTCTGATTGCCAAAAGACCTTAGTGTGACAGTCAAAGATTTCTTTTCTTCTTTTTCAGTTATCTTTTATTCTTTTCGCTTCATTCTATAATATCTCAGTTTTTACCCCTTGGGAAGCTCATGAAGGAGGAGAAAGGAAGTTAAAGAAAGAGAAAGAAACGAGGGTGACATAGGAGGGCACCCTTGATTAAAGTTCTCACACACCTATAAGCACCTCAGTTGCATTTTTTTGAAGTAATCATAAACCACATTAGATAGGTCCCATTTAACAAACCAAGTGTCCCTAAAATTAGCCAGATTCTCTTAAATTTCCATACCTTATAGTCAATGAAATATTAGAAGCCACAGGTACCAAGTTTCAAATTATTTGCTTTTCTAGGATGTCTAAGTCTTATCTATATTCTCTCCCGAAAAAAATGAACACTCAAAGAGAAACTTTAACATAAATATAAAGAATCAAAATTTTCTTTAACTTCCTAGCACTAAATATGTGATGCAATAAAATCTTAAGAAAAATAGTGGGTACATCGATTAGATTCTCAAAATCCCTCATTTTCATCAAACAAAAGTTTAGATTTCCATTGATATAAATACACTTCCACATAAAAGAAACAATTGACATACCTTGTACAGCCATAATAAATAGTAAGGTCATCAAGAGCACTCAAGGCAACACCACCTGAAAGAGTAAGCAAGACGAAAGACACTGCCTTACGTCCAAAGCCCTTGCCCTCTCCTTCCTCCCCAGACTTTACAGAACTGCGAAAAGCGGCTTATCAGAATTAAGTTCTGTCTAATGCTCCATTTGGTTGTGAACTCAAAGAAGTGATTTTATCAGCTAAAAGTTCAATTTTCCTAATGGTCCATTTGGGTGCAAGCTGCAAGAAGTGGTTTTATCTGTTAAAAATTAAATTTCCCTGATCCTCCGTTTTGTTGTGGAGAAAATGTAGGAAGGGTAACAAATTTCAAGTCTCCGGTCTCCATCATTTAGCACCCTACCAAATTTCTTCCTTTGTAGGGAAAAATCAAGGTGCAGAAAGCTGCCTCCTTTGCATTTTTTGGACAATTTGATGGGAACGCAATCAAAGAGCTTCCAAAGATTAAGATCAGAATGACCAATCTATAAAACTCTTGTTCCTGCCTAATCTTTCAGCTTGGGTTAGCTTGTACTTAAGAGAAAGCTCAATGCCTTTGCTTGATTTTGTAGAGTGGGCAGGGTCTCATCGAGTGTCACTATGTTTTTGGTGTTTTTTCTGTTGAGGTTGTACTTTGTTGTACTTTCATCTTTTACTAATAACTACATACCCATCTTTACCTATCAAAAAAAATATTCATTTTAATTTCTTTTTCTTTTTCACTTTCTCTCAGCATCCAAACAAATAGTAGTTAAATTTTCAAACTTTTGTGAAACTAGAGATCATTTAAACCAAAAGTTCATGCACATGATCACAAAAATAATACAACAGAAAAGGGTCTGATCAGAAACAAGATGATCGCCTTCTTTAGTAAATACACAACTCCCTCCCCACTTGGTCGCTGAGAAAATGCAAGAAGATAAACTAAACTAAAAACTTCGAATTTTTTATCTTTTCATTATTCAGGAGAATGGGAAAACAAAACCTCCACTGAACCGAGCTGTGTGCAACCATAAACCGAGTATTTGTTTCTTCATTGTTCAATTTGTATAATCCAAAGCGACATGAAAAAAAAATAACATTTTCCATTTCTATGCCTCAGTTTTCTTAGCAACCAAACAGAGGGAAAGTGAAAATTTAACCCTCAAACATAACAAAAGAAGACCAAAATGAAGATGATAGCGCGATAGCATCTAACCTGGAAACTGGGGATGCTGGAGACCTTTTCAGAAAGGAAATCAACCTCCTTCCCAACATCTTTATCTCTCTAAAACCCTCTCGCTCTCCCTCAAGCTGTCTGCTTAAAACCCTCAGCTAACTCGGGCGAGTTACTTTGGGTTGGCCAGACCTTGGGTCAACTCAGTAATACCCTATTTTTTAATTTCATATTTTACTTTTATTTATTTTAATTTTTTATATTCTTACACCAGACCAAAATTATCTTAAAATGAAAACTAAAATAAATTATAAATAAATTAATTAATTCAAAATAAATTTTTTTAAAAGGAAAATATCCTACAACAAATCAATTTTCAAGTAAAAAGTCTTATTTTCTCTTTATTAGTTCTCATAAAATAATATTTTTAAATTTAATACTATTTTTTTAATTAATATGCAATAAAATAATAATACTTAGTATTGTGAAAAATATTTAAATATAAAATTTTATGGGCAATAATGCTAAATTCATTGACTACAAGTATCATTAATCAAATAAAATTTTCTAATATTGTTATTATTATACCCTCATCCTATTCTTATTATTATTATTAAAACAATATCTTATCTGTTTTCTGAAACATTTTTTTTATTATAATTTTTATATTTATTTAAAAAGAAATTGAAAACTAAATTTCTTTTTTTTATTGGGTTCCCTACAAAAATCTCAAATTAATTTTCTTTTTGAGAAAATGTGTATTTCAAATAATTTAATCTTATAATAAAATAAGAAAATCTTATATAATTTTTCATTTTTATTTTACATTTTTTTCTTTATATTTTATTTTTTTCATTATTTTATTTATTTCCTGTTTTTTCACTTTTCCATTTTTTTTTCAATCCCATATGTGCAAAAAGTAATGAAAAAAAACCACAAGTAAAAATTAAAGTTGTAATCTCACTACTCCTTTTCAAAAATTTTCAACTCTATGGAAGGAAATGAGTAATGGAAATAATCTTAAATAAAGGGTAAAATCCAAATGAGAGAATTTATAATATTTCAAAAAATTTATATAAGCCATGTTTGGTTTTCAAAAATTTTCAAAGAAAATATAAAGGAAAGAAAATAAAAGGAAAGAAAAAAAATGAAAAAATAAATAAAATTAAAATTAATTTTTTTAATATTTAAAGTCATTTAATTTATCTTCTTCCATTATATAAAAAATAAATAATTTAAAAATAAATAAATTACTAATTAATTTTAATTATATTTAATTTTTTTATATGGAAATCAAATATAAAAAAATAAATTTCTTAACATTTTTTTGTCTTCAGTACTTCTAAAATCAAACATACCCATTTAGAATTTAAAGATTACGATTTATAGGGACATGATATAAATTAATTTTGTTAAAAAGTTTCAAAAGGCCATTATATTAACCAAGGCCTAGGCCTAGCTTTGTGCCAAATTTAGTTTTTTTTTTTTTTTACTTAAATTCAAATTTAGTTGAATTAGTGAACACATGCTGCAATCCCTTTCAAAATAAGTAAAAATAAGAAATATTGTACATTCCAAAACAAAAAACTTATAATTTTTTTTTTTGGCACGTTGGGAGTGGGAATAGAAAATTTATTCTATTTTTGTATTTTTTTATTTAATTTAAATTATTCATTATAGATTTATCTTCATGAAAAATAAAACTCATTTTCAAGTAAAAATTTTGATTTTTTTTTCAATAATACTATGATTCATCTTTATTTCCATTTTATTAAATATAAATTTAGCATAACATTTTGGTAATTAACTAATATTGGAAAAATACCCTTATTTTTTTCTACCAAATTAGAAATTTTATAGGCATTACTTAGGGTTTATTTAGTATATGTTCTCGAGAACAATTTTTTATTCTCCAAAACAAAAAACAGGAAAATACATTTAGTAACCAGAAAATATGGTGTTTTTAGACTGTTTTTTTAGTGTTATTTTTAAAAATAATTATACAAACGGTATAAAATAATTAAAAATAAAACACTAAATATAAAATTATTTTTAAAGCATATTTAAAAATATTAATGTTAAAAAATATATTAAGCTCTAAAATAAATTTTTATTATACAAAACATTATAAAACAGTTTTTAAAAACTATTATCCAAAACCATTCTTCAGAACAGCTCGAAAATAGTCAATTGACAACTATATTTAGCTTGTGCCTTGTGCCTTGTGGTTTGCACAAGATGAGGGAAACTGCAACCACGAATGATGGGAAAGAATGTGTGACTAACGTGGTGTTTATTTTTTTACTTAATTCTAAATGGAACTTTAATGTTTAATAGTGTTAAATACTAGATTATTTGTTTTTGTAGTATTTTATTTCTATTAAGTATTAAAAAGTAAAGAAAAACCAATATGTTATTTTTTTCATTTAGAAAAAACTATATATTTTAACTTTTTTAATTTAGTAAAAAATTTACAATAAGTTATGAAAAAGTAGAAAAACAAACGACTTAAATTCTGAAAATATATTGCTTTCAGTAAAAAAACAAAAAAATAAACACCACCTAACTATTTTTTATTTTTGAAAACAGAAAGTACAAACAGAAGAAAAAACAGGAAGAAAAGAACACAAAGCATGGGATCACATAACTACTGAAATTGGAATAAATTTTATTTAATTTCTTGAGCTTATTTAGCATAGAATACAGATGATGCATAAATTTGGAAAAGATCCCACTAATGTCCTATGCTTCTTCCCCCTTCTTCCCATGAGAAGCCCTAGTTCATCATACTAATGTTCCAATAAATCTTAAGTCTACATAGGTTACAATAAGGTTAATTCAGTTCTCTATAATTCTCTGTGTGTCATATGAACAGACCAGTAAAAAGAGCAAAACACTCACCATCTTTCATCTCCTGCCCAGTTTTTCTTCTCCTTTGGCCCAGTTGGCCCTTCTTCCCCAGATAGCTCCAATGGAAACTTATTAAAAATATTCTCGACCGAGTATCGAACCATTGCTGGTAAAAAGTTGATCATCTTATCCAGTTCAGACCTTGAATCATACACAATAGTTGGACCCCATTCCCTCATGTACTGCAACCAGCATGGCTCTGTAACAACTCCGTCTCCAAGATACCCTGCTGCAATAATTTCATACTCAATGCTTGAATCCACATACAAATTACTTCTAGCAGCATCATTCCTTATTCCAATCCCTAGCTTTGACGAACCTTGAATGTAGCTCCCAGGATGAGGAAAGCTTGCGTGGCCACTTCTTGATGAGTAAACAATGGCTTTATTCCCCTCTATGAACTCCAAATCACAAGCATTCACCCATATGCCACCACTGTGCTGTGAGAAATATATACTCCAGAGCTCTCCAGTAAAGTTGCTTATACGGAGGGTGAAATGTTCCCAGTCACCCACATGCTGACCGATCTTGCTAAGGGCAATATTCATGAGTCCAACCTTGAGAGTAGCTGGCCCATTGAAGGGGCAAAAGACCCACATCACAATATCAGTGAAAGTCCCACCTGAAGCTGGCTTCACATGGACGTAAAGTTTAGCACTTTCCAAGTTTCCATTTTTGAGGCTTCTCTTTTTATCACCACTTGGTAAGTCTATCCAATATTCCCCATCATTTTTCCCACCACTTGGCAAATTCAAGCCTTCCGGATCGATTGCCTGACCATCTGATTCACCCTTTTTGTACAACAGTGCTCCATTTTTGAAAAACCATGCAACAGAAGACGGCAAGTAAGCCTCATTGGGATGGAAAAAAATAGTAGGCCCATAGTGCTTGATGAGGGCATGAATCTGATCAAGGTTTGGCATTGCATGTAGAGATGGATTTAAGTTCTTCAAGCACACAATATTCACCTCTTCTCCATGGCTCCAGTAGCTACTGCAGAAAAATGTTCCTGTAGGGATACCTTTTCCCAGCATTCCCCGGTGACAAGGTCTTAAGCTCCAAACTCGAAATGGTACTTTTGACAATTTGGAAATGGTTTTAAATATAAGATGGTGAGTTTCACATGAATCTGTCAGGTCTGCTCGAACACATCTCACTTCATCCAACTCAGGCCTGTCTGGCTTGTTGGTAACCACAAACCCCATGGCCTCATAACCCTCAGGAGGTTGAGGTAGCCAAAAATAACCACATGAATCATAATTTTCCTCGCTTCCATCATCTGGACTCCAAAGTAATGTATAGTCAAGGGGCTTTTGAAGAGGTGGAGATTTATCAGGATTGCAAATTTGAGCAACTTCGGGATTGGAACAAGCCACTTCCCTAGCCACAAGAACAAATCCTTGCAATGGCTGGTCGTTCGATTGGCAGTAGTGACCCAAGCTGAAAAATCCATTTGGAATTCCCACTGGTTTGTAAAACGTAACACCCTTTTTCTTGTCCTGCGACAGATTGCTGCCCCAAACAAACTCAAACCTGGATATTTGAAAGACTTCTAGTTCTCCAAGATTGATTACGCCAGACGCAAATCCTTGACCTGATAGATAAACATGACTTATTATATTCAACCCACTAAATAACATTTAAACGCAAGAAAACAAATGGCTTGTATTGATGCAAATGCCATCCGGAACACCCATCCTAACACATGGATGAACAACAGTATGAGACACACCTAGAAAAAGAAACAAGTCATATGACCCACATCCTTCTATGGGCTCAAATGGGAGAAACTTTAAAATTACCAATCATAAAACAAAAATGCATGAACAGGGAATAATACAAAATCCCACTAGACAAGATTTCCTAATAAACACCAGGATGGACATTCAGAACCAAGCACATAAATGTGTAAGGAAACAGAGTCCCCATCTAACACAAGGAAGATAACATAGTAATAATTTGAATCTGTCCCATACGCATTTCTCGAGAGAGAAAATGGAAATTAAACCAAAACTCTGGAGCCTATAAATATTGAGAAAGCAAACTGAGACAAAATTGCAGCACCAAGAATCCACAGAAAAGTTTTAAAGTGCCTCTGTGGAAATCCTTCTGTATCTGATTTGAAAAATCCAAAAGTATTCATTGAGAAACTTCAAAGGAAGGAACAAAAAAATTTAAAAGTGCCTCAGTGGAAATCCTTCTGTATCTGATTTCACAACTCCAAAAGTACTCATTGAGAAACTTCAAAGGGAGGAAAAAAAAGGTAAATAGGGAAAGGAAGAAGACCAAGTAAAAGTAACCTGGAAATTAATAAAAAAATAAAATAAAATCCCATACAGAGCCATGAATCATGCTTCACATAACTAGTCTCCCACCAACAATATGTTAATAAAAGTAACACTTTTGGCAAACCTAAGCTGCCCACCCAAGGCATCAAACTTATTCAAGTGGGCAAAGTATGCATTTACATATTTGAATTTGTATATAGCTAACAAGAATATAGTACAAACCTAAAATGGCCAATGGGCAGGGGCTGCTTGGTCCTAATTGCATAATTTTCCATCCAATTGGACAAAAATCAGGAAATTCTAGCAATTGAGCCCAAATTAAGACCAACGATGTGCAATGAAAAATTAAAGAAAACATACTAAGACCTTTGTGCACAGAATCCAGTCAACCATGGAGGTCATCTACACACACTTAACCATCACTAATAAACCAAATGAAACATAACATTAACCACAATCAATGATCCATCAACATACAGGTTAAAGAAGCCAAAAAGACTCATCAACCAAGAAAGAAAAAACCTACAACCCTAATTGATCCAAACAGTTTCTTTAACCAAAGGCACATACCCATCAACAAATATACAACATCTGCCATCCAACATGTACCCAAAATTAAACAGAACAGAGAGTTCAATTTATAAAGGAAAAAACAATGAAGTTCCGGATTCAACCCCACATACTGTCATTCTCTTTAAACAAAACGCAGATACCCATCAACCAAAATCCAAAATCTAACTAAAACCCACAATCTATTAAGCAACAAATCCAAATACTTTTCTCATACACTAAACTTTCTCTTTAAACAAAAACTATACACCCATCAGCAAGAAAATTCAAAACCTACGCAAAGTTTTATCAAAACCTACAATCCAATTGATCACTAAAAAAAAAAAAAATTCAAATTCTCCCACATTGAATCTCCTTAAACAAAATCCAAACTTCCAGCTTCAATAAAAATCCAGAAAACAAAAACCCACACAAAATCACCCAAACCCACGGCATGATTCACCAAAGTAATAAGAAGAAGAAGAAGAAAGAAAGAACAAGAAGAACAATGACACAAAACCCAACATTTTTGCAACCAAGCTCTGACGAACCTTGAGGCCATGTGGGAATCGGAGCCGGCAGCGAGAATGTTTTGGTATCCGGCGGCAACAATTCGGCGATCCTGCTCCACTGGAAACACTGACACCCAAACATATTTTACAATATCTCAATTCTCAAAGGAATTCTCAAAGGATTAAAAAAACACTAAAAAATTATTTTCTCAAGGTTATGAACATCGGCATGTGAAATCCATGCAATATTTCAAGACAACATACCTCTCACCCCACAACCCCCACCCCCAAAAAAGACCAAAAAACAAAAACTCAGGTGAGATTTGACAATGGTGGGGTTCGTGGGACCATACAGAAAATGTACCCCCACAAATTTTTTATACAGAATTGAAATTCTCTGTTTCTGAGGAACCCCAACAAGGTTTGATGGCTGAGAATTCTTGGAGGTTTTAGAGAGCAAGAGAGGGATTTGGTTGTGTGGGAACAAAGGTAAAGTTGGTTGGAATCGTTATTTTTCCCGGGTCCCTAGTTTTACTTCACCTTTTATTTTGTGTTTATTTTCATTCCACCATCAAAAAATAAATATTAATTATTTCTTTAATTTTGATTAATCTTAATCTTCCATACGTTAAATCAATGGATTGAATGAAATGATTACAACTGAAATTTAAATGGAAGAAAAAGTCAAATTTAATCATATTGATTTTCTCTAAATGGTACATTTTATGATAATGAAGGCCACATCATTACGGAAAACAACAATAGATATGATTTGTTTTTTTGGAATTTCTTATCACAAATATGTTTCCATCTTATGAAAATAATTCCTAAAGTTATAATTTTTTTTTGTAAATAGTATACTTAAATAGAAAATAATAGAAATATTGTCCAATTGGATATAATTACAATTAAAACCTTAAAAGGATATGAATTCAAGATTTGAAGCAAATCATATACCCCTTTATATATATATATATATTCTTTGCACCGGTTCAAGTCCACAAGTCCATTTAGGGTCACTAGAGACTTACCCGATCGTTAACTTCAGGCCTATGGAATTAGTCAAGGTGTGCGTAAGCTGGTCTAAACATCCACAGTTATTAGAAAAAAAAATATATTAATTCTTTTCTTTTAGCAAGTTTTTATTTAATTTCAAGCAATTGTGGAATTATTTGAAGCTTTTATATGAATCTAGTAATACTTCATTTAAACCCAAAATCAAAACTCTTTAAGCTATGTTTGATTTTTGAAAAAAAAAAAAAAAAAGATGAAAAATGTAAGATAATGAAAATAAAATGAAAAATAGAGAAAAAAAAAGATTTAAATTTATTAAGGTGTTTTGTTTGAATACATTTTTTTTAAATATAAACTTCTTTATAAAATATAAGAACTCTTACCGGTTTTTATTTTTAAAGACAGAAAATAAGAAACTTACCAACCTAAATTATTTTTATATGTTTCCATAAATTTATTTAACTTTTTTTTTATACAAAAATTAAATAATTTGAAAATATGTAAATTTACATTAATTCTAATTATATTTAATTTTTTATGGTAGAAAAAACAATGAAAAAATTATTTTTCTAATATTTTTTTCCTTAGTACTTTTGAGAACCAAACATATTACAAATCGTATTAACCTATTAATTTAATTACATTTAAAAATTTAAAGAATGTATATAATTTGCTTAAAAACTTAATCAGTGTTGATTTTCCATCACAGACCTATTTATTATGGACTTTTAAGTTTTATTTTGTTGTTTGATAAAACTTAATATTTTTTACTTAATTACTTAACTTTAAGTTAAATAATACTTAGGTTGTTAATTTAAAATTTATTACTTTAAGTATTATTTGATAAAATTAATTTAAAATATATTTTAAATCATCAAATTAACATATTTATTTTTATACATTATAATTAGGGTAAAGGTGGTTAAGTAATAGTGGAAGTTATGAAATAATAAAGGAAAAATATAAAGGTAATTAAGATAAACGAGGGTAAAAAAATAAAATAAAGATATGAACTTAAGATTAAATTAATTGTTTTCACTTATTACTTAAAAATACTTTTGACTTTAAGTCAAAATATTAAGTTATCTTATCAAACATACTTAATTTATTGAGTTATTTTTATATTATTAAAAATGAGAGGTTACTTTTGTAATTTTGAGGGAATTTTTTCCATTATCCCTAAATAAATCATACTAATACGAGAGTGGGGTATAAACATCTTTAAAACATTCAAAACACTTTCCTTTTTTTTTTAATAAATTGAATAAAATGGAAAAAAAATATAATTGAAAATTTGAAATACGTTAATGAGCGAAGCAATGATGATGAGAAGGAGAGCAAATGACATAATACAAGTGTTGAAATCAGTCAAATGACAGCTGTGTGAAGCCAGGCAAAATGCCGTACGAAACGTGTTCTTCTTCCCATGTTTTGGTAGGCTAACAAGACAAATTGTGGGATAAACTAAAGGAATTATAGGTGTTCCAGAACCTTGAATATGGTCATCCAGCGGAGCCCTTCCAAGAAGCCTCCATACATCCAACTTGGGCTTTCAATGTTTTCTTTTCAACGTGGCCCATCTGGCACTTTCAACTTCGACAAGAGTCCAAACCGATATTTGCTCCTACTTTTCTCTCAACCATACAAATAAAATCACCATTCAGAGGGAGGGAAGGAAGGAAGGAAGAAAATATCAGATTCTAAATCGAACTCATCTCTCACACGGTTATAAAAGGGTCTTGGTGTGGTTCAGTAGCAGTGTTTCTCGAATTTCTTCATTTGCTGTCACATTTTTGGGAAAGGGAGGCCTTGTGCGTTTCCATTGTTTGAGGGTTATTGAAGGTATGGTTTCTTCTTTCCATTTTCAGGGTCTGCCATGTATTTGGGTTTTGGTTCTGCATGTAGGAATTTCATGTTAGCTGCAAATTTTGATTGAGAAAGGAGAAGGGTTTTGTGGGGGTTTAGCTAATTTCTGGCTAAGTATGATATTGCCATGAGTGCTGAGAATGGGTACCATGAAGATGGGACATTTGGCTTTCCATGCACTGACATAATCCCAAACATTACATTCGATCATGAAAGTAGAAATTGTATTACCACATGCCAAGCAAAAGGGTAGTATTTTCATTGAAAGATCTTGTGTCCCTCAATTTGTCTTCTTTTTTACAGATCTTCATATCCAACACAACCACTAGCCACCAAAGCTGTTGTTAGAAGGAGAGAAATGCTGCTCAGGAGCTCTTCAACACCTATTCTTGGTTCCCTCCTCCCATGCCATTCAGAAAGTCCTAACAACAACCTTTCTGATGCAACTGCCAAACACCCACCGAGCACCATTTATCAAGCTCATAACAAGCTCTCACTGCATCAGACTGGGTCTTTGAATCTATCCCCAGTTTCTTGTAACTCCTCTCCCATCTCTCCGTCTGTTAATGCTGGCCATAGAGGCTTTCGAAGAGCTCAATCTGATGGGAATTTGAAGGGCCTGGCTTATGCATCTTGCAACAACAATGATGAGCTTAGTGCCCCAAACCTTTCCAAGAAATCTTCGAAAAGACCCAGTTGCTCAATGTTGCAGACTATACCATCTTTCTCATTTTATGGTTTAAGTCGCATGAATGAGGAAGAAGAGAATGATGAGGAAGAAGAGGGAGAGTGGGAAGAGTTGGAAGACAATGATAGAGAGAGATTCATGGCTATGGGAGATAGGGAATTGACCTTCGAAAACATAAAAATGATGGGCATTAGGGAGAATGGAAGTAGGAATGTGGCTTTTGAAGAGGAAAAGGAGGTGGTTGGTTCAGAAATTTACTTTGCAAGAGGACCTGGTGTGAGTGGTGTTGACTTTGGGGGCGGCGGTGGTGGTGGTGGTGGAGGGGATTTTACTCCAAGAGGCTCTGGTGGGGAGAGCGGCGATAGGCCAGGAGTGGAAGAGTATTACAAGAGGATGTTGGAGGAGAATCCTAGCAACCCTTTGTTTCTGAGGAATTATGCTCAGTTTCTATATCAGGTGAGAACTGTTTCATCTTCTTCAATTTCTATATCAGCTCAGTTTGCAGGGTAAAAATAGGAATGCGATTTAAGCAATTCATAAGAAAGCACAATAGAAATATTTTCTTTACAGTACAGTAGCATACTTACATGTCATTTTGACAGTCAAAGCATGATCTCCAAGCAGCGGAGGAATACTTGTGTCGTGCCATTCTGGCAGATCCAAGAGATGGTGAAATCTTGTCTCAGTATGCAAAGCTAGTGTGGGAGCTCCACCGTGACCAAGATAGAGCTTCAAGCTACTTTGAACGGGCCGTTCAAGCTGCCCCTGAAGATAGGTAATGTGCTTCCTCAAATGCATCTTCTACAATAATCCAGAAATGAAGTCCAATATATGCATTCTTCAATATGTACACATCATATGCTGATATCCAGTTTTGGGTTTTGCAGTCATGTCCAAGCAGCATATGCTAACTTTCTTTGGCAAACAGAGGAGGATGATGATGATGGAACATGTCATGTGGATGCCATGCCAACACTTCTCCATGGAGAAGCCATGGCTTCTGTGATCAGTTGAATTTCTGCAGTGAGTAGTTAGCATGCCACTGAATAAGGGGAGTCATTCTAGTGATATGGAATGTGTATGAACATCATCTCATGGTATGCAAATAAATAAATAGTCAATTTTATAGCTTAAGTACTACTTGCTTAGCATCACAGTACATTTAGCCTAAGAATTTTTTTTTTTTTTTTGTTTTATTTTCCTACTGGTGTTGGGCCAAAGGAAAGCTTTAGTAAAAGGGGTGATTGCACCAAGATCATTTTTAGGACTATCATCAATATATAAATAACCAAATACAGAAAAAAAAAAAAGCAACAATGTCAGGTTTTACTTATTTTTGCATGATTCATCTAGTGAAAGTATGAAATCCAACTACCAAGTCTTCAACCGGCTGAAATAGCCCTGGAGAAAGGAGAAATACCTTCACACTTAAAGATGCCCACAAGTTGGAAAAGCAGAGCTGAGGCAAGAAACTGAAAATCTGAATCAGAACAACTACAACTGATGGTAATGGGGCACCCTGTTTTGTAGGAAAGGGATAAAGGCAATACATTTGTCACATTTCCATTTTCAGAAATGTGAAACTAGAAGCATTTGGATTCAACCATAACATAGAAAATATATCCAGACAGCAAGTTTTAAGTAAATTAAAAAAAGTTCCATGTAACCCATGAAACCATATTTTTACACTCACAACACGGGGCTTCAAAATGCAAAAATACTTTGAATTGCATGATAAAATCCATTCAAGTGGAAGAGTAGGAAGACAGAATAAATACAACACTCCATCCATTCAAAACCATGACCCCTTGGTTGTTCTTTCCAGAAACCATGGATGCAATAATCACCTCGGCTAGAAACAATCTAAGAAGCCTCAACATGGACCCTGAATAGGGCTGCCCACTTTTAGATAATTCTGTCTTATGACCCTTAATCTTGTTGCAAACCATGCTGAAGGAAACTGTTGCCTCTAGCAACAGAACCCCAAGCTCTTGGCACATCTGTTTGGTAACTGCCTCTGCCTCTGCCTCTTCCCCTTCCTGGTCAAGACAATTCAGATGTCAAATAAAAGTGATGGGGGAAAGTCTTTTAAAGTCTATTTAAGAAGGAAAGGGAAGACATAAATAAACTTTAAATAGAATTAATATTAATTAGAATTGAATTAGAATTGTTGGAGTCAAATTAGGATTAGTTAGTTAAGTTACAATATAATTATAATTTGAATCATGATAGGTTATTAGAGTCCAAATAAACTTTGGATGTTATAATAAGAATTAGAGTTATAATAGGTTATTAGAATCTTAGTAGAGTTTGGATTTCTTAGAGAAGCCACTAATCGATGTAAATCCAAGGAAGGAATTGATTGATATTAACAATATTATATTTTTGTCATTGCAAGTATTGCAATCCTCAATGGTGAGACTCCATTGGTTTTCTTCTAAGTAAAATTCTCCTAGAAGGCCTTAGTGAGACTCAAGGTTTCCATCTTTTCTTCGTTATTTCTTCTCTCTCTCTATTTTTTTAATCTTATTTTTTCTCTACCATAAACTTTATTCCTTGTTACTCTCCTTGTACCCTAAAAACAAAACCGTAGCCCACCTACTTTTGAGTGTAGGCAACCATCCTAAGATTGTCGTACATCAGTTTTGGTATCAAAGCAAAAGTTCTTGACTTGAAGGCATATGCAATTGAGGAGCGGAGAAACTTATGCAAGCATGAGTTCCAAAAAAACTTCTAATAATCGAGATGCCGCTACAATATGCTTTAAGGAAATTTCAGCCACACAACAGTCCCATCAAGATGCTATAATACAACTAAATAGCAAACTTAAGGAGATCATGAAGTTATTAGAAAAGAGTTAAGAAAAATGACCAATTGAAGATGAGATTGCAAGTCATCAATTTAGACAATCACCAAGTCGATCATGCAAAGAACAAGACAATTTTATGATAGGGAATCAAAGAAGAAGCGAACTCTTTTAGCAAGATGATGATGTGACAAAAAAGGTACACCTTGAAGTTGATGAATTTTATGGAAAATTAAATCCAATAGCTTTTCTTGATTAGATTATTTTGATGGACGATTACTTTGATTGGTGTGCAATGCCCGAAAATAGAAAAGTTCGTTTTGTGAAGGCAAAGTTGAAAGGAGCAACACGTCTATGATGGTATAATATTGAGAATCGACTTCATAGAACTAGCCAACCACCTATAGAGACATGAGACGAGATGGAGTTGAATATGAAGGAGCACTTTCTTCCAACTGATTATGAACAACTCATGTACACAAAATTGTCTTCCCTTAAATAAGGTACCAAGTCCATTGAAAAATATACAGAAGAATTCCATGAATTGAGCATTCGGAGTCAAGAGAGGGAAAGTGATGCTTTTGCCATTAGGTGACCCTTCCAGGTAATTTTCACCCTCAGCCTACCTTATTCAGTAATTTTCCCATGGAAATATTAGTATCAACATAAAATTATATAAAAATCAAAATATAGAAGTTTTAAGCAGATTTTTACTAGACATTTAGCTTTCAAGCTCTAGCAAAATCCCATAATTTACATTCAATCAAGAATGTAGAAATTGTATTACCACAATCTAAGCAGAAAGGCATAGTATTTTCATTGAAAGATCTTCCGTCTCTCAGCTTGTTTTCTTTTTGATAGATCTTCACATGTAACACAAACAGCAGCCACCAAAGCTATTGTTAAAAGGAGAGAAAGGCTGCTCAAGAGCTATTCAACACCAGTTCTTGGTTCCCTCCTGCCATGCTTTTCAGACAGTTCCAACAACCTTTCTGATGCAACTATCAAACACCCTACAACCACCATTCATCAAGCTCACAACATGCTCTTACTGCATCAAACTGGGTCTTTGAATCTATCCTTAATCTCTTTCAGCTCCTCTCCTATCTCTCCATCGGTTAATGTTGACCATAGAGGCTTTTGAAAAGCTCAATTTGATGGGAATTTGAAAGGCCTGGCTTATGCATCTTGCAACAACAAGGATGAGTTTAGTAGTACCTGAAACCTTCCCAAGGAAATCTGTGGAGACCCAGTTGCTCACTGTTGCAGACTTTACCATCTTTCTCATTTTTTAGTTTAAGTTGCATGAATGAGGATGAAGACAGTGATGAGGAAGAAGAAAAGGATGAGGAAGAGCAGGAAGAGTTGGAGGAAAATGATGGAGAGAGATTCATGGCTATGGGAGATGATGAATTCAGCATAGAAAACATAAAAATGATGGGCTTTATTAGGGAGAATGGAGGTAGGAATGTGGCTTTTGAAGAGGAAAATGAGCTGGTTGGTTAAGAAATGTATCTTGCAAGAGGACTCGGTGTGAGTGATGTTGATTTGTGTTGGGGGGACGGGGGGGTGGAGGGGGGGCACAGCGAGGCAGCAGTGGTGGTGGAGGGAATTTTATTCCAAAAGGCTTTGGCAAGGACAGCGGCGGACCATAGGCCAGGAGTGGAAGAGTATTACAAAAGGATGGTGGGTTGGGGGGGAATCCTAACAACCCTTTGTTTCTGAGGAATTATGCTCAGTTTCTGTATTAGGTGAGAATGCTTTCATCTTCTTCAATTTCTTTCTGTATCAGCACAGTTTGCAGGGCAAAAAATAGGAATTTGGTTAAAGCAGTTCATAAGAAAGCACAACAAAAATATTTTCCTTCTAGTACAGAAGCATACTTACATGTCATTTTGACAGTCAAAGCATGATCTCCAAGGAACAGAGGAATACTTGGGTCGAGCCATTCTGGCAGATCCAAAAGATGGTGAAATCTTTTCTTAATATTGAAAGTTAGTGTGGGAGCTCCACCAGGACCAAGATATAGCCTCAAGCTACTTTAAACGGGTCGTTCAAGCTGCCCCTGAAGATCAGTGTATATGCTTCCTCCAAAAATGAAGTCCTCCTGAGATTTGGGTTTTGCAGTAATGTTCGAGCAGCATATGCTAGCTTCCTCTACAAACAGAGGAGGAGGAGGAGGAGGAGGATGATGATGGAGCATGTCATGTAGATACCATGCCACCAATTCTCCATGGATTTGCCAAGGATTCTGCAAATAAATAGTTGAATCTCTGCAGTGAGTAGTTAGCATGCCACTGAATCAAGACAGTCATTCTAGTGATATGGAATGTGTATGAACATCATCTCATAGTATGCAAATAAATTACTACTTGCCTAGCATCACAATACATTTAGCTTAAGAAATTTTTTTATTGTTTGATTTTCCTACTGATGTTGGGGAAAAAAAGGAAAGCTTTAGAAGAAGGGCTGGATTAAATCAATATATCAATATAAATAACCAAATACAGAAACAACAATGTCAGTCCAACAGGGTTTTGCTTATTTTTGCATGATTCATATGGTGAGAGTGTGAAAACCAAGTACCAAGTCTTAAACCGGCTGAAACAGCCATGGAGAAAGGAGAAATACCTCCACTTAAAATACCCACAAGTTGGCAAAGCAAAGCTGAGACAAGAAACTGAAATTCTGAACTGATGGTAACAGGGCACTCTGTTTTGTAGGAAAGGGATGAAGGCAATAAATTTGACACATTTCCATTTTCAGAAATGTGAAACTAGAAGCATGTGGAATAAACTATCAAATAGTAGAAAATATATCCTGACAGCAAGTTTTAAATAAATAAAAAAAGTTCCATGTTACTCATAAAACCATATTCTTACTCACAAAATGGGGCTTCAAAATTGCAAAATACTTCCATTGTACCCAATTTGTACAGTTTTTTATCTTTGACCCTCTCACTAATGAGGTATCTCTGTGAGATAGCATTGCCTGCATAAAAACTACACTTGCTCAAGATATTCATGATACAAAAGGGGAGCTTGTTGACTTAAACTATTTATCATCTCAGTTTTGACCAACATATGGTGTAGTAAGTTAAAATTTCTTAAACAACAAACCAAATCCTTGAAATCAGTTAATTAGATCGGCTCCTTATGATCTCTGAGCATCTTCTTCTGAAAGAAAACGGTACTACAACAGCATCAGTGCTGACCACCTATCATCAATACTCCATAAATGAAGTCATAAGATATGCATTCTTCATCATAAACTAATATCCAGTTTTGGGGTTTGTAGTCATGTTCAAGCAGTATATTGTCACAGATTTAAGCCTTTCTTAAACTCACGTGCGACACTTAGACAATTCAAAATACTTCATATTGCTAAGTCATTCTTTCCCCGATCT
The DNA here is from genome assembly GCF_004353265.1 of Vitis riparia. NCBI lineage: Eukaryota > Viridiplantae > Streptophyta > Magnoliopsida > Vitales > Vitaceae > Vitis > Vitis riparia. The sequence continues at coordinate 22,884,633 of NC_048437.1, forward strand.
TAACTTGCTATGCTAAGTAATGCTAAGTGAGTTGGTAGCTAGGATGCTCAACGAGGGCAACACTTAAAAGGAAGTTTTGTATTGCACAAAAATGCTTTGCAATGCTAGGAAGCTCTCGACTTGCTTGTGTCTTGGCCAAATAAGGTCACCTAAAAATTATTTGAAACCCACAAAGGTTCCTCACTAATTTAGAACTCTCTAGAAAAGCTTACATGAAAGTTATGTACAAAGCCATATACAAGAGTTCTCTAGAACTCTCAAACACTCAAAACACTTCTTTTATCTTCCAACATTGTGTAAAGATGTGTGAACATCTCTAGGCCTCTTTATAATCTTCCATACTCCTCCACTCAATAGATAATTGTAGATTGCTTTAAGAGGCTTACAAACTTCCTACTCTCCTATATAAGTTAGGGAGAGCCATTTGAATAAGTTATGGCAATATACTAACTTCCTCTGGAAACAGAGGATGATGATAATGATGAAATATGTCATGTGGATACCATGCCACCACTTCTCCATGGCTTTTGTTCAGTTGAATTTCTGCACCGAGTAGTTACCATGCCGTTGAACTAGGGCAGTCATTCTAGTGATATGGAATGTGTATGAACATCATCTCATAGTACGCAAATAAATAAATAATCAATTTTTTAGCCAAGAACCACTTGCCTAGCATCACAGTACATTTGGCTTAAGAAATTTCTTTTATTGTCATCAATATATAAAATAACCAAATACAAAAGCAATAATGTCAGTCCAACAGGGTTTTGCTTACTTTGCATGATTCATCTTGTGAAAGTATGAAACCCAACTACCAAGTCTTCAACAAATAGCCCTAGAGAGACAAGAAACTGAAAATCTGAATCAAAAGAACTATTAACTGATGACAATGGGGGCATCATGTTTTGTAGGGAAGGGATAGATGACAATGGGGGCATCATGTTTTGTAGGGAAGGGATAGAGGTAATACATCTGATGCATTTCCATTTTCAGAAATGTGAGATTAGAAACATGTGGAACCATAAAATAGAAAATATATCCAGACAGCAAGTTTTAAATAAATTAAAAAAGTTCCATACAACTTCTTACACTACTCACCACATGGGGCTTCAAAATGCAAAAATACTTTCCCCCTGAATTGCATGATAAAATCCATTCAAGGGGAAGACAGCATAAATACACCCAACCCAGAAGAAAAATAAAATGGAAAACTCTCGACACTCCCATCCATTCAAAACAGTGACCCCTCAGTTGTTCTTTCTAGAAATCATAGATGCAATAATCACTTCAGCCAGAAACAAACCAAGAAGCCTTCGACATGGACCCTGAATAGACTGCCCACTTTAGAAAATTGTCTTATGACCCTTAATCTTGTCGAAAACCACGCTGAAGGAAACCATTGCCTCTAGCAACAGAACCCCGACCGCCCACCCGAGCTCTTGGCGCATCTGTTTGGTAACTGCCTCTGCCTCTTCCCCTTCCTGGTCAAGACAATTCAGATGTCAAATAAAAGGATGTCTAACCAAACTAACTTGTTCAGCTAATTCTTAATCATGTCATTTCAACAATAGACAGGAGAATAACTACTCCATTAAGCGAACCAATGCCATTTTGAAAATGAATGCAGAAGAAACTAGGTAGAATTTGGAGTAAAAACATTTCCAAACCAATTTGGCTTAGCGCCCCAAGAGGATAAGAATTACCTCCTCCCTTTGCTTCCAAGAGTATCATGACACAGATAATCCAATCACCAGGAGAAGGCACCACCTGGTGAAAACACTTCTCTTGCTTTTGGAAACCAAAATACAGATGAAGAGATACTGTGTTTGATGAAACAATTTAAAGGTACTTCTCCATACTGATACTATCAACAAAACAACTAGAATACATACTGCCAAATCCACCATCATGTCTACAACCTTCATCAGCACTGGTTACACCAACCTAAACTTGAAAGTCTCAATTCAACCACAACCAACACCATCTAATTATTAAGCCAACCCTTCTAGTGGTGTAAGCCTATCTTATTGCAAATTGGTGCACTTCAAGCACACCACTAAAGAAATAACCTAAGGCCCACAACAGAAGGACCCTAATCTAGCACAATTTCCAACAACTAAACCAGACATTATTCCTAATGCAGCACAAAAAGTTTGTATCTAAATACACTACAAGACCAGGCCTGGTAATACTACAAAAAATTAAGAGCTTCTTCCCTCCAATTAGCACAACGTAGTTACATATTCATGTGTTAAACCATGTTTTAAAATTCAATCCTTCCTTCCAGCACAGGTGATTCTATACATTTAACATTCCTCTTGTTAACATCAATTTTGATGGGTATCTTTCATATGGGCTTAGTGGATATGCAAAGTAGTAGAGGTATGCACCTTGCAGTCAAATTCGAGTAACAGCCTAATATTAAGAAGAATACGGCTAAATGCCCAATTTGTAAAACTTTTGCTCTCTGACCCTCCCACTAATGGGGTATCTCTGTAACATACCACAATAAAAACTACACTTGCTCAAGATATTCATGACACAAAAGGACAGCAGCTCTTTCGCTCTATGTATCTCCTTTTCTCTCAATAGAACTCACATCTACCACAGACATGAAATAATTAAGAAAAAAAATCCTCAGATCATGTCAATCTAGAAATGTATCTCTTTTCTTTTACTTTGGCAGGATCACCTATTTAGTAGGACCTACAGCAACAACTGCCTCCAACACATACTCCATATCCATATCCACATCTAAATCACATCATGTCTCAACAGGTTCTTAGAACACTTCAGAAATTTAACTTTAATAGAAAAAAGATCGAGGCACTTACTTCCTCCTCGAGAAGTGCTGCTGCTGTTTGCCCTTCTCTCCTCAATATAGACTTGCCTCCCTCCTAATTGTATTGGAGATGCCTACAGGAAACCAAAGGTACATAAGGCTTATAAATTACAAAGAATCCTCAATGAAAACATATGCAAAATTAAATGCTAGTAGACTATCTGAAAGGTTATAACAACAAATAAGGCAAATCAATTCCTTCATGCTCCACTATTATTACAGAAATTGATCTTAGAAATGGTTGTAAGGAACTCAAAATTTCAACAATGGATAAAAAAGGATCAATATTGGTTGATAACAAATTATACAACCAAGGTAAAGAGAGGAAGATTTGTTGTTTAGAGAGGCCACCTTGCATGCATAGGGTAACCACCAACATCTTGATACTTTTTTGTTACAAAATACTTAACTAAGGCAACTATGCTTTTTCCAAAATATTTTTTTACCCAAATTGGGCCTCAGGAAGCAAGATAATAGATAACTTAGGAAAAGACCATGGCTTGGAACTTGAATGTAATATGTAAAACAGTAGGCCTCAAAAATTTAGGAACTCTATCCACATGTAGAAGATTTAAAACACAGAACTGAGCAATTTTAAACATGATAACCTATTCAAACCTTGATTGCATTTTGAACACCAGGAATATCTTCAAACTCAACAAATGCATAGCAAACTCCACTCTCCTGCACAGCAATAATTTGTTAGCAAGGGTTAGCATACATATAAAATGTAAGGGCACACATTTTAAAGAGCAGAGATGGAAATTAACCATGCGGTTTCTAATGAACACGCCTCCAGGCTTGATTCTACCAAAGTTCTTAAACTCCTGCTCGATATCATCAGTAGAAACAGATGGGGGCAAATTTCTCACATAGACAGATCCTGATTCACCTGAAAAGGTGGATTCTCAAGAATTAATTCAATACACCTCAATTATGAATGCTTACCAAGTATTATCTTGACAATGTAAAATAGTCATTTCAGGAGATGCCAGAAGCACTATTAACACTTGAATTGTTTTGCAACATGCTAATATTTGAATGACATATAAAAGTCAAGTTTAAAAGGCATAACCATCACAGTACCCTTTGGTAAATAATTTTTTAAGATTACTCAGAATTTCTACAAGATCTTTACAAATGCCTAGAATCATATATTGAAATTAGAAGGGTTGGTTTTGATATTCAAAAAACATTTTGGTTCTTGATATCTAGTATGTGGAAGAGGGACATGTCACATGTTGGCACACCAGAACATCAGCTCAATTCTCACATACAGCATGAAGTTCGTCTTCTAAAATTGTTAACAGAATAAACACTATGGGAAAGGAGGATACTCAATGTATCAATGAAATAAAATTATTTAATTATAAAGTAAAGACTAAGAAGTCAACCTTCTTCTAGAGCTGAACCTTCCTCCACTGCCTCCACACCATATTCAGGCACAAGTGATGATGGATAGTTTGATGGCTGGACACTAGAGGGATGCGTATAATTCCACTCTGAAGCAGGAGGGCTGATCTTGTTAAGAACTGGTTGAGCAGCTACTGATGACGAGGGTTGTCCTTTAGCCCGCAGCTTTATAGTAATTAGCATTTTAAACACCACAAGGAGGGAAAAAAAATCAGTAAAAAGAAACCACCAACAACTTTAATTTTCAACAATAGCTTTTACTCAAACAAAGAAAAGGAACTAACTTTTCAACAAGACCACACCACAGGGGGGATTTTTACTTCATGGCTTTGCCTTGCACCATCCCCACCACCACCTCTCCCCACCATCCCCAAAAACAAAAGAGGCAGACACAGAATAGAAGGGAGAGTGGGGGAAGAAAGGGAGATGCATGGCACGATTCTTTTAATAGGTTACACTAAATATACATAGCTTTCAGATGGAAGAATTTGGTTCTTTTAATAATTTATCTCATACACACATGGATTTTAGAAGTTATCAATTCCCAAAGTGAATTTGATGGGGTCCAATATGAGTTTTGCTCACAAAAATAAACCATCTCTCAGTCAAGATAGATGGTTATAGCAGATTCATCCCTTAAGTAAGAACCAACACATGCACAGGCACAATTTTGCATGCACATGCACAAAACATAAAGATGCACATGCACAATCTAAAACAACTAGAAGAGATGCATACTATAGAAGCATAAGTTTTCTTTGGAGGCTCTCCAACAGGTTCCTCCACAGAAGCAGCCTGCGGTTCTTGCACCATGTTTGCCACATTTTGAAGTGAAGCGGATGATTCTTCTACAGCAGGTTCCTCTACAGAACTTTCAACCTCAAAGTCTTGTTGTTGCTGCTGCTCTGAGAGAGTGTAGCTATCAACTGGATGATCTGGGATACTATAGTCATCAATTGGATGCTCTGGGTGACTATAGTTATCAATTGGATTCTCTGGGTGACTATAATTATCAACTTGATCATCTTCAAGATGAACTGAATTGATATAGTCCCTGGCTTCTTCTTCCAATGCATAGCTAGAGGCTGCCAAATACATTAATGACAAATAAAATCTTTGGTTTATATTTCAATAACCAAGAGAAAAAAAGAAAAGAAAAAAGAAAAGAAAAGGAAACAGGAACATAAAACATACATCAAACTCTACACAGAAATTTTTAACTGAAAACCAGGATAGATTACCAACTGTTAACTAATAATTCAGCCTTCCATTTCTTCAGCTAAAATGAAGACATGATGATATAACTGAGTAATACATAGAAGTATACAATCTTACAACTAGAAGCAATTTTTCTTTTCAGAAAAAAAAAATAAAAATAAAAAACAAATTCTAATTAATCCTTTTTTTTTCTTTTTTTCCTTTTGCTACTAAATTTATAATTTTTCCCCAGAACATCTAAAAAGAAGCATGGTCTGGACCAAGTAAAACTTGTTGACGAAGTGAATAGTGAATAGGAAGCCATAAAAACAAATAGGCAGTCCATATGGCTACAACTATTTATCATCACAGTTTTGACCAAAGACCATATGAAAACAATTTGATCATTCATATACAATTACTAGAAACAAATGTAGTGAGTGAAAGTTCTTAAACAACAAACCAAATCACAACACCTACTTATCAAAAAACAAAAAACCACCTGTCGGCTCAGGGATAGAATTCGATGCACTAGATTGGGTATTAACTTCATTCTCAGACACTATGGCTGCTGAATTTTGGGGAATCATTTCTTCATTAACGAACTGAAAGATATCATTGAGAACGTAAAAACCCTTTTCCTGGGGAGCAAGGAAAAAGGTCTCCACAAATTTCCTCCCACTGAAATCCTTGGCTTTGACAGAACCTGAAACCACAACGAGAATGCCTCCATTCCATGACTCAACAGCATTAATCGTCTTGATATTAATGCCAGTGTAATTCAGTGATGTGATAAGTGCATGGATGTCCTGGAGAGGAAAAAAAATGCAGTAAGTTAATTTTGTTCCACAGCCCATGGGGGGAAAGGTAATACAATCTTGATTTAGTCGTAAAAGGCCTCTATAAGAAACAGATAGTTGTCCAAGTCCACTCAATCAGATTATTGCAAAAACATTGACATAGTTTCAACAATTATCTTTTAGTGCACTTCACTTTTTTGTTTAGTCCGAGATAATTTTCCTGACTTCAGATTGCATAACACCCGGTGCCCTTCTATAATTAGGAATTATTTTTTGTAATTCTAGTTGTCTACTGTTTAACATATAGCCAAGAAAAACAAAAATATAAGAAGCACAATCATAATGGTGTTGCCTCTTACGACCACAACAATAATACAATCCCATCATGATGACAGAAGGAATCAGAAAAATCAATTTTTAACCAAACAAAATTTCAACAGTCACAAGGTGAACAATCTAAACTAATATAGAAAAGAAAAGTTTCATCAGGTTTTCCTTGATTTAAAAAAGAACACTCAACAAATACAACAATAAGAGTAAAAATTCAGTGACATGCAAAAAAACAGATGCATGCATAAGAGAGAGAGAGAACATTTGTAAACTCCAGCACCAGTAGAATAAAGCTCTCACTGGAGAGGTGGCTGGAGTTGATATAGTGAATCTTGGGCTACTAGATGAGGACTAAGTATTTGTCTTGTTGCTTTTCCAGAGTTGAAGAGGGGGGATCTTAAGTTGTCCTAGAGGCAATAAACCAGAGGTTTTAATTTAAAGATCTCCTGTGTTACAGGCTTTAATGTTTGTAGTTCATCTGTTTTTTTATTCAAGTTGGTATGCAAGTTTTGTTCCATCTTTATTTTCAAGTTGTTCCAGATCACAGAAGGTAAGGTGCATACGCACATCCATATAGTAAAATAACATCAATAAAAGGAAATACCCTCTGCCATTTAAATTTTTGAGATCCTGTCAAAGAAACATAGAGTAAGGGTGGTCCAGATCGGAAAAAAGGTCTTCATTTCTAAAAATTCACTTTGATGGTAAATCATTCTCTGATGTTTCTTCATTCTTATATTAAAAAAGAATATGATAAGAAAATAACCTTTTTTCACTCTAATGAGATATGGCACCTTCAGTAAGAATTCTTTTGAAACTGCACTGCTAAATATGCTTTTTGTTAAAAGAATTTTCAGCATTTCCCCTTTTCTATTTCCAAAAGAGAAATTGGTTTTCTTAAAACAGAAATTTTTTTTCAATTTGAAAACAAATGAAACAAAATTGGATCTCTAAGAAACAAATTTAAACATTTGTTTAAGGAAAAACTTAAGATCTAATTTTACAAGATTTATAAAAATAAATGAAAGAACCTATGAATCTTCACTATCCCATGAGATTGGCCTTAGGTGGAGGCAAAGAATACATCCTTGATTTAATCATATCTTGATATATAACAAGGATGAAGGAAGTAATGGGAACAATAATTTTCAATAAAGTGTTACCCAAGAAGAATAGCAGTAGATATCCACATCAAATATCTCACACAAACAACTGTTCCAACCATCAACAAGCACATAAAAATGATACGGCTACAAGTATTCTTCAGAACATACAGAAATGCCATCAGCATATGATCAGATATCATATTTCATTTAGATGTAATACATATATAAATGCTTTTTATTATGTACATCATAAAGCAGCTATGCAGAGGTCTCAGTTATTTGTAGGCGGTCTCAGACAATTACAATGCTATTCATATAGAAATTATGGGCTTGATAAAAAAAAACAAGAAAACCTGTTTGGCAATTAGAAAACAAAAAACAGAGTGTTTTTTGGAAATGAACTATAGTTGTTTTCAGTTATTTTCACTTGTTTTATGAATATTGTTTTAAAAAATAATGAGATAAATATGAAAAATAATTGGAGATAAAGCACTATATACAAAATTTATTTTTAAAATTATTGGAAACATAGAAAACAAGTAAAAAATATTTAAGTTCCCAAACAGACTTGTTCTAGAAAACATCATAGAACAGTTTCCAAAAATTGCACTCAAAAACTGTTTTTTGAGAACAGCTTTCAAAAACATTCCCAAATAGACCCTATATTTTTACAATGAAAAATGTTCAGGATGTTGCACTAAATTATATTGTATACCCCTAGGATCTTATTAGTCATATCTTTCCCAAATCCTGCCAACTATGCTTGTATAAAATTTTCACATCCATGCATAACGAAAGCAAGGATATTTAAGGGTAAGGTGTAATAGAGGAGTTAAGGCTACCAAATTATCCATTTAACATGCTGTTCTTCACAATGTATACAGGTGCAAATAAAGACAAATAAAGAAAAGCAGACCATAAACACAGTTTGTCATTACTTTCAAGAAGAAATCATGTGAGTTTATAGGTGCTCCCTAATCTTTCTAGGACAAGGGTTCCCTAGAGTTTAAGGCCAAAATAGTCTGTTTGAAGAAAAAATAACCAAAGTAGATCTCCTTCCAAAATATTTACCAATCTAATCTTTGCTATTACATGTTCATTGACGTGACTTTTTTTTTTTTTTTGAGTGTATAAAACCACAATTGGTAAGTGTGGTTTTAGCTTTAAATTTAAAACCACAGTTACCAACTGTGGTTTTAAAATGGAAAATAAATAAATAAATAAATAAATATATAAAGTTGAATTTGGTGTTGTCCGGACACACTACTTTGACAACTACTTTGACAAATATTTTGAACACAAATCTAGATCAAGAATTATTTTTACGAAAAAGATTACTTTTGAGTTTATAAAACCATAATTGGTAAGTGTGGTTTTAGCTTTAAATTTAAAACCACAGTTACCAACTGTGGTTTTTACCCACTGTGGTTTTAAAACGGAAATAAATATATAAAGTTGAATTTGGTGTTGTCTGGACACACTACTTTGACAAATATTTTGAACACAAATCTAGATCGAGAATTATTTTTACGAAAAAGATTACTTTGACCAGAAACTCGGTTCCCTAAGCCTTCTAGGACAGGTGTTACACAATTCCCATACCCAATTTTTTCCATGTTCACACAGCACTCAGAAGATCCAAGAAATCAGCCACCTTTACCACCGAAAAAAACAACCTACTAAATGATAAATAGGAGTTAGCAAATCAGATTGGGTTTTGGCCCGCCCATACAACCGCAGTACTAAAATCTGACCAAAGATATTTTTTTTTCCTCACTTCAATTTATCTCATCATTTTAAAGCACACAACCAATCCCAGACATCTCCTCAATCTCTATATCTCAACACACCAAATAAAAAATCAATAAAAAAAAGCGCAATACATATAGACGGCATCTGGATAAGAGAAATACCACCATTGCAGACGCGGACTCTTTGGAATCCCCATCGATCCTAATCATCGTGCTCGAATCGGTGTAGAACTGATGAACAAAATCAGGTTGTTGCCGAAGAACGTGATAGTACTGAGACACAAAGTAGGAACCGACCTGGAAAAAAATTAACAAACACCATGAGCATCAAGACAACAACTTCAACATAACAACACAACACCCAAATCTGCGCTTTATAGGTGGCAATCATCACCTCAGAAGCAGTGACAGATGCGGGATACGTAGACGCCATTATTGCTTCAGCCCAACAGAACAAGCATGCAACGATGACGATCCTGCAAAACCCTAAACAGACACCAGAAACCTAAATTTCAGAAAAAAAAGTTAGGGTTCCACCAATAATATGATAAATAGTTTTGCACCTCTTTGTAGATAGGGAAAAAACGAGGCTTGAAGAAAAATCAGGGTTTTAGAAAGAGAAGGAGCAAGAGGGGGTAGCAGAGAGAGAGAGACGAGGGTTTTAGAAATACCAAAAAGGCAGAGGCTTTGGGCAGATCTGGAGAGAGAGAAGACACAACTCCACTGGCTCTGAGACTATTTATAGTTAATACAGTGTTCCACAGTAAGATACTGTACATCACTCAACTCTATGATAACGTATTCACAAGTGAAATCAGAGCCGTTAAACTCCTGGTGAGTTGAAGTCAACGGTTTTGGACGGTTGAGAAATAAAAATGTTGGTTACGTTGCCATTTAGGGTAATGTCTCATTGGATTCTGACACAATGGGGTTTTTAAACTTCCACGCCAACTTTAAAAAAATAATTCTTTAAAAATGATAGATGGAAAAATATGCATAAATTTTACGGCACTTATTATCACATCGAAGATGTCTTTTCAAAATACATCTTCCATAATTTTCAAATTCAAATGACATGTATTTATAAAAAAATTGAAGATATATTTTTCATAATTTAAAAAATTTTAATTTATATTTTATATTTCTTAAATTTGATTTTATATCAAAGGTATACACCTTCTGGAATTCCTTAAAATATTAGATTTATACTAAAAGTGTATCTTATATTGCACAATTCCATAAAATCCAATATATGCTAAAAGTGTATCTTCAAAAGACATCTTCCATAATTTCATAAATTTTAATTTATACTACAAGTGTCTCTTGAATTTGATTTTATATTAAAAGTATCTTCAAGAGACACCTTTTACAATTTCAAAAAATTTGGATTTATATCGAAGGTGTCTTCATACACCGGAAAATTTTGAATTTATGTTGAAGAGAAACCTTCCACAAAAGGAAAAAAAAAATCTATCACTTAATTAATATTACCTTGTATACAACTTGATGTTTAAAGTTTATCACATGTATACATTACAATCAATATTTTGACATTTCGATCCAAAACCAATCAAAACAAGTAAACCAATGTAAAATAAGTCCAAAATAGGTAGAATACTATAAAACTTATATTAATAAAAAGTTAGTCAATCCAAAATATAACAAGCATAAATATACATCATGAATATTTGTTCAAAACAATAATAAACAAACTATTAACAATATCCAAAATACAAGTCACATTTGGTAACATCCTCAATGTGTACCGCATGAAGGAGTTTTCCTCTTTTGTTGTGGATATCCATGATATGCATGTTCCACTATTGGCTCATGGGGTTGACATGTACCCTCCCCCCATGAGATCGATGACCACATCTCCTACTACATCATCGACCATGTCCTTGACCACGATCATTCTTTTGTCCTCGTTGATCACTTATCAACCAATGTAGTTTTCTATTCACTATGGTGATGATGCAACAAGTGGTACTACAGGTAGGTCATCAATTATTTTATCATTCTTGTAACACACAATTGTAATCAAACTATCCATTCATGTACCTAAAAATAATCAAATAAAAGATAATATAAGATTGAATTGATAATAACTAAGAAAAAAAAGAAAGAATAATAATGATGATGATGATGGCTATGATGATGATAATAATAATAGTAATAATAGTAATGATTGAATCTCAATACCTTATTTAGTTGAAATACCAAAAATCTAGTATTTGTAAAAGGAAAATTAACTTTTAAAAGAAATAGAATAGTAATTTTCATACGAACAATTTCAAAAATCAACCAAAAGTCAACCTTGGATTTGATTATATTATTTTGGAAAAAAATGATCCACAATTGACAAGTTATAGAAATATCTAAATATGTCCTTAAAAGGAAGTTTAAAAAATAATAATTATTATTATTCATATTATTACTAATAACAACAAATTTAAGCAAATTTCAGTTAAATAATTTTATCATTATTATTAGCATTAGTAGAACTAATTTTATTTTATTAATATTATAACTATTATCATAATTATTGTTAGAGGTGCAATTTAGATGGGTTGGTTTGACCCACCTTAATATTGTAGAGGGTTTGAATAAGTATTTTTTTATACTAGGTTAGTTTTGGTTAAATTTTCTTAATGTTAACTCAATTTTGAGTTGAATTTGGCAACTTCAACCTAAAACAAAGTTGATTTAATATTTTATAATAATTGTAATTTATTTTATTATACCAATATTTTGTTTATATCATTTAAAATAATTTTAAAAGAAAAAATGTGAAATTTATTATTTATAATTAAAATTTAATTATAATTTTAAAAGATAAATAGATTTGTTTTTTTATTATTTCAAAATGATATGTTATTTACCATTTAAAGTTTGGCATAAATGTATAAAATATAAAATTAAAAAGACCATTACAAATAGGTTTCATCCGGTTTGTCTCCTCTTTAATCAAATATGTTTCATTCAACTTGTGTCCAATATAATCAATCCGAACTTAATTTCTGACTAAAAAATGTGGGAATGGATTAAGTTTGAATTGAACATTTTAGTTAAAGGTTGAGTTAAGCTACAATTTTGGTTGAATGTTTATTAATTCAAGTTAGCTCCAAATCCAATCAAACAAACAAACCCAAGTTAGAGGCTTGTAGCTCTAATTGTTGTTAATATTGTCAATTTACTATTTAAATACTTATTATTATGATGTCATCATATACAAACTAACCTTAGAAGATATAATTTTAAAAAAAAAAATCATAAGAGTGGTCCACATTAGTAGGTTTTTACTAGGGCTTTTTTGGTTTGAGGGAAATGAGAAAAGAAAAGAAAAAGACTTTTTTGGTTTGGAAGAAATGAGAAAAAGGAAAGAAAGAAAGAAAAATAGGTTTTTTAGGAATATTTCAAGTTCTTCTCCACATTAGTAGTTGATGTGGTTCAAATTGTGGTAGATTGGAAAAAAAAAAAAAGTACTTTTGTAAAAAAATCCAAGAGTATTGCCAATATAACATTATTGTTCCTTGAAAAATTTAAAAACATATCATTGCTTAGGAGTTTTTTAGCCCATGTTGTAGAAGCAATATGGTAGAGTCCTATATTTGGCAATACTCCTAAGCAATGATGTCTTTAAGCAATGATATGCCTTTCCATTTTTCAAAGAACAATAATGTTAATTTAGCTATACTCTTTAGACTACTATATATATATATATATCATAAGATTATATCATATTCCTTCTACAACATGGGCTAAAAAACTCCTAAGTAGTGATATGTCTTTCAATTTGTATGTGTGTGTGTTTTATGAACAAAAAGTTAGTTGTGAAAGTTAACTAATAATAATATTTGCGTCTTTAAAAAACCAATCTCACACTAGGAAACTATTAGATTGGAAGTGAGATTAAATCTCTCACTCACAGAAGGTTTTTTTTTTTTCCTTCGTTTAGCAATTTGATATCGAGATCTTAGAGACATGTTCATATCGGTTTCCTAACAAGACCTTTGTCTTTAGACTTCTTGAGTAATGGTTGACGAAGACTAACACAATTCACTTACCATGCAAGAAGATGAGTATCATGTTAGAGGACATATCGATCAACAAAGCAAATCTATTCCTACAAATGATGATGATTATATGATGACACAATGGATTAGTAGAATACTTAAAACATTTTAAGTCTGATGCACATATGGAGTTGCAAACACATAAAGTGTAGTTAATGTATGAAGTGGTTGAGTTTTCCATAGCCATGAGCATATGAACATATCCTTTTTGCATGGCCTGCTAGTGATGAAATGGCCACCTAAAAGGGAGACTGGATCCACATCTATGTGTTTTGTGTTCCTATGACATATCCAAAGGAGTGCATTCTTGATTATATGTGATAGGATAAGATGGGTCTGACACTTGTGTATGCAGAACCCCAAATTAAGGTTAGTGGCTCATTTATTGCAACACTCACTCTCATCCAAACAAATTAGATGCACACAATGGTTTGTATCTTAGAGATTTGGGCACAACCATGAGATTAGGGAGGGTGTGAGCTAGGAGGACTAAAATGAACAAATGAAGAAGATCAAGGGCTTGACTTGGATGTGTTTTGTAAAATGATTTTAAAAAATAATTTTTAAAAACAGTTTTTAGTGTTTTTAGAAATAAAATTACGTTTGGGAATTAAATTTTAAAAAATAGTTTTTTGTTTTTTTTAAAAATATATATATATTTAGTTGAATTAATAAAAAACAATTTTATAAAATAAATAAAATTTATTTTCTTTAATCAACTTAATATTGTAAATATAAACAATTTTTAAGTAAAAAAACTATATCCATTTCAAAAACGAGATAATTTTAAAGTATGAAAAACAAATTTTTTTTTTAAACCTTTTTGCATTACTCACCCCTCACCCTCAATTTTTTTTTTTTCCTTCTTAACATTTTCTTCATCCCTCTTAGATATTTTTCCTTTTCTCTTCTCATCACCTCCATTTCCCCACTCCTCGTCTCTTCCTCTCTTTCCCAAATATTTTCTCATTTAAAAATTGCTCACAGTCATAACCTCCTTCGTACCATCTTCCACCGCTCCACTATGTGAAGTCCAAATCGTAGTAGTGTCATCATCCTTCACAATCACCACTATCACCAGTCTATTCTCTATTTGGAGAAAGAAATGGGAAAAAACTATTCTACATTTTTCCAGGTAGTCTAATGGTACGGTGGGGAGGGGAGGGTGATGGAAAAAACTACACCCAGTCTTGATGACTGTCATTACTGGCACTGAAGTCTAAAAGATGGTGTGGCATGTGCCCCGCCTCTGCCACCAACCCATCTATAATGCTGTCTCTCTCTCTCTCTCTGGGTTACAAAAACTACCAACATCACCTGCCACGCAGTGCAAGTTGAGTCTCCAGGCACCTCTGTTTTAGCATCATTTCAAATGAAATGCGGAGAGACAATGGCTGATGGCCTGAGGCTGGCTATTCTCCATCCAACTCTCCCTCCCTCTCAAAAATTCAACCAGATAAATCTTCCAAGTAACTAAAATGAGCATCCTAATAAATGCACATACATGGAAATTCAAAGCACGACTCCCAAATAGCTAAAATACAATTCCATCGCAATTAGAACATATTACTACTCAATAATTCTCTTGTGGAGTGCCTCAACTACGCCAAAACAATGTCTGAGAAACACCAAGTTAAAGCTCAAGTTCGTATGGAGATGAACAAAGGAGAAATAGAGTACATGTGGCAAAACTGGCTGGAAATAATCTTTGCCAGCTCAATAGTAACTCCCATAATAGGCCTGAGATGCTGAAGCTGGTTGCTGAGCTGGGGCCAATGCTGCTGCTGCTGCTGCAGCTGGTTGTGCATAACCTTGCTGGGGCGCAGCCTGCAAAAATTAAAGCCAAAATGTTGCGATTTAGAGAATAAAATGTAGGCAGCAACATAGTAGTTCCTACAGTTGTCACTTTCTTCCTATTGTTCTTTTTGTTTTCACATTTTAATTCTTCAGTAATTTCATTACGCCATTGAGTCATCACAAACAATAAATATATAAATAAATAAAGCAAGACACCAAAAAGAGAGGCAATCAATCACTTAGAATTGAATGACATCATTTATGGATTCTACTAACATGAAAATTCTCATAAAAAATACCACAGAAGGTAAGGTGCACCTCCAGATAATACGAGAAGAGAAATGCAAAAATTCCATTTCCATGGTTACCCATGGATCATACCCACCTAGAAAGCAAAGGCAAGTAGTCAGCAGGCATTTAAAGCATGTTGACAGATACCCACCAAAAGCGTCTCTAACCATAAGCCTAGAGGATTACATTCGTTGTCTAAGGAAACAATTAACCCCAATTTCCTTCTATGCCAGCTAAAGAAAAACAGTCCGAACATAGTTATTGAACCTAGACCTGACATCACCCATGCAGGATGGCAGGCCACAGCCTCACTGGACCAACCCCCAAGTTTATCTGTCTGGTCATCTAGTATTATTTGTTACTATCTTAATGTTATGAAATTAAAATATTTAAAAATT